>NC_140492.1:81872754-82472754 GCF_964271855.1 Acomys minous | reverse complement strand
AATCATGTATTTGTTATTGGGTTGGTAAGATCATATTAGCTATGTTTTCTAAGGGCTTATGCTTCATGGAACACAGAAAGGTAGTAAATGATAAGCAAATGCAGTCTTTGGTAGGACCAAAGAGAAGAATTCTGAAAATGTGTCATTTTTTATGTGTACCCTATAGGGTGAAGTATCTTCTTCTCTTTATATCATGGAGTACTGTTACAGCTATGACTTTATATATTTTCCAAAGTCTGAATCTTCTAAAGTATTTGTGGGCTGTTGATATCAAACCCTTTTTCTTAGCAGTTCTTTATTTCTTCAAAGAAGGGATAAATGAGATTTTTAAAAAGTAGTTGTTCCTCTGAATGCCAGGAAGAGACTTGATACCCTATGAGCATATACAGGGGGAGGAGCTCCCCCTCAGTCACAGTCATAGGGGAGGGGAGTAAGGGGGAAATGGAAGGGAGGTAGGAATGGG
The DNA here is from genome assembly GCF_964271855.1 of Acomys minous. NCBI lineage: Eukaryota > Metazoa > Chordata > Mammalia > Rodentia > Muridae > Acomys > Acomys minous. Next base: position 82,472,291 of record NC_140492.1, on the reverse strand, counting down.
AGGATACAAGGGATGGGATAACAATTGAGATGGAATAAGAATAAATTAATAAAATATATTAAAAACACAAAACAAACAAGAAAGTAGTCGTATAGACAGGATATCTGGTCTCAAATTCTTAGCACTCCTCATGCTCAAGTCTCTCTCCCTGTCCTCCACTACCATCTTCTCTTTTCTCTTTTCTTCTCCCATATCCGACACAACTGTATAATCATGGTTTTTTAATTTTTTTTATTTTTAGGATAGTAGACAATGGTAGTCCTGAGAATTTGGGAGGGGTCCATCAATGCTTGGTTTCCCTTAGGCCCACAACACAAGAGCAAGCCATGTTCTACACTTCCCAGATGTCCAAGAACCAGAGACTGGATATCCCAGAGACCTAAAGTAGAACCAATCAGGAGTGGGAAAACAATCGAGGAAATGATCCCTAGTGATATTCTGCTATACTCATAAATTACTGTGTTATCCATCTCTACCAGCAGACGGGAGCGGGTGTGGAGACTCACAACCAGACATTATGCAGAAAGAGAGTCTAAGTTGGAGGTTCCCATTGGGTTCCTCCCCTCAGAGATGGGGAATCTCACAGGAGAGGAGTCAAGAAGATTGAAGGAATCAGAGGGGATGGAGGACACTGAATCATCTAAACAGGGTTCATATAGACTCCCACAGACGGCAGCAGCAAACATGAGGCCTGCCTGTGTCTGGAACCAGATCCTCTCTGTATGTTATGGCTATAAACCACGGTGTTTTTGTTGGTGTCCTAACAGCAGGAGCAGGTGTCTCTGACTTTTTTGCCTGCTCTTGGAACTCTTTTTTCCCCTGCCTATTGGGTTGCCTTGTCTAGCCTCAATATGAGGGTTTTTAAATTTGTCTTATTGTATTATGTTTTGTTCTGTTTGGATTTCTTCTCTTGGAAGCCTGTTCTTTTCTTGAGAGAACGTGGAGGATAGTGGATCTGGGTAAAAGAAGAAATGTGGAGGGGAGTTAGAGGGAGTAGAGTGAGGAGGAACTGTGGTCAAGATGTACAAGAAAATAATACATTTTCAATCATAAATATAAATAATTATTTTTTAAAAAAAAGTATTAATTAAGAAAGGGGAAAAAATGAAAGAAAAGCTGCTTCAGCTGTCAGGCCTTGTAAGTCTTTATAATAGGTAAACATTTCACTTGCCATTACTAAGTGTTGGGTTAATCTAAGTTCATGATGTCAAATAGCACGAAACAGATCAAGCAAAATGGATGTTTCACAGTGAAAGGACAAAATGCTCAGGAGACATTTCTATAAAAGAAAATAGCCATTTACACAGAGAAACATACTTGTTCTACGCAACTTGGAAGGTCACTAATCCATTATGTTCTCATGCGGTGGAATAATCTTCCATCCAACATTAGACAACCCTTCCACCATTTCTTAAGAACTTTAAGGGCCATCCTTGTATTTGCATAGGAAACAGCTTCAGACCTATCTGAGGTAAGATATTATATTTGTTATAGTTTATATATTATATGTAGGCTACTATTAACTATCTGACATTGGTAAACTTAAAATGTTGATTGGTTTGTTACATGTTTTGGATATCACGGACTAAACTGTCTTTCTAACCCAAATTCTGCCATCAGCAAGGACATTTTGCTATTATGACACAACAAAATCTTCTATGAAGTTGGAGAAGTAAGAACATAACACTGAACTAAGATTGCAGTGAAGTTCCAATGAAATGTATATTTGATATTTACTACTAGGCAGACTATTGAATATTTTACAAATGCTCCTGGATCATGGTAATGCCAAAATGGTAAGAAAAACACTGTCTGATATGGAGAAGCTGAACAGGAAGAAGATAATTTTCATTACACACTATTTTGTCACAGTTTCTCTTCCCTTGAATTCTCCCAGATCCTTCCTGTCTCCCAACTATCCAACTCTATTCACCATCTTTCTCCTTAGCAAACAAAGAGGGGATCCACTCAAACAAACCCAAAGAAAACAAAGAAAAAATGCAAGACACACACACACACACACACTCACACATACATCCACACACATCCACAAACACACACCAAAAGCTCAATAAAATATCAGAAAAAGGAGTATACAAATTAAAGACAAGTAAGACAAAGGAATACGAGACAAAAATCTGCAAAAATACCATTGTTGGCTTTAGGTTGGTATTCTACTGATGATCAAAGGGGCCTGCCTGTAAGTGTAGTTTATACACACAATGAGGCTCCATTGAAGAAAACTAAGTTTTCCTTAGGAAGCAGTTACCAATTTCAGATAGCTTCTTGATTACTGGGGAGAGCCTCTGTCTACTCCAGGGGTCATTTATACTTAGGAATATTTCTGTTAGTCAGTTGCCTTTGAAACATTGCACATTGCTTTTTCTGTTTTTCCTTCATTGAGAAACTTTTCTTTGTTATCTAAAGCTTTGTTTATAAAATAAAAAAATCTGTATTTGAACTGAAATTTATTGAAAAAAGGACCCTCCAAAAGGAAATGGTTATAGAAAAATTAAGTCTAACTCTATGATGAGGCATTAATCAGCAGTTTCAGAACTTTTCAAATATCATGGACATAAGCATTGCTGGAAGCACTAGGAAGCCATCATGAGAGAGAGAGAGAGAAAGAGAGAGAGAGAGAGAGAGAGAGAGAGAGAGAGAGAGAGAGAGAGAGGCATTTTAATGTAGGTCAGTGGTAAGTAATACACATATGATAAATGCATCAAAATATATTATCCTGTCTTTTGTTTTAGTTTTTACTGAGTGCTATTTTTTAAATTTTTAAAAATTTTTTAAATTAATTTATTCTTGTTACATCTTAATGGTTAGCCCATCCCTTGTATCCTCCCATTCTTCCCTCCCTCCCATTTTCCCCTTATTCCCCTCCCCTATGACTGTTCCTGAGGGGGATTTCCTCCCCCTGTATATGCTCATAGGGTATCGAGTCTCTTCTTGGTAACCTGTTGCCCTTCCTCTGAGGGCCACCATGTCTCCCCTTCTCAGATTACAGCTCAATTGTTATCCCTTCACTTATATCTTCCTGTTTCCCTTCCCTCCCTCTTTCATCCTATTCCTCTCCCCTATGTCTGTGACAAAAGGGGACCTCCTTGTCCCGCCACTATAAGATCACAGCCTATCAGGTCTCATCCTGGTATCCTGCTAACTCTTCCTTTGAGTGCCATGAGATCTCCTTATCAAGAGGAAGTGGTCAAATAGAGGGCACCAGAGTTCATGGCCGAATCAGTCCCTGCTCTCCACACAATCGTGGAGAATGTGGTGTCCATTGGCTAGATCTGGATAGGGGGACTAGGTTTGCTTCATGCATTGTCCTTGGTTGGTACACTGACTGCTATTTTTATATTGTTTGAGTGCGCTTGCTAATATTTTACAAACTGTTGTGAGAAATACTTCTTTGGAAGTACAAGAAACTTTCAAATTTTTTTCCTTATTTTAAATGATGACTACCTGATAATATCAGACTCACAAAATTATCAGGTAGCAAGTTAACAGAAATCCTAACAAGAATTTCCTAAGCTATATTATAAAAAATTATTTTTGTGACACTTAGGATGGGCTTTATACATGCTGGGAAAACCTTGTCCTACTGAGCTACAGCCGCAGCCCCATCCTGACACGTAGACTGTACTAAACAGAGTAGCTGCAATAAAGCTCAATGCATGGTTAACTCTTCAGTGTGTAGCTGGGAGAAGCTGATAGGCGAAGAAACACAACTGGTGTTTTGAGACGTATTTCAGGAGTCTGTACAGTAGAAGCTAGGCTGCTGCCGAAGCACTTGGTTTCGTGCCAGACGCTCCTCTTTAGTTTATGGAAGGATTGTGGTTGCTCACTTCCGAAAATCTCACTGCTGCTTGGCTAGTGTACAAATGCTAAATCAAACACCTGTTTTCGAGGCATGCACACTTAATAGTCCGCCTACTTACTCCAGTCCATCTGATGCTACGTGTTGCATTTTCTGATGAAGTCTTACAATCGGTCTTTCCATGTCAAAATAATGGTTTGCCTTCCTGATCATTTTTATTTTTTATTTATTTTTAATTTTTTATTAATTTGTTCTTGCTACATCTCAATGGTTATCCCATCCCTTGTATCCTCCCATTCTTCCCTCCCTCCCATTTTCCCCTTATTCCCCTCCCCTATGTCTATTCCTGAAGGGGATTTCATCCCCCTGTATATGCTCATAGGGTATGAAGTCTCTTCTTGGTAACCTGCTGTCTTTCCTCTGAGTGCCACCAGGTCTCCCCCTCCAGGGGACATGGTCAAATATGAGGCACCAGAGTTCATGTGAAAGTCATACCTCACTCTCCACTCAACTGTGGAGAATTTTCATTTTTAAAAAATAAAATATTTGAGAGTGTAAACTGCTTTCTTTCTTTTCTTTACTGGGGACTGAACCCAGAGTCAAATGCATACAAAGCCTCTGCTTCTGGGCTATATGCCTTACCCAGTGCCCCTCAAGCCTTTTTAAAAAATCTTTATCTCTGTTTCAAATTTTGAATTATTTGTAATTAAAATATTCCCAAATTCAGGTACCTCCTGCAAACATTATTAAGTGAGATTTTTTTATGTACTAGATGGAAATCTTTCTTTTCATTTATTTTGCTGTGTCCTAGGTAGGTTTTGCCAGGACTCCAACTTGTTGGGCAGACTAAGCTAGATAGCTAGACAGATAGAGAAAAGATAAGATCCGCTTAATGGAGAAATGATTTAAATTTGTATATGCAAATCTTGTCAACTGTAGATTCTTTGAATATTCATAGCAATATACATGTCTGTATCTCTCTCTCTCTATCTATCTATCTATATACATATATGTGTGTGTGTGTGTGTATTTCAAATAATAAGTACAATAAAGGATTTTTAACCTTGATTTTTAAAACATTTTATTTATTTTGGAATATGAAAGAATGTGGTGTACATGTAGATAAGAAGCAACAAGTGACTTCTTCATTCATCAAAAGTTTACTGAAAGCATGGTTAGCCAGTAGAACACAAGAACCTGTGGAGCAGACAAAGATTAATTGTACCTGTACTCATGCAGCAATGTTTGTGTTCCAAACAAATTATATTTGCTTGTGTTTAAACGCTGCATAAATCTGATGCGTGCAGATGAACGCGTGTTCAGGATGAGCGAGCACACTTGTTTGAATGTCATATTTATCCCTGTATTTTGTCAGAAAATTAACTTCTTTGGAGTTTGTGCTTGAGCTGAGCATATGGTTGCTGATCTCTGGAGATGACAGTCTATCTGAGCAGCGGCTCCTTATGGCTCCTGCTCTCCTCGGCTGGCAGATGCTTTGGGCTTTTCTACAATTAAGTGGAGATCATCACTGTTTTCTTTGAGCACTGCTGTGCCTTGTACTCTGAAGTGTTTTGTTAATCACTGTCTGCCTTCGACAGAAGCTGCCAAAGCTCTCATTAAGTCTGAATTTTGAGATGTCATGCTCGGATGATGGAATTTCATCCTTTTTTTCTGCATGAATGGAATTGGCTATGGAAAGGTGCCAGGAAAAAAAAATCATGTCACTACAGTGTACTTGCTTTATATTTTGGAGATGAAACAAAAGGCAGTTGGAGGGGGGGTCCCCAATAATTTGTCAACTCTGGAGGATGTAGTTTCCTAGGTGATATAATTGTTGGGTGCTCACCTTATTAACAGTAGTTCCATTATTATATTACTTATCAACAGCCAGGCATTTATTCTTCACAAACTGAACTCTCTTCTCCTGCTTGCCCCAGGACCCTTCATGGCTTTTGCTATCGACTCCCAGGACACTGAAACACAAAGCAAGTCTAAGTTGCATTAAAAACAGAATGATTTCTTTAACAACCTGTCTGCCTAATTGGGGACAGGAGAAAATATTTGGTAGTAAAGAAAAAAAATCCACTTTTGCCCTTTAAAGTAATTGCTTGAAGTTGTATAGAAACTAAAAACTAAATGTGACTGTTGACTGTTTAATGATTTGCTGCAGAAAACTAAGTGCTATGGGAAATATGGTTTGAAAAGACATTATCCATTTCTCCTGGCGAATCTAATTGTTTCAGCTGAACGAGGAAAAGTAGGAAGTAAGCCTCGAAGAGAAAAAATACTCAGAGTAATGAGCTCTAATGCCTAATCACTTGAGTCATAACGCATTTGGAAATTTATTAAACTGATCTATAAATCCCTATTCTTACAAAGAGTTCCACCTCCTACTTGTTAATGAACTTGAAAGAAGTAGCCATTTTGTGCATGTCTGCCTGTTGCTGTTAACTTTAAACAACAGCATGTGCAACGGATATTTCACTGACCCATTTCAATACATAAAAACAAAATAAAATCGAAATCTGTTCCATAGTAGGAGGAAGAGGATTGGCTGCTCATGGCCACAGAAACGCTGCAGGCTGCTCACTTCTGTATGAATGAAGTGCATTTGCTGTAAAGCTAAGGATGAGTGTCATAGCACACTATATATGGAGAATGTTTCCTTCATCAGTGTCATGAGTTTGTGGGTTGAAAGAAGTGGGTCACATGTTGATTTTGAATTTTGAGCCAACATCTTATGTAATGGTTTCAACACATATAATGCAGGGAAAGCATACTCTAGTGAACATGTTGCACTGTAATTGTATGATCATGTGGTGCAAGATAGGCATTGGATAAAAAGCTTTATGCATGTGAAATTCTACTTTTCCTCCATGACCCATGTTTAAATAGAGAATTTAGTTAACTTGGCAGGCATAAATAGACTCATGGAATGTTATTCTGTCACCCAAAGTATAACACATACTTGAGCTTAATGAATTACCTCTAGGACTAAAAAGTATATTAATTACAAATTTCTGTTGAACCAAATAATGCTATTATTTCTTTTACCTCCAGCAAGTATTATTTTAGCCTGTGGAGCCAACACTTCATAGACTGTAAAGGAGTCTATTACAGTAGGGGCCCACCTGAAAATAGTCAAGAAGATCTGGGAAATCTAGCTGGCTGACTTACCTTGTAACCTTAATATATTAAAAAAAAAAACTATGATGGTGACTGGTACAAATGGTGTCCCAAAGCAAAATCTAAAGATGACCACACCTACTCTCACTATAATTCAGAAGATGTAGAGGATGCTGCAAAAACCAATGGAACACTAAATCTGTCTTGTTTTGCTCCATCATTGTGGACAAGGTTACCAAGAAGCCACACAAATTCTAAGATTATTTTTTTTTAGAAAATGCTATCTGCTGTGTATGACTCAAAGTGGCACTATAACTTTAACTTAATTGTATATTGAAGACCATTAAATACCTGGGTTGGCATAAAGGGAAGATAACATCCAGCTTAAAAATTTCAGCCTTCTTTATAGGCTCCTTTCCATAGAACACAGATTCAGTAATGGTCTATAATTACTGCAAATACTGAAAATTCCCAAAGCAGACATCTTCTGTGTATGGTATAGTAAATCATGCAAAATATTAATTCTCCATGTATATGTGCAGGTACATATAACATATGATTTGTGTACATTTGTATCTTTCTGCCTATAGTCTTGGATTTATGGTAACTAGTATATTTTTCTCTTCTTTATACACAGGATACGTTTAAATTTTATTAAATTATTTTGAAATTTACTAAAATAGAATATAAAGGGCAAACATGTCATTGATATTGGCAAACACTTTGCCAGATATTTGAACAGCTCTAGTCATCAAAAAGGGAAGATTTCTTTATAATTTCTAAATTTTATCTTGCATATACTAATTTCTGAAGGAGCATATGGAACAGAAAGATTAGCTGTTTACAACTTTTAAATCATCACCTCTTTGCTTCAAAAAATTAAAAATTATAAATCTTTATGGTAAAAAGTACCATAAGTAAGGGAAAACAAAAGAGTAACTAAAAGCAGTCTTTCTCTTATAGGATGTGATATGATACCTACTTAAATATGTTGATGTATATCTACTGCATGCTCATCTTTAAAACAAGGATGCCTGCCAGGCATTAGTGGAACAGGCTTTTTATTGTAGCACTTGGAAGGTATGGGCAGCCTGATCTTTATGAGTTCAAGAACAGCCTGGTCCGTATAAGGGAGTTCTAGACCAGGCAGGGCCACAAAGTGAAGCCCTGCCTCAAACTAAACTAAACAAGCATCTTAACTGTTATATTTTATTAATTCTTGTGCTTTTGATTTAGTAGTATAGATACTTATTTGACTTTGAAACTCCTTAATTTATATACAGTTTTCATGTGTCATATGATATATAAAATATACAACACAATTTGCTATTCTGTTATTCTGAGATCTCAGTTTCTCTAGTATTTAATTGTTTCAAATAAAACTCATATATATTGAATATAAACTATGTGAAATGAGTATAATTTTTTTTATTTCTTTTTTTTTTTTCAGAATTCTAACACTACTTGAAAAGTCATGGGCTTTGTTAAGGCTGTAATACATAAGGACAAATTTCAGCTTGGAACTTAATTTGAAAGTTATTACATATCTTGATTTCTTTCATTACCATAACAGCACACCACAGTGAACTCCCCAGTAGTAACATGGAAACAATGTAATGTTTTTTTTTTTTTACTTTCTTGTTACATACATGGTACACCCATGTGCAACAAGTGATCCAAATGGAGAAATAAATATAACTTTGTGTAAGGAAACATACATGACATAATATTTCGGGATATAACCTCTTGGGTCTCAGCTGAGCAGAGTGCAAGTGCACCCCTTGACCACAACCACACTTGCAAACATGCTTGGTCACTGTCGTCTGCTGTGTTCTTCATCCTTTGTCCCTTCATACTCCTTCCACTGTCTCCATTTCTATCACACTGCTGTAGTATATAAAAAATCACTACTAGACATGTGTTTAAGCATAGGTTTAATTAACTAATTATAAGATGCTTATGAATATTAAGACAGTAAAACACACTGAGCGACTGATAGGAGAACATAGCAAATGCTCAATCAGGAATTAGGTTTTCCACTTTATGCCTGTAAGCAGATCAATGACATAACCCTACTGAACTTAAAAATTGCCTATAAAATATATACTATGTATCAAAAGTAAATTATTTCTAGAAAATTAAAAATCTTAAATTTAGAAAAGTCTTCATACCAGTTAAATTCTAGCGATAAATGATAGCTATTGAGGAATATAAATCCATTTATTTTCCTATAAAGATATGAGAAAAAACTTCAAAATATATATATAAAATGTAGCTATCAGAAATAATTATGATTTTTTTATTGCCTAGAATCAAGATTATTGCCTTTGTATTTATGCATCCTCTCTTAGGTTTTTCTTGTTATTTATCTTTTTTGGGTCTGTGAATTGTATGTTAAATCTCATCCCTAAGGAGAAATAGAAGCTGAAGTAGTTGAGGAGAGGGCACAATGTAGGAGAGGGAACTAGGAAAGAAAAGAGGGTCGAGATTGGATCTAAGGAGAGTCGGGGCTGGAGGAGAGAGCGCCTGCAGAGGGAATAGAAACTGCAGGTAGGGGCATTTATGTGACAGGGTAGAGACTTACAAAAGAGTAGAGTTTTGGGAGGATATGGGGGTGACTTAGCTGAGACTCCTAGTAACACCCTCTAACTAGACAGGACTCCTAGTGGTAGTCCAACAAACCCACAAAAATTTTCATCCGAAATTTACCCTGCCTACAAGATTTGCAGGGATAAAGATAGAGGAGAGATGGAGGGAATGTGTAACCAATGCCTGGTCCAACCAGAGACCAACCGTATTTGAGAGAGCCAAACCCTAACACTAGATTAATGATAATCTGCTAAACTTTCGGGAAAAAAAAAAGCCTAGCATAGTTGTCCTCCGAAGGGCTCCAACCAGCAGTGTATTAAAACAGATGCAGAGACTGACAGCCAAACATTGGGTCGAGAGTGGGGAGTCTTGTGAAAGAGTGGAGGAAAGGACAGAAGGACCTGGAGGGACAAGAGGTCCACAAGAAGACCAACAAAGTCAACTAACCAGGGCCCAGAGTGGTTTAAAGAGACTGAAGCACCAACCAAGGACCATGCATGGGCTGGACGTAGGCCCCCTACACGGATGTAGCCGATGTGCACTTGGGCTTCGTGTGGGTCCCTTAGGAAGGGGAACAGGGGTGTCTCTGAAACGGACTCTGTTGCCTGCTTTTAGATCACTTCTCTCTGGTGGGACCGCCCAACCCAGGAAGAGGACTCTCAGTCCTGATGCAAATTGATGATCTGGGGTGTGTGGTGGGGGCTCCCCTTTTCTGAGGAGTACGGGAGGGGAGAAAGGCGGAAGAGGGAGGGAGGGGGCTATGGCCAGGATGTAAGATGAACAAATAAATAAACCTAAAAAAGATTATCTTTGAACTTTTATCACTGTCTATTTTAAATATTCTATTGTATCTTTAATGTAATGTTACCAATGTTAATTAAATGGCAATTTAAAAATTTAAACATAACTTAAATAATAAGTGATAATTTTGAAATATGATGGCCATTGGAGAAATCTCTTCAGGACAGTGCAGCTGTGATGGGATGGTCAGTACTCTGTTGGATATTATGTCTCCAAGAGGGAGCCTAGAGAATTTAAATTCTGTTCTCAACAGTGAATTAATACAAAATTCATATTTACCTAGCACTTGGCACCACCCAAAGACACTCACAACACCAACAAAACATTTTTTTTACAACACAACCATATGGCAATATTACTGACATCACACCTCACCTACCTCACATAGTGCACTCCAACACCTGGAAGAGGGCAGTGCAAATGGAAAGAGTTTGAGTTAGAGTCTTAATGCTCTGAGGGGAAAAAAAAAAACAATCTTACCAATTAAAAGGTAACAGGAGGAAATACCTTGGACATTTTTGCTGGTGTATTTGGAGAACAGTCTCCTCACAACAGAATGACTTTGCACCACTCACACATATTATTGTAAGTCAGAGCAGGCTGTTCTGTCCTGTGAATGCTCCACAGAAGTAGGCTTTTTACAACCAGGGGAACTGGGTGTGCTCTCTGAAAACCTTTACATAATTATCTGCTTTCAAAGCTTGCCTATAAAGTTTACTTGAAGAACACAAGGTACGACTTTACCTCTTATATTATAAATCCTTGGAGAACTCTGGATTTGGGTTCTGTATATTAAATATGTGACATGCATGCCTTTCTCTTGATATACGCATATTTGTACACAAGTACAGCTATACTTTTTAATTAAAGTAGATTTTATTTAAATGCGTTTTCTTTGCGGATGAATGCACCTGTGTGGGCTGCATAAGCCTGTAAACAGGTGAGCTGAGGCCATGGGATGGAATCAGGTATCCTACTCTCACATTCTTATTCTCCTGAGCCAACATATTTAAAAAAACAAAACAACAACAACAACAACAACAAAAAAAATGGAGCCTGTGTCTAGACTAGCAGCCCGCAATCCTTAGCAATTTTCCTATCTGCTCACCCTACCCCTCCCAGCACTGTGGTTATAAGAGCAAATTAGTTCCATCCATCCAACTCTCTTGTGGGGGAGAGGGAGGAATGGAGAAAGAATTTATTTGTTCGGCTTACACTTCTATGTTAGGGTTCATCTTTCAGGGACCTCAGGATAGGAACTCCAGCAAGGCAGGAGCCTGGAGGTAGGAGCTGATATCCATGAGGGTTAAGAAGCGTAACAGAAGAGATCAGGAATCAGATGGGCAGCAGTCAAAAACATTACCAAAGGAGATATGGTGGGGTGAATTGCCTGTTAGCTGAAGAGTGTCAGTGATGTGTATGTGTGTGTGTGTGTGTGTGTGTGTGTGTGTGTGTGTGTGTGTGTGTGTGTATATACTGACACTCTAACACGTAGTTTACTCATTCTGGTAAGAGTGTAGGTTGTACACTGCTTGCTTTTGGGGGTAAGTCATGCAGCTCCTGGAGAGTCTGGGAAAGGCGCCATAGTGTGCCAGTAAAGAAGAGGAGCAGTGCTTCAGCTAACCGGTCCCTGGAATCCACTGTCACTCTGCTGTCTGTGCTAAGATCTGAGACAACTGTGCAAAAGGTGCATGACTTCCCACCGTAGGTGGAACCACCAACCCCAAACACAAATTCGCGATTTTGAGGAAACATCATTTTTTGTCAGAAATTGATACTTGGAAAAATTTTTAATTTTGGTGAGTGTGACATTAAGACAAGAGAAACTTGACTGATACCAGAAGTGGAAAGAAGACCCTGATATGCAACAGTTCAAGGTCTCGATCTGCAGAATAGGCTCTGCACGTTGGAGAAAGAGGGATGGCGTTTGTAGGTTAGTCTAGATGAGGCCTCCTTGGAGTAAGCAGTACCCATGTAGCACAAAGAACGCAATCGAGAAAGAGTAAAAGACAGTGTCATTTTACTTGAAATCTCAGATACTTCTATACTGAAACTTCATTTTACAAGAAGCATAAAGTTTAAAGGGTGAGAAACAGAGTAATTAAGACAGAATAAAAACTTTTTTGTTATTGGTTTTTTGAGACAGGCTTTTTCTGTGTAAACTGAGCCCTGGGTGTGCTGGACTCATTTTATAGAGCAGGCTGGCCTCGAACTCACAGAGATCAGCCTGTTTCTGCCTCCCAAGTGCTGTGATTAAAGTCATGTGACACCAATGCCTGCCATCACATTTTAAGAAGACAATTTACGTCATTACTTAGTTTGAACCAAAGATTACCCTTCAACTTTTTTTTGGTGACATTTTAGGTTTCTCCTGTCATTCTAGGCAAGTGAAAGTTGTTTTCTGTATGTAACTCATTGTAGACTGAATGAAAGAGTCCCGTCAAGATGGTTTTGTCAGGTTGAGAGAATAAAGTGAGTTATAAGCAATATCAGGAAATGAGACAGAATAAAGGCTTCTGAAAGATGAAAATAAGAGAACTCATTCTCTCTGTCTCTGTCTCTCTCAGTGTGTGTCTGTCTGTCTGTCTGTCTGTCTGTCTCTCAGATTTTGTTTTTTTACTAAGACGGGGTCTCTCTGTGTAGTGTGGGATGCTCTTGAAATGTCTCTGTATACCAGGCTGGCCTTGAACTCAGAAATCTGGCTGCCTCTGCCTCCCAACTTCAGGGACTAAAGGCATGCGCCTTCACCATTTAGCTTCTGGGTTTGTTCAATGTTTACTTTTTCTCTAGGATATCTCTGGACAAAGAAAAACCCTCTAAACCTTTAGGAGAAAGTTCTAGCATGCAGCAGTTGATGCCATGTGAAAATAGTGTTATGCGCACAGTCCTTTCTTTGTATTGCGCATTGGAGCTTCCATACTTAACTTGATCAGAGTGAAAAGCTAAGATGTGTGGATGGGCAGGTGCGAGTACCACACCACTGTGCTCTGTCTACCATCAGTAGTGCACTTGGAAAGCAGCTTTCAAATTTTGTAGAGAATTCTGACTTATACTTTGTCAGCCCTGGGGAGAAACAGAAATGTGAGTGAGTCTACTTTTGTTCTAATCTAAATTTTCTATATGTTGTTAGAAAACTATGTCTAGACAAACTGTCCCAATAGAGGCGAAACAGAGAAATAAGCATTTACATTTGTTAATTTCCTGAGAAGTCACCGCTAAGCTTCTCTTACCCTAAGTCTTCTGTTGCCCTGGCAACTGCCTCCCTTTGCTGCAGCTTAATCAAAGGACACTGATTTACTTTTTAGATGAATAAGATTGCACACCTATAAAGAGAAACACATCATCAAAAGTTGTATCTTTGGACTTTTCAAAATAAGAAATACGTATTTATAGACTGGTCAGACTATGTATGTAGTCTTAATTCTTGCAGTAGGTATGAACCTTAGTTTGTCACTTTTTATTTATTGGGACTGATTATGACCCCACGGAACTCATATCTCAAAACTCTAAGGCACAGCTGTGATGAACATAGGAGGTTAGGGCCCTTGGAACTGTTTAGATTATGAGCTTATATCTTGCACTGATGAGATTTATATGCTTGTAAGGGACAGGAAAGATATTTATCTTGATACTTGATAAAAACAAGGAAGTAGTAGCCTTTGGCAAATTGAGAAGTGAGGCTTTGTCACATCCGGCAAGTTTGCTTCTTGATCTTGGACTTCCTGCTTTCCAGAGCTGTGAGAAAGTTTATATTGAAAGTCCAACTTTACAAGACAGCATTGTAAAAGCCTCTTAGACTAGGACAATAATTAACAACATATGACCATAATTTCTTAGGAGTACTTAGGGTGGACAATGGAGCTTTTCTTGTTCCTATTGAGTGTAAACTGAGGCAGAAATGGCTATATTTATTTACTTTGTAATGATTGATTTACTTTTTCTCCTTGCTAACTTTTTTTTTGGAGGGAGGTAGAAAAAAACCCATGATCCAAATCTAATGTGTGAAAAAATGTCTATTTGTAGGTTTCTAGGACCCTCTGGATCCTTCTACTTTGCCATTCTCCCATGCTTCTCTCATCTAGAGTCCCAATAGAATGTCCAAGGAGAACATTATAATAGGCAGATTTGGGCCCAGGGGTCCCGCTCAAACTAAGGCACCAGCCAAGGACAATACAGACGGTAAACCTTAAACCCCTACCCAGATCTAGCCAATGGACAGAACATTCTCCACAGTAGAGTGGAGAGTGGGATATGACTTTCTCACATACTCTGGTGCCTCACCTTTGACCATGTCCCCTGGAGGGGGAGACCTGGTGGCACTCAGAGGAAGGATAGCAGGTTACTGAGAAGAGACTTGATACCCTATGAGCATATGCAGGGGGAGGTAATACCCCGTAGGAACAGTCATAGGGGAGGGGAATAAGGGGAAAATGGGAGGGAGGGAAGAATGGGAGGATACAAGGGATGGAATAACCATTGAGATGTAACAAGAATAAATTAATAAAGGAAAAAAACAAGCAACTAAAAAAGACAGTGAGGTGTTTTGTTTTGTTGTTGTTGGTTTTTTTGTTTTTTTTTTGTTTTTTTTTTTTTTTAAGCTACTTAACCTTCAGCACAACTGGATGAGGTGGGTAGCTCTGCAGTCTCCAGGATGCCACAAAAACTTTTCTTTCAGTGTGAAGTTTTCTGTCCTAATGTGTTTGTTTTCAAATTGTTCAACTACCAAAACAAGACCTAAATCATCATGTTTTGGTGATTAAAATTATGCTGTCACACCAGCCTAATTATTTGAGAAAGAGTTTCATTACACAATAAACTATTGATCTGATGTCTCCAGATCATGCTTATCTTATGCTTTCTTGATGTCTTAAAGTAACGAGACTGTCATGTGCTGATGCAGCGACATAGAACAATATACATATTCTTAAGTAAAAATAATCTGCATTAAATCACATCGTGTGCTTAAGTTCTTAGATACTTCCCGTGGTTTCCTGCTTGAATGAAATATCTTGACACGTGAATGGTGATGATACCGGTTTGAGCCAGACTCCAAGCATGAGACCTCTGTGGAAATAAGTCTCAGAAGACACAGGATTGTAGATCCTGCGCATTGACTTTTTAATAAAGCGGTTTCACCATTTTTGTCTTTGATGAGCATAATAGAAAATCATCCTAGCCTTACACGTGTACCAGTGCTGCAGTTCTGTCCCACACGAGTATGCAGCTATTTTGAAAACCACTGTCATAGAGAGTACAGAAAAGGTAAAACTGCCCACTCTTAGTTTTAATAAACACCTTGAATCATGAGTCTTGAGAATGTTAGAATAGTTTCTGCCCTAACTGCCACAATAACATTTCATACTGCATTGGCATTTTATGCCTTACAATTATATTTTCAAATGAATTGTTTAATAACTCACTAGCAATAGATTGCTAGTTTTTAATGCCCTTGGATTTTCACAAAACACATTTGGACTTAAAAACATAATATAGGAAGCTGAGATTTTATAATACAAAATCACTGCTCCAAAGGAGTGAGACCAGTAAAATATAATCTTCCCATGGCTCTTCCTGAATTTAGCCTCCCTTGGAAGGCATGCGGCTGTAAGCCTCTGTGATCTGCTGCCATGCTTATTGTGTGAGCTTCAGCACTGCAGAACTATCAACTCCCGTTAAAGGTGCTAATCTCCAGGTCCTCTGGTCTCCGTGCACTGACTCCTTTTCTTTCACTAGGAAGATTGTGGTGGCTCTGTATACTGGGCTTTGGTTTTTGACATCAAGTAGCAGAAACTCACTGTGTATAGAGGGCTGTAAAAACACTCTGATAAATAACATTGCTACAAACATCAAATGCCCATAGTGCTCTTGTTCTGTCTCATCTGTTCCAGATGCATCGTTGGGCCATCTTTAAAATATAGTGTGTATAGCTGCACCTTTAATTTGGAACTGATATCAAGCAAAATTCGGCTTAGATATTGTGAATTTTTTTTTACACAGATTAAAAGACAAATTTTAACTTTAAAAGAGGCTTGCAAAATTGGCTACAGCAGTGTAATGAAATCACTAGAACAGCATTATGTAAATTAGCTGAATAAGCACATTTACATTGTCCTATGCATATGTGGTAACATTAGATAAGATGGGAGATGTTTAGAGAACCACACACAGAACAGACCATACAACTTCTGATAGATCAACATATCAACTAATATAGTTAGGCTGGGACATTAAAACTTAAACAAGGCTTTTTTTCTATCCAGACTTTCTATTTTTCAGAGTTTATATTTTAATAAAGGAAATTTGATTTTTCTCCCTTTTGAACCACACTTCCAGTTTTATTGCCCTTTTGATCCATTTCCATAATATAAACTTTCTTCCTTGGAACTGCCCTAAAATAACACCCTCTAATCCCTTTATAACACTACTGAAAAAGGTAAATGTGCATGAAAACTCACTTTTATAGACAAACGCACTGACTCAAAGCAAACACATCGCGCTCATGTCTGGACTTTCAGGTTCTGTCAGATATCTGCTTCAGTCAGGAAATTTCTGAGAGTGCACTGGCATCTAGGTACCAGGGCTTTAGCCACTGTGTGTTTGATTTGTGACAGCATTTCATATATTTCCTTTTCATGTAATATGGACCATCTTTCACATCATCTATTTTACACATCTACGTCATAAGAAGCTGTTCAACAGTGGTATTATTAGGGTCGACACTTCTGCAAATCCCATAGCTTCCATTTTATCAAAGATACATTTCATCACTGCACATATTGAAAGGCGATTAGGATGTTTACGTGCCTTAAGATGCAGTGGTGTATGTGTGTGTGCATACAGGCCTGCTTGTGAGTGTATGTGCGTGTTTCTCTATGCACCTACACGTACAACTAGACAGACTCTGTGAGGTATATTCTTGAAAGAATGAGATCTGTTTAGAAATTTAATGCACAAATTATTGGAAATATTTGAAGCAGAAGACACGGTTAGCTCAGCATAATGAATATGTCTGCCAGCTATTTTTATAATGATCTGCTGTGGTTTTCATTGTCTGACAAACCATGTGCTGTGCTTTACTGAGAGCTTTCTTGCTTGACATAATAAAAAACGATGCGATGTACCCCTCAAAGTCTAGCAGGATAAAAGGAAAACAGCAAAGAGTTGCTTCTACCAATAGTTTGGTTGCATTTCAGTGGAAATTATCCTGTGACTGAGAAATGCACAATTCTTGTCATTTATCATGCATTCTTCCTGATTTATAGTAGGGATATTAGGTAATTACAGAGCTTCAAATCCATTTATACATCCCAAATTTCCTAATATGCATTAAAACACTAGTTATGTCTAAACATATTGAGAAAATATGTTTATGTATACTTACAAAAAGCACAAGATAATTTACTTTTGCTGAGTTAATGTGTGACCTTATTTCATGTGACTACATGCTCATTCGAGAAATTATTTCAAAAGATAAAGGTTTTAGTTTATTAATAAATACGTCAATTTAACATTAAATATTTAGCATTAATAGGAGTAATCATTTTCATTTTATACCTCCATACATTGTAAAAGATCCATGCTAGATTTTAATAAGGGCACATTAATGTAACACTGGGAAAAAACCTCGTACAATAGAGTCACATAGTATGTATATTCACTTGGGTGATAAATGCTTCCCTCTTTCTTCAGAGGATTATTAAAAGCATTCTCTGGAGGAATAAAATGGTGGAAGTCACACATTTAATAGCTCAGGTACAAAGAGTCAGATTGTGCCAGTTGGCAAAAGTTAGCAGGAAGCTGTCACAATAAATGGCAGCAGCTGCTCATAGTTCCAAAGAGTATGTCCCAGTCAGAACTGAAAACTGATGGCATCTACATTAATACTACCTTAATGGCCCATCTGCTGCTCCATAGGGTCCCTAGCTGCTGTATGGAGTCATAGGCATTTGACAGGCAGTCTCTGTATGCCAGACGCACATTGTGCCAAATGTTTTAGGCTGCTTCATCTCGCTCTGATCTGTCAAACTCTCCCTACTCATTTATCAGGAAGGAGTTACGAGGGTTTTCTTTTCTACACATCATTGGCTTTCAGCACTGGGGCAGCTAACAATTTGGAAGGCAAACTATTTTGGTTATTATTTTTTTTTCTAATTGATGATGCAAGGCAAAGTTGTCTAATGTACTGTACATTAGTAGGTAGGTTAACAAAATGCTGTGACATGCAAGCCCCGTGGAGAAATCAATCCAGTGCATTTGAAGTGCATTGCTGCATAAATATGTTTCTAAAATTATACTGAAGGAGATTGTTGTACGTTTATGTAGAGCCTTATTAAGTGGGTAAATATTTTAAAAAGCTTACTTTAGATAATTTAGATAGAAAAGTGCTATTATTCTATGGGTATAATTAAACATTTTAAAATAGGAAATAAAAATTTCCTCTGATCATATATTAAATATATATATATAATGAAATAAGCCTGATGCAGAACAATGAAAGGTGAATGTAGGCAAGCTTGTGTGATGTAGCAGTTAACTCACACAGAAGTAACATTGTTAGTTGTCTAGAATAAAATATTCATACTGAATGTTCCTAACTGTCAAGACAGTCCAGTTCATGTCTTACCGAGTGAATGATCAGTTCCAAAATAAATCAGATTCATATTACTCATTACACCCAAAAGTGTAGGGAAAAAAAAACCTTTGATATGGCTTCCTAGACCACAGATTTAAGTCTAATTCTTGAGTTCACAGGTGACTGTACTTTTCATTTTGGGGATCAGTCACAATGTGGCTGTCAGATACAAACACTTAACAAAACGGGGCTCCCTTCTGAGAAGGGAGTTGGCAATTAAACCGCACATCCCCTGGAACCTTCGTGGGCCTTGTTTCACCTGCATATACTTCAGACACAGCTGGTGGATGCTTACATATGTTCTCCAGGCCATAGGATACATACAACTTTTTTCGTTAAAGATTTTTCTCAGCGCCCACCATTAATTTCTAGAATGCCAATTTTGGTCTCACCAGGACGGCAAGATTTTATGATAAACAAAAATAAGCAAATACAGTGTTACAAGAAAACCCCATACAGTGAATATGAACCGCAGTGTCATAACACAGTGTCAAACACACAATGTCAACTGTTGTGGTGTTCTTACAAAATAATGTGAGTTAATTAGGTGCTTTAGGAATTCTCTTATTGTACAAGACTTTTAAAAAAGATTTTTAAAATGTAATTAATTTATTCAGATTACAACTCAATTGTTATCCCATCACTTGTATCCTCCCCTTCCTCCTTCCCTCCCACTTTCACCCTATTCGCCTCCCCTAGGTCTAAGACTGAGCAGGACTTTCTCCCCCACTATATGGTCATAGGCTATCAAGTCTCATCTTGGTGGCCTGCTTATTCTTTCTTTGAGTGCCATCAGGACTCCCCACCAAGGGAGGTGGTCAAATATGGGGCACTAGAGTTCATGTCAGGACTGTTTTAGCTATTCTGGGTTTTTTGTTTTTCCATATGAAGTTGAGAATTGATCTTTGGATGTTCTTAAAAATTATGTAGGTATTTTGATAGAGATTGCATTGAATCTATAAATTGCTTTTGGTAAGATGGCCATTTTTCCTATATTAACTCTCCTGATCCACGAACAAGGGAGATTTTTCCATCTTCTAATATCATCTTCAGTCTCCTTATTCAGAAAATTGACATTTTTTAAACAAGTCTTTCATTTACTTTCTTAGAGTTACATGTAAATATTTTTATATTGCTTGTAGATATTGTGAAGATTGTAGTTTCCCTAATTTCGTCCTCTGCATGATTTTCCTTTACATACAGGAAGCCTACTGACCTTTTTTGAGTTAACTTTGTATCCTGCAATTTTGCTGAAGATGTTTATCAGCTGTAGGAGTTCTCTGGTAGAATTTTGGGGGGTCACTTATGTATACTATCAAATCATCTGCAAATAGGGATAATTTGGCTTCCTCATTTCCTGTTTGGATCCCTTGATATCCTTTAAAAATTATTTTATTAATTCATTAAGATATAATTCATTATATCTCAGTTGTTATCCTATCACTTATATCCTCCCATTCCTCCCTCCCTCCCACTTTCACACTATTCCCTTCCCCTAGGTCTATGACTGAGGGGGACCTCTTCCCCCACTATATGGTCATAGGCTATCAAGTCTCATCTTGGTAGCTTGCTTATCCTTTCTCTGAGTGCCACCAGGCCTCCCCTCCAAGGGGAAGTGGTCAAATATGGGGCACCAGAGTTCATGTCAGAGTCAGTCCCCACTCTCCACACAACTGTGGAGAATGTCCTGTCCATTGGCTAGATTAGAGGAGGGGTTTGATGTTTACTGCTTGTATTGTCCTTGGTTAGTGCCCTTGATCTCCTTTTGTTGTCTTATTGCTCTAGCTAGAGATTCAAGAACTATACTGAAGACATATGGAGAAAGTGGGCAGCATTTCCTGGTCCTTGATTTTAGAGGAATTTGTTGAGTATCTCTCCGTTTTATTTGATGCTAGTTATTGGCTTGCTGTATATGGCCTTTATTAAGAAGGTCATCAAGATGGGCAGATATGGACCTAGGAGTTCTGCTCAAACTCCTGTACCAACCAAGGACAATGCATGCAGTAAAGATTGAATCTCTACTCAGATCTAGCCAATGGACAGCACATACTTCACAGTAGTGTGTAGAGTGGAGACTGACTCTGACATGAACTCTGGTGCCCCATATTGGACCACTTCCCCTTGGTGAGGAGCTAGTGGCACTCAGAGAAAGGATAAGCGGGCTTCTAGGATGAGACTTAATAGGCTGTGACCATAGGGTGGGGGAGGAGGTCTACTTCTGTCACAGACCTAGGGGAGGGAAATAGTGTGAAAGAGGGAGGGAGGGAGGAATGGGAAGATGCAAGTAAGGGGATAACAATTGAGATGTAATCTGAATAAATAAATAAGCAATTATTGCATATTTTCTAGTCCTGGTCAATAACAGAAGTTCATTCATAATCATTTTAAGTACAGGTAGCAACCATGTAGTTATGTCTGCTAAAGAATACAATCAACTTGCCTTGAAGACTAGACTCTGTGTGAGTAATGGTGTCTAACATGAAGTATAATTATATGCAAATGTGTGTCCCTCTGCACACGTATGCATCTACCATGAAATTTGGAGGAAGGTTTTTGATGGAAGCACACTTTTAATATGGCTGATATTCTCTTAGTTATATTAGTATCAATTATTCTGACATACACATTTAAAGAAGTTTAATAGTCAGCAAAACTTAATGTAATATTTATAGGTGAGCGAAACAAAGGCGTTTGTCATCTGATGATGCATCACAGTTGAGCACATTTAAAGGCTAAAGGGGAAAACTGAGTCCATGAAGTTGTCTACTCACCACCATATACATGTACGTACCTTTTGTACACTTACATACATATCACACATGCTCTCACACACACACAGACATTTGTGTACACACAACAACAACAACAAAAACAAGTCCTCTTTTTGAAAAAAGGTTTACATATTTTTAAGAACAGTTTAAGGGTCCTTAAATTATTTCAAAATTCAAGTAAATAGGCCCATTGCAGCTTTCCATCTTTTGGGGAATTCAAGTCCCTCTTAAGGTTTTACTAATTTGTAATGCATCCTGGGGTGCAGTTGTACCATCTCACTTAAGGGTCCTTGCTCTTCAAAAGCAGAAGAGTTAAGTTTGAAGGGTCAGACAGAGTCCTATTGTTGTTGGTTTTTTTTTCTGAAATTCTCTGGTATTACTTACTTTCATTGGTATGTGAAATCTTCTGAGATGAAGAACATGTCTCCATATTAGAAATACTGTACTTAGAACCCAACAATGGTTTGTGGCATTATCTATTACATGTCGTCTTTCCTCTAACCCTGTGATGCAAGCATTGATCTGTTTATACAGAAATGGAAGCTTACTTAGTGTTCTGGCCAGTTTAATGTCAACTTGACCCAAGCTAGAGTCAGCAGAGAAGATGGAGCCTCAGCTGTGAAAATGTCTCCACAAGACTGGACTATAGGCAAGCCTATTGTGCAGTTTCTTAATTAATGATTATGGAGGATGGCCTAGCCCACTCTATATGGTACAATCCATGGGCTGGTGGTCCTGGGTTCTACAAGAAAACTGGCTGAGAAAGCCATAAGGAGGAAGCCAATAAGCTGCACCCTCCATGGCCTCTGCATCAGCTCCTGCCTAGAGGGTTTTCCTCTGCAAGAGTTTGTGCCCTTGCCGATTCTGATTATGGACTGATAAATGGAACGATGGGCAGCATAATCTCTATCCTCTCTGAATTGCCTTAGGTCATGGTGTTTCATCACAGAATAGTAAGCCTAATTAAGACAAATACCAGCTAGGCAGTGGTGGCACATACCTTTAACACTAGCACTCAGAAGCAAAGGTAGGTGTTGTATCTGTGAGTTCAAGGCCAGCCTGGTCTAGGTAGCAAGCACCAGGACAGTCACCCTGACAACTCTCCCCCCCAAAAAACAGAGAAAGAAGTCCTTTCTCATATGGAATTAGATGTCTTGACCAAGAGTCACCAGTGAGGTTGGACTTGATTCTACCAAAGCCAAAGTTATACTACTTCACTGTTTACAATTATATTTTTGAAAATAGTATTCCAGGCATTTTATAAAAACATCAAAGAAGCAGAGCAGAAGGAAGGAGTATGGCTTTTAGAATTTTCTTTTTTTCTTTAAAAATTTTTTTTATTAATTTATTCTTGTTACATCTCAATGGTTATCCTATCCCTTGTATCCTCCCATTCTTCCCTCCCTCCCATTTTCCCCTTATTCCCCTCCCCTATGACTGTTCCTGAGGGGGATTACCTCCCCCTGTATATGTTCATAGGGTATCAAGTCTCTTCTTGGTAACCTGCTGTCCTTCCTCTGAGTGCCACCAGGTCTCCCCCTCCAGGGGACATAGTCAAATGTGAGGCACCAGAGTACGTGAGAAAGTCATATCCCACTCTCCACTCCACTGTGGAGAATGTTCTGACCATTGCCTAGATCTGGGTAGGGGTTTAAATATAAAAGGAGTCTAGCAGACAGAGGAAGGTCAAGGTCTACGCATTAGAGGAAAGCAAAAGTTCCCTCCACAGTATATTAGTGGTATGATGCCCAGACATCTCTTTGACCCTGGAAATTTCTTGGGAAATGATGTTTTACCATTGTTTGAGTGAGCTAAAACTCTTTGGAGCACAATAATAATCTGTGGTATTAATTTCAATTGTTTTTATTTGAACACAAAGTCATGTGATGCCTTGGGTAGTTTAATTTATTTTTTGGTTCTTTTCTTCCAGATAGTTTTTCTCCAGATACCCCTAGACTTGTAGAAAATACATATTTTGTTTTTATATAGCAAAGGCTAGTGCACAGGGAGAGAAAAAAAAAACCAAAATAGTGAGCAAGCTTTAATATAGTTATTGCTTGGAATAAAGTATTCTATTTCCCTTGTAATTTTTAGCACAGACTTTGGAGATATGTATTAATTTTTGGGAGGGTAATTTTTTAAAAGAAAAGGAACAGGAAAACAAACAAGACTGTGTGCAACTGGAGACAAAGAAAACCCTATGAATATTCATGTTCTCTGCTGGTTATAGCTTTGGCAATGAGACCACTTTTTGGTAGCAATATCAATGCGGTATTTGCCATATTGGAGTTTTCTTGCCCTTCCCTTACACCCTGTTTTTATTATTCCTTAAGCTATTCCAGCTACTTTTTTTTTTTGTAGCTTATTTGTAGTGCCCACGAACTAATGTTACCACTTATATGGTAGAACACAATCTCATTCAGAATGATACAGGTGGCAGTAAAATAATGGTCCACTATCCCAGATAGGCACGTCAACAGGATCTAGCAACCTGTCTATAAAATAGACTGGTACAACCGGGACACACACACATGATATGAGAATAATAAAACACTTCTAAAATTGGATCTAAGACCCACTCTATGAGCTGGAACCCACAGCCGGACACTGATTGCTAAAGTGGTCAAGAACCTGAGACTAGATAGGTCATTGGCTTAAGGGAAAACAGCTACTATTATTCTGCTGTAGGAGTAAAATGACTCCTCATGACGTTCTGCTATAAGATTAGGTAGATGCATTGCTCAGTCCACAGGATGCTTGGCTCTCACTCAAAGAGGGAAATAAAATAGGCATTGAAGGTGGATGGAGGGAAGGAATCGGGTAGGAGAGGGGACAAGGAAGGGAACAGGCGTGGGGATTAGGAGTAGGGAGAGTGGGAAAGAAGGCTGGGTGGGGTTAGAGAATAGAAATTGGAGGTGGGGTCATCTTTGGGATTTGCCAGAGACATGGGAGATGGGAGACCCCAGGAAATCCATGGAGTCCACCCTGTCTGAGACTCCTAGTAGTGGGGGATATTGAGCCAGAAGTGGCTCCATCTCCTATAGCCAGGCAGGTCTTCCAGTGGAGAGATAAGGACACCAATCCATCCACAAAACCTTTGATCCAAACTATGTCCTGCCTACAAGATGTGCAGGGACAAAGATGGAGCAAAGATTAAAGAAATGGCCAACCAAAGACTGGCCCTACTTAAGACCCATCCCATGGGAGAAAACCATTTTCTGACATTATTAATGTTATTCTACTATGTTTACAGATAGGAGCCTATCATAACTCCTCTGAGGGGCTTCACCCAACAATTGACGGAAACAGATGCGGAGACCCACAGCCAAACATGAGACAGAGCTCGGGGAGTCCTATGGAAGGATTAGGGGAATGACTGAGGGAGCCAGAGCGGTCAAAGTCCCCACAAAGAGACCTACAGAGTCAACTAACACGGGTCCATCTGAGTTTATAGAGACTGAACCTCCAACCAAAGAGCACCCATGCACTAGTCTCCTCGCACATATGTAGCAGAAACACAGCTTACTCTTCACGCAGATTCCCCAACAACTGGAGCAAGGGCCTCTGGGACTCCTATTCTTCTCTTTGGATTCCATTCCCCTAACTGTGCTGCCTTGTCTGGCTTCAGAGGATTGCGATTCACCTAGTTTTGCAGCAACTTAATGTGCCTGAGTGGGCTTGAATCCATGGGGGAACCTCCCTTAATCTGAAGAGTAGAAGAGGAGAGAATAGCGGGAGGTGTTGGGGGAGGGGCGGTAGGAGAGGAATGGGGCTATAATCAGGACAAAAAGTGAATAAATAAAATTTTAAAAAGAAAATTGTCAGCAGATCCACTTGAACATAGCAATTTAAATTTTGTTTCTAAAAATAGAAGAAAACAATAGTGATACTATTAATAATTAAATAATAAGGTATAAGTGGGGAAAAAGAGTATTTTCTTTCCTCAGTAAGATTCCTTCATAAAAAAAAATTATTTTTCCTTTGTAAGTGGTTATCAATTGGAGATAGCTCCTGGGTGAGATATAGAGTAAGTATATTTAAAGAACTAGAAAATGTTAGATGTCAAGAAAAGAAATAATACAACTAAATATGGGGCCCCAATCTAAATAGAAATTTCAAAGGAGGGACTCAAATGGCTGGGAAACACTTAACAAAGGTTCAGCGTTCTTAGTCATGAGGGAAATGCAAATGAAAACTATGTTGGGCTTTCGTGTTTCACTGTCAGAGTGGCTAAGATCAACAAAAGAAATGGTAGCTTGTGGTGGTGAGGGTGGGGAGCAAGGTGAACATTCGTCCATTGCTATTGGGAGTACAAACTTGCACAGCTTCTGTGGAAATCAATATGTGTGACCCTCAGGATGTTTAGACTCTATCTACCTCAAGATTCTGCTATACTACTTTTGAGCATATGCCCAAAGGATGCTTCATTCTACCACAAAGACAATTTCTCAACCATTTTAATCACTGTTCTATTCACGATATCCTGACATTGGAAACAACTTGTTTCTCAACAAGACAATGAATAAAGAAAATATGGTACATCTACACATTGGAGTATTACTCAGCCATTAAAAAAAGAAACAAAATTTCAGAGAAATGGATGTGACTATAAAAATCCATGCTACATGAAGTTACCCAGAGCCAGAAAGACAGACATGGTTATGTATTCACTTAAAGGGGACATTTGCTGTGTGGCCAATGATAAGCAGGCTATAATCCATAGAACCAAAGAGATAAAGATGTTAGAGCGAAGGACTGGATGGAGGGTGGGGGTGGGGTCCAAAGTGATATCCCTAGGAAACAAAAGTAGAATAGATAATTATGGATGGATAGGAATCTGGAATAGGAGGATCATGTGGGAGTGAGAGAGGGAAGAGGGAAACA
Source organism: Acomys minous (assembly GCF_964271855.1). Lineage (NCBI taxonomy): Eukaryota > Metazoa > Chordata > Mammalia > Rodentia > Muridae > Acomys > Acomys minous. Next base: position 82,445,668 of record NC_140492.1, on the reverse strand, counting down.
AGGTGGAGGGATATTACGAGAGACAATTAAAAGTAAGGGGCATCTGAGAGGTAGTATGGGAACTGAATAATGCAGAAAAAGCATCCTAAAATGTGTATATATATATATATATATATATATATATATATATATATATATATATATATATATATATATGATTTAAGTGAAGTTGCCAAACAATGAATAGACACAGCCCCAACTGGACAAAGAGCTAGAGACTAAATAGCTCAGGGACCTGGAATAAACCAAAATGCTGATGCTCTTACAGACAGGCAAACAAACAAACCAAACAGTAATAGCAACAAAAATACTCCTAATGGTATTCTGCTATACTCATAGGTCGGTGACTTGCTCAGCCATCATTAGAGAAGCTTCCTCCTGTAGCTTCTTCTTTTATGACTCAGGGGGAACCTCATGGAAGAGGAAGCAAAGAGTAAGAGTCAGAGATGATGGAGGACACTAGAAAACCAGACCCTCTAAACCAGCATGATCTGTATCTATCTACGTGAGCCCACAGAGACTGTGGCAGCATGCACAGGGCATCATGGTTCTGAACCAGATGGGCTGGCTCCTACAGATGAAAGAAGAGTTGGACATATACTCCCACCCCTAGATCACTTTTCCTATGAAATTTAAGCTTTGTCAAAATATCATGCTTAAACTTAATTCCTATTTCAGATGCTATATGTGATTCCAGTGCCAGGCATCAAATAAAATCAGAGTCATTAGTACACTGCTATTTTAAGATCTAAGACAAATTTCAGAATCTGTTAACGGCTATGGAGGAGTAATTTAAGTTTTTTGAACAGTACTAACAACTCTAATCTACTTTAATAGAGTACATTTTTAAAATCCCCTTTCCCCCCAAATGTCTGGAATCACTTCTTAAACTTTAAGTGTTTAAATGAAAACAGAAACCTGAAAAATTCAAGCTTACTGATGGCACTCTTTTAAAGGCAACTATGTAGCAGGTGTGATATGTTGGACCATGCTTTGTGCCTTCTTCAAAAGCCCATACTACTTTTAATATATTTAGTACAAGGCCATGAAAATAACCTGTACATAAATATCATTTTGTGGCTGTTAAAGCGAAGCATTTGTAAAGTAATGAAGTAATAGGTCTAGGTCACAGTATATAGCAGAGACTAAGACAACCTGTGTCTCTTTCAAGTGCACTCATCTGGAGGAGATAGGACTAAAATAAGAAAAAATAGGTGACTGGAGAGATGGCTCAGCGGTTAAGAGCACTGACTGCTCTTCCAGAGGTCATGAGTTCAATCCCCAGCAACCACATGGTGGCTCACAACCATCCACAATGAGATCTGGTCCCCTCTTCTGGCCTGCAGGTGTACATACAAGCAGAACACTATACATAAAAAATAAGTATTAAAAAAAAAAAAGAAAGAGTAATCAAGGTTTTCTAGCTTACATTTTTCTCACCTATTCTTACTTAGAAATATTGTCAGCATTTGACTAGAATCTAGAATATGAAATGGGCGTTCAGAAATTACCCCTTCTGAGTTCTTAGGATAAAACCTAGTTTTCCAGAAGAGAGGTTTGTTTGGTTGTCTTTCCTGATCTAACTTCATTCAGAGTTGAAAGTACTAGACTCACAAGCCAGACCCAGGCTTCCTGCCTCCTGGGTATGCTGTGGTTTTCCTTTTTCTAAATAGATCTTTGCAGTAATACCCTATACTTTGTATGCTTTATACCTGAAGGCACATTTGTTATCTTGTCTTTAGGACAACAGTCTGAGCTACAGGAAATTACTTATTTGGGAAATAACTAGCACTGGCTTTATACAGCTGAAGCAAATGATACTGAAGGATGGTTGGTAGTTTGTTTCCTGTCTCATAACTTTTGAAAAATTCTAGCATGGATTAAGGAGAAACTCGTAAGTCTTATCCCAGCTGGGGAAGGTATTTACAGGTTGCTGACTGCTAAGGGAGAGTGAGTTCTGTGGTCCCTGGTGGATTGAATATACTCTGGTGATGGTCTCACACTTACGTATATGTGAACAGCATTAATGATTCTATGTGTTTGTGTTTGTGTGTGTGTGTGTGTGTGTGTGTAAAAATAACACATGGAGTTTGGAAGTGGTTTTCAAGGAGGAGTTAGGGGAATGAATAGTCTCAAAATATATGATACGCTTGTATAAATATTTCAAAGGATAAAACTAAAGAGCGTGTTATTTTGTCTCATTTTTCCAAGACTTTGTTTTCTGGACTGCAAAGTGGGTTAGTCACATCTGTATCACATTGTTTACATCAGGAGAAAATAATTGAAAAAAAAAACATTCACTAATAAACATGACTCTTTACTGCAGAAGAACCACTGGACAGTTTATTTTATTTAATTTTTGGCCTCCACTGGTGTCACGTCCTGGACTCACGTTGTAGACCAGACTGGCCTCAAACTCAGAGAGATCTGCCTATCTCTACTTTCCTGAATGCTGGGATTATAGGTGTGTGCCACCACACCCAGCAAGATAGCCTTTCTTTATCTCTCTCTTTCTTCCTTTTCTTTCTCTTCCTTATTTCCTTCCTGCCTTCCTTCCCCACTCTATCTAATTAATTAATTAATTTAATTAATTCACCTTACATCCTAATCATAGCCACATCCCTCCCCTTCCCTATTCCTCAGAAAGGGGTAGCCCCACTACCCACCGACCTGAGCTCATCAAGTTGCATCAGGACCGAATTCTTTCTCTTCCCCTGTGGGCTGGCAATACAGTCCTATCGGGGGAAGGGATCAAAAAGCAGGCAACAACATCCCCTTACTAGTGGAGTCACATGAAACCTGAGGTGTCTGTCAGCTACATATATGTAGAGGACCTAAGTCCATTCCACGCATGGTCCTCGGTTGGTGCTTCAGACTCCACTGGCCACTCTGGCTCCTGGATAGGTAGCTCTATTGCTCTTTATGTGGAGCTCTTGTCACCTCTAGGTTCATGGAGACTGAAAAGGATACCCTCTAACCAGACAAGACTCCTAGTGGAAGGAGGAGAACACCATCCAACCACAATAACTTTGATCCAAAACTTACACTACCTACAATACATGAAGGGATAAAGATAGAGCCAGTAGATCACAGATTGAGGGAATAATCAATCAATGCTTGGCCCAATTCAAGATCCATCCAATGGAAGAAAGCTAACCCCTGACACTATTAATGATACTCTGCTATTCTTGCAGACAGGAGCCTCGCAGAGTTGTTCTCTGAGAGGCTCCACCTAGTAGAGGTTCGAAATAGATGCTGAGACTCACAGTCACATGTTGGGTGAAGCATAGGGAGTCTTCTGGAAAAGTGGGAAGAAGAATAAAGATAGCTTTTCTTAAGGGCCATCCACAATAACAGAAAACCTGTTAGAACCATTATTTATAACTGCATTTAATTTGCTAAATAAACCTGATGCTGAAATGTATGCCTCTCAGAGCTATGGAATATGGGTTTTTGCTACTGCAAAACTATAAGTCTTAAATTAAATTATTATGGGATAAAAATGATATCTCTCTATATACAGGTATAAAACTATATAGACAGGTAGAAAAGAAGAAGTGAAAAATATGTAGTATTAAATATGTCCAGATAAACTTAACATTTAGAAAAAGGAGAAGCTGAGGGGATTCAGAACCATCTAGTGGTCAGGTATGTATTGGGTCTTGATCAGGTAGTTGTCAGAAAAGCAGAAAGGAAAACAGGGTGGTGATTTGTATCCCACACATTCTAGCCTGAGGAAGAGTAAAGCCACAGGTGTGGGAAGTGTTTGAAAAGTACCGGGAAACGAGAGTGGTTCTGTAACTTTTGCTTTTAAGGATGGTGAGAATGCCAATGCCACATAATAATGCTGGCTTAGAGTTTGGAACGTTTCCTGGATAAATCCCTGTACCAGGCCCAGAGCTCCCAATGTTATTTTGTGTCATCATGGAGTCATTGGTTAATTCCAATGCGAGTGATATGACATTTTCTCTAGGACCAAAAAATTTGTTCAATACCAGAACATTCAGGGAAATGTTAGGACAGGACAGAGGTAGATACTGTACTAGATATGATGTAAATGACTGACTGAATAAAATTAGACAGGAGGCCTGGTTGTATGATGCCCACTCATCAACGGAAAGAGTAACCCAGCAAGAACATCTGCCAAGGCAAAAGAAATGAAATAGTGTTAGATCTAAAGATTTCCTATACAATAGATGATGAAATCACTATAGCACAAGAAGCAATCTGAGCCATCAAGTCTCCTGTATTCACTTACTCTAATGCTCGTTGAAGCTGGCAGACACACTCAGGTTAGCAATGAAGGAAGGAGAAATTCCCACCCACCACTTTTCTCTTTACAGGACTGTCATAAACTGGCCTTGACTCACAGGGTTAAACTGAGGTGGGACTTTGAGTTAAGGGAAGAGTCAAAACTTGGTAGCTTCTAGGGGGAGAAATAGAACTCTTTTTAAAAACCTGTTTTTATTCATTTTTTTATCCTGATCCCAGTGCCTGTCCTCTTTTTCTCCCAGTCCTGCCCTCCCATCTTCTTCCCAGAGGTACCCACATGGGACAAGAATGCCACAAGAAGACCAACAGAGTCAATTAACTGAGGACCATGGGGGCTCAGTGAGACTGAATCATGAACCAATGAGCATGCATTGGCCCTGGGTCCCCTACACATATGTAGCTGGTGGGCAGCATGATCTTCATGAATTAGCAATTAGAGCAGGGGCGTCTCTCACATGGATTCTCCTGCCTGCTTTTGGATATCTTTCCCCTAGCTGGGCTGCCTTTTAGGGCCTCTTTATCTCTTTAAGAGCTAGAGCTGGTGGCTCTGCTACTATTTCCATTGTGGGGAGACATTCTAAGGAAAAAAGAAAGAGGAACATGGAAAGGAAAAGAGCTGATGGCTTCTGGCATAGGCTGCTCATAGAGAAAGGAAAAAAAGGGGGAAAATTACACATGGACGCACACACCCACACACATGCACACACACACACACATGCGTGAGCACTTGGTGGATGAAGCAAAGGTAGGCTCCAACATGCTTCAACAAATTCACACATACACGTACATACATACATACGATACACAATCAGACAGACATGTATTTGGTGAATGATGGCTGGAACAAACCTCAAATGAGGAGGCTATTATAGACTCCAGCAAACTTTACATATATATGTATATATGTGTGTGTGTATATTTATATGTACACACATACACAAACATGTATGTGCACATGTACATATATACATATATAAACGTCTATACATAGTGTGTACATACACACACACACACACACACACACACATATATATATATACATACATACATATACGGTGGATGGAAAAACCCCAGAGGTTCCTCCAATTTCATACATACATGCATACATACATACATACATACATACAATCAGACAGACAGGCACATATTTGGTGGATAAAGCAAACTCTGAAGAGTGAGCTCCAAACCACGTTCCCTCTCTCTCTCTGTCTATACACACACACACACACACACACACACACACACACACACACACAGAGAGAGAGACACACACAGACACACACACACACACACACAGACACACAGACACACACACACACACACACACACACACACACACACACACACACACAGACATACACGCATTTTGGGTGGATGGAGCAAATTTGAGCAGCTCCACCAACTTTTATTATTGTCGTAGGCTTATATACCCTCTAAAGCAAAGATCTGCATTTCAGCAGAAAAAAAAACCTTTATGGCCATAAAAGCAATTATCACAGAAACAGATAAAGTCTTTACACTGATGGAAATACAGCAGGGTTATTGATAACTAGACCTAACTAGACCTTTATTATCTATCACTTCATTCCACAAGTTCAAAGCAATAAGTCTTTATGCTATAGGTTAGCAAAGTTGAGAAGTTTGGAGGCATTATAGGAGGAAAATTGTTTACATGTCTGTCCATTAAGGCTCATACCTAACAAAACAATCTTTATATTCTCTTAGCTCCCATAAGTTCATTATAAGTTCAAAGTAATTTTTCATATGTCTTTCATGCCACAATCTCATTGTAAGTTTGGAGCAATAGTTTTTCATGTCATAGGCTGTCAAGATTTTGAGTTGTTTTTTGTTTGTTTGTTTTTGTTTTTAATATCAAGAAACAGGTCATTTATTTTATGTCTTATTTTTAAGGCCTTGTATAGATGAAATTAGTTCCCATGGTGCATATTGAGACTTGTGATCCCATCTCTGGACCTAGATAGAATGATTGCCTTCCTAGATCAGAAATTTGCCTCAAGCCTGCTCTTCTGAGTGCAATTTATGTGTTTCAGACATGAAGGTGCAGCTTTTGATATTCTGCAGGAGATGCTTAACGTTACTTGAATCAAATCAAAAATTCTATAAAATAATTTTCCGGAATTAGAAAATCCTCAATTCATCTAATCAGCATTATTTCACGAAAGTACATCTTCATATTGGTAGGCAGTGAGGGTCTCTCCATGCCATGCCAGATATATGAGGAATACAGCAATGACAAACATGAAAAGGCATATCAGCAGCAAGAAACAGGCCAGAGATAAAACTCCTGCGGTCCATGCCTCACCGGGGTATTCTTAGCCCATGCAAAGAGTGGGCTGCCTTCAGGGAGCTCACTTGCCTGCCTCAGCCTTCACTCATGGCTTATGCCACAAGACAAAAATAATTACTTTATAAGACTAGAAGCCAAAGCGTAAGTTTTAAAATCAACTTCAAGATTTATGGTGATCTCTGGACCTGTTCATGCTAAAAACTAAACATTGATTGGTGTCTTCATAATAGGATAGTCCCCTACTCTACTAAGAAGCTTGCTTGCATTGTTATTCAAGTATGGAGATTAGTGAAGTGTGACACAACTTGATTTCAAAGGAAGAAACTATTTGTTATTTTCTTCTTCTTTTTTTTTTTTTCACCTTCAGAAACAGAGTCTTGTGGAGTCTGGTCTAGCCAGGAACTCACTGTGTGGCTGAAGATGGCTTTGGTCCTTGTCCTCTACCAGCAAAGGGCTGTGATTGTAAGACAGCTGCACCACCACATGTGGGTTATGATAGCCTTCTTTACTTAGTTGACTTCACAGTAGCCCTGTTTGCCAAACTTAACATTGTTCTGAATCAGGAAATATATATATATGAATAATTAAATACAATAAAAAATTAAAATCGCAATTTCTAGAAAAGATAAAAAGTGTCAATAAGTCAATGATGTGGAGGGGTCTAGTTAACAAATGAAGAGTTGACAGCTGAAAATAAACAAGGGCAAAGATTCTTCACAAAGAGTGAGTTGGAAAGAGATGTATTCCTTATATTCCAATTTCACATAAAATAAGTTTTAATCTATGCTTGTGTTATACCTAAATTAAAACATTGTATTTTATTGTTCTATTCAAATTGTTAAGGGTACTCTCCCATGCAAACGTCTTTATTCTTCAGCATGCTTAAATTTTAATTTACCTATTTGATAGTCTTTAAAAAAAACAACAAAATAGTTTAGAAAGTAAAGAGATTTACTGTACTAATTTCATGTGTCTCTTTGCTTGTGTCATCTCCCCACCCTTCCTTAACTTCTGGTCAGCTAGTCTCCCTCCCCCTCCCCAGTAGATGCCCCCCTTCATCCAGGACACATGTATTCCCGCTCTCCTTTCCATCTTTTTCTCCCATCTCTGGCACCTGCCCCTAAGATGTCCCTTTTACCTCTCAATTTCTCCTTTCAGTTTCATTATCAATATGCCCGCCATGCATATAAAGATTAATATCTAAGATCTGTGTTAGACAGACATAGGGGAGGGGAGTAGGGGGGAAGTGGGAGGAAGGGAGGAATGGGAGGATACAAGGGATGGGATAACAACTGAGATATAACATGAATAAATTAATAAAAATACATAAAAAAGATCTGTGTTAGAGAAATCATATTTATCTTTCTGATTCTGGGAAATTTCACTTAAAATACTGACTTCTATTTCCATCTGTTTTCCTGAAAATGCCATAATTGTATTTTTCTTAGTGAGTAAATGAAATTCATACACAAACACACATGCACACACACACACACACACACACACACACACACACACACACACACACCTATCTTTTCAGATGCACATCACACGTTTAGGCCATTGTGTCAGTGGTGAGAGGAGTTACCCGAATTTCAAGGAAGTTATTTCAGGCTCAGGGTGTTACAGGAATTATATATATATATGAATATGTAATTTGTACTTTTAAAGAAACAACTCCCTATGACTTTTAAAATATCTTTTGTGCTTATTCTTCATCTCCTTCCCTGTTTCCTTTGGTTGCCTCATGACGCCCTCCATGCTCAGGTAAGTCTCTTTCACCTAGGTGGCCTGTTTCCATCCTTGTATTCTTTTATACAATATGTTTTGATTATGGTTTCTCTCTTCTTCTCCCAAATTCTCCCCAGTTCCTTACCCTTCCAGCTCCATGCCTTCTTTCCCACTCATTTTTAGAAAACAAAGTTAAAAAAAAAACCCTCAGAATAAAGCAAAATAAAACCAAACCAAAGAAACAAACAATAATCACAAGAAAGACATACATAGACACATACTCATGCATACTCACACATATGCTTATACTCACACACTCAGATATTCACACAAAAAATCTTGCACACCCTCACGTGCACATGGACACACTTGTAGGCACACACACGCACGCGTGCACACACACACTCACCATAAAAAACAAAATTGGAAAGCACAATATACAAGCAAAAGACAAGTAAGGTTAAAAACCACGCAAACAGCAATATGAGACAAAAAGTATCTCCAACAAGAGCATTACGTTTGCTTTTTGTTGGCATCTGCTGCCCTGAAGTGTGATTCGTACCTAGTGTGATTGGCTCCAAGGCCAGGGGGACCTGATGGACATGGACAAAAAGGGGTGTAGGTCAGTGAGTCCCAGGTGGTGCAGAACTATATGGAGCACTGGGGCGACTCTCCTGGAAGGATTGCTGGCCTTGGTTCTTTCGTTCTTTGGCAGACAGAATCCAGGTTTTCATGTCTCTCTGCATGAAGAGGGCCCTGCTAAGTCTAAGTCGCATCAGCAGGGAAGGAGTCCTGATGGTTCTCCGCTTGGAGAGTGCTAGAGGCAGTTGCCAGAGTCAAGAGCTAAGGGAGATAGCAAAAAACCAAAACCAAACAAACAAACAAAAAACCCAACCAACCAACCAACCAGCCAAAAACCCAACAACAACAACAACAACAAAAAACAAAAAACAACCAGCCAACCAAACAAATAACCAGGAATTAAACTATATTATGCACTCTTAAGCCTAGTGCGTTCGGTGTAGAGGGGGAGTCAAGGCTAAGCCAAAACTAAAAGATTAAAAGGAAGCAAAAAGTAGGGCAAGAAGGAAGGGCAGGGGAACAGAAGGCTAAAAGGGGAAGGACCAAAAAAGACTAGACCAGAATGGGCCAAAATGAGACTTGCCCCCACTTGGCAATGTTGGGGTTCTTAAGGCCTGGGGGTTGTAAAAGAGAGGGGGAGATCCCAGGATATGCCTTCTGTCTGTAGTAAATATCCTGAGAGTCTTATCTCAGACAGGGGAACAGCCCATTGTTAATCTGGACTTGGCTTTGAAGGTTTTGTTTTTGTTTTTGTTTTCGTTTAAATCAAAGTAGCACCAAGTTTATGATACCTCTCACCAGATGGTATTTAGGGGTCTGCTGAAATCAAAAGGGAGGCCCTTCCTTTTTCTAGCATGATAGGCCAGCTTTCTGGAAGTGGGGCGTGGACTTCCACCTTGTCCATCCAACCACCCATTCCTCCATCTCTCTATCTCGGCACATTGTCTCTCTGTGTGTCTCTGTGTCGGCACCTAATACAGGAAGAAGCTTCTCTGATAATGCTGACCAATACTCTGATCATATTTGCCTCTTGGCATCTGTGGTACCTCACTCAGATAATTTTTTTCTAGCTCTATTCATTTACCTAAGTCTCAGCCAGTGGTGATTTTCCTGTTCTTGCTAACAGTGTCCTTGTATTCCCCTCTCTTAACCTCCTATTGGCTCCTCCACTACTCCAGTCTCCAGGCACCTGTTCTTATTATTTTCCTGGTTTCATGGTGACTCCGGGTTCTATTACTCACATCAAATGATTGACTCGTGGATAGCACACACAAATAAAAGAAAACAGTAGGTGTTTATCTTTTCTGCATCTAGGTTACTTCACTTGGTACTATAGCTTTTAATTCCACTCACTTATTTTTAATTTTGTACTTAATGTTCTTAACATAGAATTCAGTCATCTACCAGCCATCCTGACTAGATCTCCTCTGCACCATTTCTATTTTCTTCCTCATTTCCTTTTGGTTTTTCTACTATGAATGCCTGAATGCTTCCATAGGCTTCCAAGGCTTTATTGGTTTTTTTTCCTCCTTTAGTTCCCCTTTCTGTCTGGGAATATCATTCATGCTCTAACAGTATTCATACCATTACTCCTAATTCTGTCATGCAAAAACCACCACTCACACAGAGATGACAAATTAGGTCATATCAGGTAAGCGCTGGGTGAACACAAAGCATGTACACATGTGAACCTATGTATGGCAGCCCATTAAGAATCCTGAGACTACATCTCAACTTTTTCAGCTTTCCTAGAGGCATATCATTTTCCAGATATTTCTCAGTTGCCAGTAACTCTTTGTGTAGGGTTGGGGTATTGTGAGCTTTTTCTCATCCACTTTGGCATGTCCAATGATGCCATCCTTGTTCAGCTCACTTTTGTTGGGCGGGATGTGGTGAGGATGTTCACGTGTGTAGCTTCTCACATTACTAGGAGACAAATTCTCAGAGCAAACTCCCTGATCTTCTGCCTTTAAAATCTGTTCCCTCCTCCTCAATGTTGCCCAGCCTTAGGTATGAGAGTGTTTTGTAGAGTATCTCTTGGGACAGAGCTCCAAAATGCCTTTCGATTAGTTGTACTTTTCAATAATGGTTGCCTTCTGTTGGAAAGAGAAATTTCCTTGGTGAAGGGTGAAAATTATGTTTATCTTTGGGTATAATGATGGGCATTTACTCCTTACTTTTAATTTTATAAGCTTAAAAATGTATTTCTTACTATTTGTGTTAATTTTTTAAACTTTACAAAAATATTTTCTTTCCTTATATTACTGCATTTTTCTTTTTTTACTTCTCATTTTTTAAATTTGTTCTTAAAAACCTAGTTCACAAACAAAGCAATTAGGAGTGGTCTACTCAGGATCAAGATAATCAAAATCATCTCCATTTTCTCCTCTGTAAGGTTTCAGAAGCAGTGCACACACAGCTCTCATCTTCCATGTCTTCAATGCTTGCCTTCAGAGTCGCTCCCAAAGGATTTATTCTTTGCTCATATAAGGTAATATAAACTAACAGAATAATATAAATAATATATAATATTATAATTATGTGTATATATGCATTTACATGCTGAAATACATTGTAATGATAAAAATTATAATACAGTAAATACATACAGCAACAAGAGTCTGTTGTCATTTTCAGTCATTATCTCTTATACTTATTTCTAGTATTCTTTTACATGTATTTAAACTCATATATACATATGTTTGTATGTAATTTACCCATAATTTCCTCCCCTCTAATTCCTCAACTATAACACTACAAATTTTCCATCCCAACTTTATGTTTTCTGTCTCTATCTCTCAGTGTCTCTAACTTGTGGATGAGATGTCATTTTTCATCTACCTCTGTAGCCATGATTGTCTACAGGGAGGATGTTCTCTGCCACTTACGGTCCTGGAGTCACCCTCCGAAACTGTAAGCACATCTCCAATTAAATTCTTTCTTTTATACATTGCTTTGGTCATGATGTCTTTTCGCAATAATAAAACAGTAACTATGACAGGTTCCTTCTTATAAGGGGGGGGGGTTTAAATCTTAACCAGAAATATAGGAGATTAATTTCCAGCAGCATCGCTCCAAAGTTACGAGCAGTGCGTTGCACTATGTTGTCACGTGACAAGACAGGGTTCATTCCTTGTTAGCTCCATTACACTCCTGTGAATCACCTGCAAATAAAATCTGCCACTGACCGAGAGGTACACAGTACATGACTACAGCTGTCCTCTGCCTTTGTGTCCTTTCTGAGCCAAGGGTGTAAACAACTATTTCCTCAACACTGCGACCAAGTGTTTGTGTCAGGTTTTTTTTCTGCAAACACAACACGAAAGTTCCACTTGTTCCATGTCTCACAAAGGCTTGTTGTAATGTAGTGTTAATTTGTATTTGTCTAGTGGCTGATGAGGATGACTACGTCTTCATGTATCAGCTGAATGTTAGGATATCCTTCCTTCTCATTTATTCTGGGTACTTTTGTCAGTATTTTGAAGTTAAGTTGTCTGTAATATTTATATGCGTATCTGTGTACATTTAAAGATATATGCATATACATTGAAAGATATATTTAAAGATACGAATATACTTCACCATTTGAGCATGTACTTTTTGTCATAAATATGTATTGCAAAGGTCTTTTAGATGAAAGAATTCCTGTGTTTTCAGCTGTTTCGTCTATATAGGTTAAATGAAGAACTTTTTAGCTAATACATAAAAATGCACATCTAAATGGGCTAAGGGTGTGATATTTTGATACATGTACTTATTGAGTAATGATTACATTAGTATAATTATATGTACCTTCTAAAATACTTGTCTTAACTTTGGGGTCAGAGTCTCAAGATCCTTTGTTCTGGAATCTTGAAGTGTGTTTTATGCTATTGTTTCCTGTAAGATCGATGCTTAAGCTCTTTTTTTATTAATGCTCAAATAAAAAAGTACAAAGATTATAATCTATATTTTATTTATGATTCGCTATCCTCTTAACTGTTTATCATAAAGGCAAAATTTTTATTTAACCTTCTCATAGTCTTTCTTTTTGAGATAATATGCTGATGGTGACAATATGTTTGGCATATTATAAAAGTCAAAAACATTTATATAAATTGTGCTTTACTAAAATGGAAAAAATAATTATATACATTGAGTGGTTTTAAGTAAAATTATCTGCAAGTTACATAAAAACTTAAAGGAGGAGAGGCCTGCTACCAAGCTGAGAGGGAAGGCAGATGGGTGACATTTCCATGATCAAGTATGCAGTGGATAGATAAGTGAGGAAAAGAAGCAGATAGTTTGTATACTGGGTGGTGAGGAAAGCTTGATAGTAATAGCCTTAACTGACACCTGAGGCCATGGTGATGTCCCTCCCAGTGCTGCAACTGAGAGCCATGTCTAGATCTGTGGCCCTACAGTAGCAGGTAGCTCTGTAGATGTCCTTGGCTCATGTTACCATCCGGGGCTATGTGGACATAACTGGTCTCGGCTGGCATGTTGGTATCCAAAGGCTGCACACAACTAGTCCTGCCCATTGCCTGGGGTAAAGATGGCTCCAAGGCATAAAAGCAGAAAGATGACCCTGCCTTTTGTGGCCTGTGGCAGGAAGGATAACTTAAACACCCCTCCCTGGAGTGGTGCAAGAAGGATGGTCCCCATGCTGTGAGTCGTCCCCGTCCTTCACCTGGGAAAGCACCTGGTGGCACTGGTGCTGGAGACTTGGGCATGCTTACCAACGCAGCTACCACCTAGGTCATGACCCATGGCTTTGAATCGGCCCACCCCAACATCTGCCTTGTATATGAAGTGCTAGAGCATGTGAAGTCAGTGGTCCTGGAAAACAAAAGCTTCAGCATCTCCTTCACATAGGGCCACAGCAGGGTGTTATAGAGGTGTCCTCGTGAGTATCGGTATGGCTAGTATAAGAGAAAGTAGAGGCCTTGAACCAGACCAATGACTCATTGAAATGAACATTTGCAAGTAAGCTGTTTGAGCAAAAGGGTATACTGTGTGTCTTGCCATGACATACTGCAGTTCCTGTAGCAATATTTTTAATATTTAATTTAACTTTTTTTTTTCTTTTGGTGGGGAGAGGTTGCAAGGGCAGAGGGTAGAGATGGCTGGACGGAGAGATGGATAGAACTAGAGTCCATGATATAAAATCTACACACACACTATACACACACACACACACACACAGACACACACGCAGGCATGCACACACAAAATCAATTAAAAGAGTTAGAAAAAAATAAAAGTTGAAGGAAAGATTGATATCATTTTGTATCATTACTTCTTCAAACTTAAGGTAGAAAATATAGGAAGTGTTATTTATCTCTTTAGTCTTAAGAATTATTTATTTAATTGAACACTTTTTGTTATTAAAAATCAGAGCACATTGTAAATCAAAAGTACGATCTTAAGAGAACACTGGTTTTGAAATTGGGTATATAAAGCAAAGTGTCCAAAACTAAACAACCTTTTAGTTATTCTACTTTCTATATAAGGTAGCAAAATTTATAAGCTACTTGTATAGTTTCTCGTTTCACCTTCATGACATTAACTAATGCTGAAATGTCATCATAGCTGGCTTTCAGTGAATAGCTGGTCCAGAAAAAAGTTCTTCTTTTTTTAATTGAAAAATGAAATCATTCATATTACATCTCATTTGCTATCCTATCCCATGCATCTTCCTATTCCTCCCTCCCTCCCTCTTTCACCCCATTCCCCTTCCCTATGACTGTGACTGATGGGGACCTCCTCCCCCTGAATATGATGTTAGGGTATCAAGTCTCTTCTTGGTAGTCTGCTATCCTTTCTCCGAGTGCCATCGGGCCTCCCCATCAAGGGGGCATGGCCAAATATGGGGCACCAGAGTTCATGTGAAAGTCAGTCCCCAGTCTCCACTCAATTGTGGGGAATGTCCTGTCCCTTGGCTAGATCTGGGTAGGGGTTTGATGATGACTGCACATATTGTCCTTGGTGGGTGCCATAGATCGAGCAGAAACCCTGGGCCCAGATCCGCCCATCATAGTGTTCTTCTTGTAGGTTTCTAGGACCCTCTGGATCCATCTACTTCCCTATCTCCTATATTTCTTTCACCTAGAGTCCCAATAGGATGTCCTTACTTCTATCTCACTTTCCTGGTAAGTGAAGCCGTTCATGGGACATGTCCCTTGGGCTAGTGTCCAGTTATAAGTGAGTATATACCATTTGAGTCTCTCTGCTTCTGGGTTAGCTCACTCATTATGATCATTTCTAGTTCAATCCATTTGTCCACAAATTTCAGAAATTCCTTGTTTTTAATAGCTGAGTAGTATTCCATAGTGTAAATATACCACTGTTTCCATGTTAGACATATCAATACTAACTACTCCATCTTCATATATCTTTGTCTTATTTTCTTCTATACTTTAAGTCAAAATAGAGTTCAACCTTCAGATTATTTTTCTTTTCTTTGCTGAATGGTAAAAATGCATTGTTTTAATCAAAGAACATGTCTGCTTTGAATAGTTTAAGGCTAAAACAATTGTATGGTGTGACTTTGAGAATTATTTTGGAAAAACATAGACGATCTGAATGGAAATAATTACTCCTTTAACAAGTTGTGTGAGAATATTTGAGTGAGGGCTAAGTATAAAAATGTCTTCCTGTGCTTTCTCACATCATGCACTAAGCTGCTTGTGTAGAACAACATAAAGCCTCATTCTCACATCTCAGTTTGTTTTCAATGCAAAGCCTTACTAGTTACAGGCATCGCTCTGTTACATTTTTAGAGACACAGCGGACAGTCTCCAGTTTGATTGTATCTTAACTATTGATCTACTAAGTATACACGTAATTGAAGGAATCTGAAAACATTGGTTTTTTTTTGATGCTCAGTTTGCTTTTGGATTAGTTGAATTCTTATCATTTTCTTTCCCTAAATAAAGTAAACAAGGTAACAATTCTAAGTTCAATGGTCTTGAATCACTTGTTTTCGTTTCTACTCTAGTATCATTATAACTCCTCAGACTAGCTGACTCCAGCAGTGCAGCAAGGAAGGAGAAGATATTTTGAATGGAAAGTTTGTATTGCCTGATGTTATCCTAAAATATTAGACATTTAATGTAAAACTACATTTCTTTATGTAAATCTCTACCTCTGTTTAAAACTGATCAGTTATAAAATAATTTATTAGCTTAGATTAGACACATTATTTAATCTCATTTTGAAAATGATTCAAATTATATTTTATTTTTTAAATTATATATTTAATTTCTATATGAATAGAAATGAGTTTTCAAATGTAGGCAAACTTACATTTGACTTAATTTTTTTTTGATTTTGACAAATTTTAATCATGAACATTCGTTTGATAATCATAATTAAATTTGTGTGCATTTACTGATACAATACAGTTGCAGGTGTCTAGGTCATGGAAATGTCATTGATAACAAGCAAGCTAAAGAAACAATCAGAAGTAATTTATCTTAGAATTACTTGGCCATGAAGTAACTTATTTTAATCAACATTTTCCTTTCTTCTCAGGTGCTAGGTAATGTAATGATTTTAGTAACATTACTTTCTATAAAGAACAACCATCAAATAACAATATAAATACATGAAAAACTATCTGATCAGTTGTAATCAAGTTTGTATCATTTTGATAGTTTAGGTACCAATAGGAAAAACAGCAGGTTGGGCACAAAATTAGAATTTAAAATTTCTCTTTTCTGGACTAAATATACCATATGGAGTTGTTCTTTTTAGAAAAGAGGTCTAGGGCCAGTCCTTGGCCAGATGTTTTCTCATAACCCTTGATGGCTGTGAGTGCTGAGACATCTGCTGTGTTCATACTATCTACAGTTACTGTACTGTGAACTTTTTACAGACCCCTTCCAAATATTAGAACGCTCTGTTCTTTCTAAATATATTTCCAAACTAGTATTTAATCTTGAGTGTTTTATACTCAAGTATAAAAGCAATATTTTTATTCTTCTTCACTGGCTCATATGTTAGGCAATTTGTTTCTTGCTGATGCTTAGGAGAAGATTTATAGTTTTCACCTCTACTTTTTCTTTAGGTAGCAAGAATGTTGTCTCAATGTCTAAATCCTTAGTTTAATTTCATTTTTTATTGTGTGGGAGGTGAGAGAGTTTGTTGAAACTGATGACTGACCTCCATGTGATTTATAGTTTCAAAGAAAACCTACTAACTTTGTGAGTGACATAAGGTCTTCAAAAACCTCAGAGACATACAGAATATGAGATTTACTCAGGTAATTAATTTTATTCCTTCTCAAGTTTCTGATGGGGCTGAAGACCAGATGGTTTAGTTTTACAATTAGGCTGAGTTGTTTAGGGGTTAAGATGTTGTTAAGTATAGATAGATGTTTTAAGTTGATAGAGATGAGATATGATAGATACTGATTTACATTCCAAATTTTAGACTCACCAAGATAGGAAAGATGTTTTCTTCAAGGATGTCAAATGCAAATAGCCAAAATACTAAGAATGCAACATTTATATAATTCCTGATTCTTCATGCTTCTTCTTGCTGTAGGTAGTTTGTTGTACATATGCATAATAGTATACATGTATATGTAAAAAAATTAATAAAAAATGAAAAAAAGAAAACCTACCAACCAAGAGCCTCTGGTGTACACATTGCCACTTAGCAAATTTATTACAAGATATATGTTATAGGAAATATTAATCTACTGAGTTTTATTAAATTTCTTAACAAATGTAATGATACTACATAAAATTTGAGGCTTCTGTTACTCTAAGAAAATATCTTGTTATCCTTTTGTGGATCTTCAAAAATTTGTAAATTTAGGTTTAGGAAATTAAAATATACTAAAACCTGACTAGAATGTACAAAATTAATGCTATTATGATACCTCTAGAGGGCAGTGTTAAATTATTTGAACAAATTATCTTAGAAATTTCTGATGTAAATCACTCAATTTGTGGAACAGAGACAGTCAAAATGGAAGAGGGACAATCTCACTGTAATCTATATGTGGGTGCAAATGGTTGTCAGTTCAACACTTGGACCTTGAACCAGCATGCTTCTGACTTGCTCTCCAGGAAGGAGTTTACTTTCTCTTATAAGGTTTAATGGATCAGTACTGGCAAACTGAAAATATGTAGTTTAGAATGTCAACATTTTAAATGTTTTCTTTTATTTTTGAGATTACAGTATAATTGCATCATTTCCCCTTCCCTTTCTTCCATCCAAATTCTTTCATATAACTCTTCTGGGTCTCTTTAAAATTCATTGTTTCTTTTTATTAGCTATTGTTATGTGCATATATCATTTATGTACACACACACACACACACACACACACACACACACACAAACACACATACACATTTCAAGATAATTTTCCAGTAAGCATTGTTTTCATGCAGACTACAATAAGCCATAGTTTGGGACAAACTTAATTACTTTTATCTTTGCAATTTAAATTATGAATGTTAAACATATTAATACATTAGTAAATTTATAATAATTTAATTTTATCAGATTCCAGAGTACTTTTCTCTTATGTTTTTACTCCATATATATGTACATATATACACACATATATATTACATTTATATAATTTCTTAGACTACAACTGAAGTGGGAGGAAAGGGTGAATAAAAGGAATAATACATCTCTCATTGACAGGTGTCACTTAGCTTTAGTCTTTTTATACGTAAACAAACAAACAAACAAAAAAACACACCTCATCTTCAAAGCACAAAGGAAACTAAGACATAGAGGATGGAGCAGATTATCTGCCTTCCTTAACCAGAGAACTATAATTTACAGTTTTTCATTTTAGTTCCCTTCTTTGTAGATAGACCTTTCCAAAGTTATAAAGTCAATTTTATTTCTCTCGAATAATCCCGTCACACCCTGAGGTGATGAAAGATGATCTGTGGTCCCAGCTGCTTTGCTGTCTTCAAAAGTAGTTGGAGAAGTAAAGGTTTATTCCTCTTGTTGATATAGAAGGCGGGATCAGAACGACTTCTTTATTCATTCTTCTGGCATTCTCTTTGGGAGTGTAGAATATATGTTCTTTTGTAGAATATGTTTCTAAACTGAATACAAAATCTGAGGTAGAGTTTTGTATTTCTTTCAATATGTTTTGTGAAGGAGGCATTAAATATGCCCTTTAGAGTTGCAGAAGTCATGCTTAATTTAAAATGAAGTATATAAGAAAATGTCAATTTTGCTAAGAAATTTAATTTGTTGACAGGGTTTATGTGCCTCAGTTTCTTACTACTCTATATTTGAAAAGTTTGTGAATATTTAATGAAAGCTTACAGTCTGTGGAGAGAGAGGTACAAAGAATTACCCCTGATTTAAATTTGCAACAGAATTTGAGAGTCAAAAGTGACTTTTGTAAGGTTACACCAGGATCAACATTGGTATAAGGAAAAAAGTTCTGACTTTACACTTAAAATTTCTTATTATAAAATAATCTTTTCTGTATGAGAAAATAGTTTTACATTGAAAGTAAAGAAACAAACTAAGTCTTGTTGCTTCCAAGTTTTATATGAAACAGAGAAGCTCCCCAGAAAGCTTCCTTCACATCTCTGTATATTTCTTCCTCCACTGCCTTCTCTCTAAGGCAGCAGCTCATAAGGTGCAGGACCGCAAACTGATCCTGCACCTACAATGTTACCCTCTGTTGTGAAGTAACAGCTTTGACTCAGAATAACTATGTAGGGATAGGAAACTGGATTTACGTGCATGGCTAACCAACCAATATGAGGTTCTTAAGATATTTTTCATACACTTAGATATGACCGTTATGAGTTTTCCAGGGAAATCCTGCCATTTCTCCCGTTATGGAAGAAAATACAAAGCGCACTACCTCAAGCAACGCAATAAACAGAGTTTGAAATTACTGCTGGCTGACTCACTGCTCCTGCTCATATCAGACCTACGTGCTAACTCTAGCTTTTGGAACTGGTAGAGGAACTGTTTAATGGAATGTGCTTAGTCCAGCAGTAACAACATTCATTGAGGAAAGAGGCCAGAGTCACTAGACTTACTGAATCATGTCTTAACATGTTTTCCAATTCCTTGTTCTATTATTGCACGACATCCATGTGGTGGTTTGAAGAGGCATGGCCCCCAGAGGTTCATGTATTTGAATGGTTGGCCTCATAGGGAGTGACACTATTAGGAGGTGTGGCCTTGATGGAGTAGGTGTGGCCTCTTTGGAGGTAGTATGTCATAGTGGAGGCAGCCTTTGAGGTCTCATATATGCTCAAGTTACTCCCAGTGTTGAGACACTCTCTTCCTGCTACCTATGGGTCAAGATGGAGAACTCTTCAGCTCCTTCTCCAGCACCATGGCTTCACAGGTTTTGTGAAGCTTTCCACCATGAGGGTAATGGACTGAATCTCTGACACTGTAAGCCAGCCCAAATTAAATGTTTTCCTTTAAGAGGGTTGCCTTGGTAATGGTGTCTCTTTACAACAATAAAATGTTAACTAAGACAAAAGTTGGAACCAGGGGCTGGGGGTATTTCTGGGATAGGCACGGCCATGCTTTTGTTTGGAGGAATGTGGATTCTGGTACTTCGGATTAGGAAAGCAGTGGGATGCTTTAAGTGATGCTTAGAGGGCCATTCTAGTTGGAGGAGAGAAGAAACAGGTCCTGAGGGTGACTCCGACTATGGGAGTCGGCCTCAAGGGGTTTCAGAGGAGAAAAACTTTAGTATGGGGCCTAGAGATAATTCTTGTGATATTTTGATGAAAAAATGTGGCTGCTTTTTACAGCTGAAGAGGCTTCGGAGGAGGACCAAGGTGAAGAGATTTAGATTAATTGCACTGGCAAAGAAAATTGCAAAAGAGCCTAGCATAGACTCTGTCCTGTGGTGATTCATGCTTATGAAAAGCATTTTGATGAAATACAGCAAGATGAAAAAGGAAAAACAACAACAACAAAAATTTGGTTCCAGGAGTAAAAGGCTACCAGGAAGTGAAATTGAGCTAAATCTCATGCTCAAGGAGATAAACAGATTAAAGGCAATAAAAGGATTTAAGGGAGTGGTGACTTCTGAGGAAGATCTCACCCAGATAAACTTCTACCTCTGAAAAGGAATTAAAGAAAAGTTTAGGTCCATGCTTTACATGACTTTAATTCTAGCACTATGGAGACAGAGGCATATCAAAGATCTGAAGTCAAAGTCAGCCTGGTCACAGAGCAAGTTACAGGACAGCCAAGCTTAGGCAGTGAAGGAAACCATGGAAAACGGAAAAGTTGGGCAAGATGAAATTGAACAAAGGCATCATCTTCCAGCCCAGCAAGCAGAACTTTGGCCACAAGGTTATGGCTTTAGAATCAAAGGATAGAAAAAAAAAAAGGGGGTTGTGGAACTTCCCTATGCAATGAAGGAAAATTGCTGAGACAGAAATGTCTCACAGGTGTCCCTGCATGGAAGTCTAGAGAGGATATTGCATGAGGCTAAATTGCCTTGGAGATTCCAAGATGTTAGAGATGCCAGAGATGTGGAATACCAGCTGAGGAAAGCTGCTAACAGAGAGTGAAACCAGCTCAAGAGAAAAGAGTGTGTTACAGTCAACAAAGCTGAAAGGAGTTGTGGATCTGAAGAGCATTTCGACATCAGACATGGATTTACAGTGGTTGGAATTTTCCCAGATGGTTTTCAATCTTTGGCCAAGTATTTATTCACTATGTTCACATTCTTATATTTTGGAATGGCAATGATAATATGTATCTTGTGTCATTATATATATTGGAAGTATTTGACCTGTTTTGTTTTTAATAGGGGATTAAAATTTGGGCCAATATAGATTGCATAGATCCAGGAAAGACTTTGAACTTTTGAGTTTTAAGCAAACCTATGGGACTTTTGAGGTTGAACTAAATCCAAGCCTATGAGGGCCAGGGAGTGGAATGTTTTTGTTTGAATAGGTGTAACTTCCACAGACTCATGTTTTGAATGCTCAGCCCATAAGGAGTGACACTATTAGGAGCTGTGGCCTTGTTGGAGTAGATATACCCTTGTTGGAGGAAGTTTTTCACTGTGGAGCAGAGATGGGTCTCATATATGCTCAAGCTATTCTCTGTGTTGGGACAGTCCCTTTCTGTTGCCTACAGATCAAGACCATGTAGAACTCTTAGCTCCTTTTCCAGCACCACATCTGCTTGCTTCCCACTGTGATGATGATGGACAAAAGCTCCAAAATACTAAGCCAGCTTTAATTCAATGTTTTCCTTTATAAGAGTTGCTGTGGTTATGGTTTCTCTTCATAGCAATAAAACTCTTACTAAGACCACCATTATTGCTCAACAAACTGTGGTCCATGATGACATCACAAGCTCACAATGGTTTTGGATGCATTTTGATTAATGATTTAGGCAAACTTATAGTTATCCTCAATACAAAATGTCATGTATACATCAAAAATTTGGATACTTGAGTGGTATTTCCGAGCTCTCTAACACTATGTATGCAATGGGATCTTGGATGTTAATAATTAGATCCATTGTAAAGAAAACACATTTAGCCTATGCAGCTACTAACTTTTTACACAAACCTGACTTCATGTCTTGCTCTTCTAATAAAATAAAGATTTTCCCATTTCATCAAGATTGAAACTACTATGATACCCCACACAAATTTCTCATCATTTTTGAAGTCTTAAATTTTCTTGAATAGCCGGTTATGGTGATACATGTCTTTAGCCCTAACACTCTGGAAGCAGAGGCAGGCAGGTTGCTGTGAGTTTGAGGTCAGCCTGGTCTACAAAGTGAGTTCAGGGCAGCCAAAACTACACAGAAAAACCCTGTCTAAAAAAACCAGAATTTTAAGGTTTATCGCCTGTATTGTCCTTGGCTGGTGCCTTAGTTTGAGCGGGACCCCTGTGCCCAAATCTGCCTATCATAATGTTCTACTTGTAGGCTTCTAGGACCCTCTGGATCCTTCTACTTTGCCATTCTCCCATGCTTCTCTCATCTAGAGTCCCACTAGAATGTCCTCCCCTCTGTTTCAGTTGGAGGGGGAGACCTGGTGGCACTCAGAGGAAGGACAGCAGGTTACCAAGAAGAGACTTGATACCCTATGAACATATACAGGGGGAGGTAATCCCCCTCAGGAACAGTCATAGGGGAGGGGAATAAGGGGAAAATGGGAGGGAGGGAAGAATGGGAGGATACAAGGAATGGGATAACCATTGAGATATAACAAGAATAAATTAATAAAGGAGAAAAAAAACAGAATTTTTTTCTTGAATAAAACCACTTTATTTTATTTCTGATCCTGGATTATTAATATTTCTCAATTGAGCATGACAGCAAATAAAACACCAACTCATGAACAAATATTTTGAACTATAATCTGTCCTGCCTGCAAATATACTAGGTTAATGGTAGCACTAAGCTTGTTGTGGTAGTAACCAACTAACATCTGATTTGATTTAAAGCCTAATACACAAGATGGAATCCATATTTGACAGTACTTATACGACTTAGAACCATAGACTGAATAGCCAGTAGACCTAAGATAAAGCCAAATACTACTGATTCGAAAAATGTAGTGATAAAATGACTCATAATGATATTAGTATTTATACTACCAGGTCACTGCCTGGTAGTCGTTTCCTTGTGAAGTATAAGGGAACAAATACAGAGACACACACCCCTGGGGGTATGGGGACACAGAGCTCTAAATGGGATATCTCCATCAAGTCTCACCCCTCAGAGCTAAAGGAACCCCATAGAAGAGGAAGTAGAAAATGAGGAGATCAGGAAAGAATGGTGCTCTAAATCAACAGAACCATGCCCCAGACCTTACAGCGTCTGAAGGAGCAAGGATGGTACCTAAATGAGTCTGTACCTCGTTCTCTATATATGTATTATAGCTTCCAGTTTAGTATTTTTATGGAACTCCCGAGTGTGTGAACAAGTGAATCTTGTGCCTCTTCTTGGGCTCTTTTCCTTCTGCTGTGTTGCCTTGGCCAACTGCAGTGTGATGGTTTTGTTTTACCTTATTATATTTTATTTTGTCGTGTTTTTCTGTAATCTCACAGAAGCCTGTTTTTCTCTAATGAGAAACAGAAAGCGACTGAATCAGAATTGGGATGGTTGGGGGGAGTAGAAGAAGGGAAAACTATAATCAGGATAAACTGTATGAAAAGAATATGTTTTCAATAAAAGGGACAATAAAGCTATAGGATTTTGGTGGCACGACTAAACTGGTTGGTGCTGGTTGTCCAACTGTATATATGAAACAAAAGGTCTGAAATGTAGACTTTGACTATATAATGAATATAAGCCAACTCTTAATAAATCTGTTTTCAAAAGGAAACAACAACAAGAAAACAAAAAATTATACAGAAACAAAAACAAAAGCAGAAACCTAAAAATGGGAAAAAAACTTTCAACTCCACATCCCATAGAGGATTAATAAGCAAAATATATAGTGAGCTCAAGAAACTAGATATTAAAAAACCAAATAATCCAATTAAGAAATGAGGTACAGACTGTAAAATAATTTTCTTTTTGATAATTTAAAAGTTTTATAGATTAAATTTGTTCTTTGGAAGTTTTATATATGCATATATCATTGTCAGGCTCCTTTCTTTTTTTCTTTTCTTTTTTGTTCTTTTTTATTTTTAATTTATTCACTTTACATCCTGATTGTAGCTCCTCCCTCATCTCCTCCTGGTCCTACACTCTGTCCTCCATTCCTCCTCTCCACTCTCCTAGTGTTCAAAAAGGGGGAGCCCTCCTCCCTTATCATCTGACCCCAGCCTATCAAGTTTCATCAAAATTGCCTGCATGCTCTTTCTCTGTGTGCTGGCAAGGCTGTCCTACCAGGGGGAAGTGTTTATAAAGAGTGCATACCAGAGTCCATGTCAGAAGTAGCCCCTACTCCCCATATTATGGGACGCACAAGGAGATCGTGCTGCCTGCTGACTACGTTTGAGCAAGGTTCTAGGTCCTCACCCTGCATGGTCCTTGGTTGTTGCATCAGTCTCTGCAGCATCCCCTCCCTCTGCCTGGATCTCTTTGTGGAGCTCATGTCCCTTCCAGGTTCTGCTTAACTATGTTCAGTGTAAGTTTATTCAGAATAACCAGCGACTGGAAACAACCTAGACATCCCTCAAGTGAAGAATGGATAAAGAAAATGTGGTACACGATGGATTATTACTCACCTGTTAAAAAACATGATATCATAAAAACTTGCAGGCAAATGGATGGAACTAAAAAAAAAACTGAATCATCCTGAGTGAGATAACCCTCACCCTGAAAAACAAATATGGTATGTATTCACATATAAGTGTATCCTAGCTGTTAAGTAAATAAATAACCAAGCTTCAATACACAAACCCAGAGATGTTAGATCAAAAGGAGGTCTCTAGGGTAGGGGGGGGGTCACATAGATACCCATGGGAAGGAGAAATAGAATAGATTTTATTTTAAGGGTGGACTGAGCATGGGAGGGGTCAGGAGATGAAAGGATCAGGTTGGGTAGATAGATGGGAGGGACAGAGGGAGAACCAGGGGAAAAATAGCTGAAATAAGGGGGCATTTGGAGAGGGATGTAGAGACGGTGCAATGAAAACTTCCTGGAATCTATGAGGGTGATCCTCCTGAGGACTTCTAGTAATGGGGGATTAGAAGTCTCAACCAGCCATCTCTTGAAGCCAGGTAAGGCTGTCAGCAGTGGGACTGGTTTGCATTTGGTTGACTTATTGGCTGAGAGGGTCCAGTGCAGATTCCAAAACTCCCTAGACCGACGCTAGGACAGAGGGTTGATCTCTGCATACTGAAATTGGGGCAGTGTTGCCAAGGAAAGCATCCACATATATCATTGACTGTGGAGAGGTTGAGATGGAGCCTGCATGGACTCTTCACCCATACATTCTAGCCTCTGTGGTGCAGGAAGATACTCTGCAGGCTACCAAAAGAGAAGCCTGGATACGACCCCAGCCAGAGAAACCTCAACCTACAATCTTTCCTTCCTGCAAGATGTCCTGGGGCAATTGTGGAATAGAAGTTTTAGGTGTAGCCAATCAATGTCAATTTAACTTGAGGTTTGCTCCATTAGAGGAAGCCCATATCCAAAGCTGCTTGGATGGCCAGTAACCAGAGACTGCATAGACTAGAGATCTAGGGTAGAACCAAGCATGATTGGTCCAAAATAAAAAGTAATAATTGTCAACGATATTCTGCCATACTCATAGATCAGTGTCTTGTCCAGTCATCATCAGACAGTCTTCTTCCCACATCTGATAGGAGGGCATACAGAAACCCACAGCCCGACATTATGCAAAGAGAGTCTAAATTGGAGGTCTCCATCAGGTCCCTCCCCTCAGATTCGTGGAACCCCACAGACAATGGGGAGCAAAAAACTGTAGGAGTCAAAGGGGATGGAGGAGACCAGGAGAACATGTCCCACTGATTCCACTAAGTAGGATGCGTATGGTCTCACAGTGACCAAAGCTGCAAGCATGGAGCTCACCTGGGTCTTTCCTAGGTCTTCTGCCTATATGTTGTGGCTGTTAGTTTGGTATTCTTCTGGGACTTAAAATTGTGGGAGAGGACGTGTCTTTGATTCTTGTGCCTGCTCCTGGGACTCTTTTCTTTCCATTGTATTGCTTGTCTAGCATAGGGGTTTTACTTTGTCTTACTGTGTTATGTTTTATTGTGTTTGGTTGTTGTCTTTTGGAGCCCTATTCTTTTCTAAATAAAGATGGACGGGGAGCAGACGTGGGGGACAGAGGGATTTGGGGGAAGCTGGGAAGAGCGGAGAGAGTGGAACTGTGGCTGAAATGTATGAGAGAAAATGTGAGATTTTTAGTTTCCTTAAAAACCCATTTGTCTTATGTGAATTATGTCCTAATCTAAAAATATATGGAACAAAATTTTGAAAAGTATCAGATATTATTTATTGTGTGTTAAATGTCAACTAACTACTTGCTCATTAATTATAGTCTTCTTGAAACTTTCTACAATAGTTTGTTTTGCTTTTCATTAAAAGGCAAATATCCTATACATTTTCATTAGAAATGTATTTGTTTCTGGAGCTATCAATGGGGCATATTTTGTTCCATATTGGAGCAAACACCTTCCACTATGTTTTTTACTGCTTATGTAAAGAGTCACTATTTCTTTATATGGTTTTATTTTTGAGTGAAATAGGATACCGTAATAAGGGAAATTTAGAGATTGAAAAAATACTGTTTTAAAAAATGGCTCTGTGCTAATAAGACATCCACAGAAGATGAAATTTGGAAGTTTCCTTAAGATTATATTTATACATGAATAATGGTGGCAGCCATTAAAAAATCAGGACCCTTGATTCCACACATGTAAGACCAGAAAAAGACAATATTGGATTGTCAATGATTATAAGAATGAAGACATTTTTTAATGCACATTAAACTAAAATGGCATCAGCACACATTGAGATGCTTTTATATCATGATGTATGCATGCATTATTTATCTACAAACAAAAAGATGTAAAATGCCTAAATAAAACAGTTTGTCACATTTTAGATTTGTTTGTGTCTCAAGTCTTTTACACAGTTCTCATGAAGATTGTATAAGTTTGCCATTTGTGAATTCACAGTGATTTCTCAAGATGTTCTTTAGTAACGTGCAATCTTTTTATTATTTCAGTATATTTCCAAATTCCTTAAATACAAGCTACTTTTTGAGGCATCCGAGTCATAAAAATCTATTGATATTGAAATATGATATGTCTGTGTGATTTGGAACCACTCTATGACCTTCTCGGTAAAGTACCGCAGAAGCTCTACCAGCGGCCAACAGCCTCCGTATTTATGGCTTCCATTATGATTCCGTCTGCACTGTGTTGGTGTGCTGGAAGGATGGTCCATGGTGTGGAGCTACATCAAAGTGTGTATTGCCCTGGGCTTCACCTCGAGAGATGAGCCCCCATCACGGGTATCACTGAGGATTAACGAAGGCCAAAAGAGGATATGCTTCAAGCCCATTTACTTCCCCCCCCAAAAAAAAAAAAAAAAAAAGAAAAGGAAAAGGCCATCATATATAGAGAAATATGGTGTTCACTCAAATTGTCCACACTCAGCTGAGGGGATGAGTAATATCTGTATGGAGTATCCACAAGGCAGAGGAGTTATCAAAAAGAAGGAGAATTTCAAGATATTTAATCTCAGTATAAAAGATCAAGAGATCTACTGGAGAGAATAAAAATGGAAAAAAAATAAAATAAAAGTAAAGAAAATGTTTTAAAACATAAAAATAAAATGACTGATACATTGAGTAAGCCAAGCATTTAAAGACATGCTAAAGAAAACCAATTGAAATTTTCATTTGTTTCAATTGTGCAGCTGTTTCTTGATACTTCAGGAATCTCCCAGGTTAAGCATATACATGTAGTTTAAGGGAGTTGATATAGAATGGCTAGTTGATGAAAAAAGACCAATTTATAAAACAAAGTGAAAATAATTAAGAAGTTTACAGCCTTGGTGGAATTCCTATAATGAAAGATTAAATTTTCAGAAGTGCTCTTCTGGGTGGTATTGTTAGGGTTATAGCAGGAGAGCATTACCTACTGTCTTCACTAAAATCCACACTATCCATCACATCTTTCTGATAATATGTATTTTCACATATTATTTTATATATATATGAAATATATACCTATTCATATGTGGAAATCTATACTATAGAGCTCTGAATCACTGCAAGAAATACTCTGCGTGTATAGGAATTATTTATAGGATTTCCTTACTTACTCCTGGTAAGAGGTGTTTGGATACATGAGGAAGCCTGGAGAATGGTTTGTTGCTAGGAGCAGCCAAGTCACATGTTATCTCCCAGATGAATTAACTTTGGTAAAACAAGAAACAAGTGAAAGCGAGAAAGGAAAAAAAAAATAGGAAGAAAGCAAACATTACCTTCTTCTACTTTCTCCAGTTGGCGATTTAGTCTTTTTAGTAGTGTGGGTTGCCCCAGAGACGCTAGAGCTGTGGACCACACATTTCTTAGCCTCCCCTCAGATAGAGCATCAATTGGTACCAGACACTTTCCTGTGCTGTGTCACAGGAATATGATGGAATACTAGCATGTAAGAGGATTAGGAGGAAGAAATGGAAAGAAAAGGTGGGAAACTTTACATTCCAGAGATGGCTGCAGAGCTCTTACTAGGACCACCACTGTTTATGCAGTTGTGTGCACTCTTACTTCTTTGGGCCCTTAGTACAAGTTTCCTTTATTCTTAGTCTTTCCAGACAGAAGCCATGATTGACATGAAAGTGAAGCTCTCATTTGAAGTTATACGCTGGGGAAACAGTGCTACTCAAATTGGCCTCAGAAGTAGGTACCATTTCTCAACTTGCTTCTTTTCCTACCGAATTGGATTGAAGATCTTGAAAGGCATCGGTAGCAGAGTGACGAAGTGGATTGGGCTTTGTCCTTTGGAGTGATCTGAGTCTCCACACAGCTACCTGGGTTCCTCCTTTTCCAAGAAAGACCTCTGTCTTCTAAGACTCTGAACTGCAGCATGTGGCTAGTCTACCTCTTGTACATGTAGGATAATTTTGGCTTCTTATGCTTTCCACTTCACAGGGCTCTTCTTTTTTTTATGATGTCTTGTTCAGATGGGATCCTAATGCAGATAAGAGTCTGAAGTAGCACAGTTAAATCTGAAGCAAGAATACTCAGCACAGTAGTAAAAGCATGGTTATCTCGTGAGGAAAGCACATGGCTTCAATGAATGTAGCTTTGAGTCCAGTGCTTGGAAAAAAAAAACACCTAACAAACAAGAACTCCCCAAACATTATGATACTATGCAGTATTTTACTAATTTTTGTGCGTGTTTATAATAGACTGTCACGTCTTGGTGGGAAAAAAATCTGAGTCATTCTGTACAGCGCTATCTGATGTTTGAAATGGAATCCAACCTCCAACTCAATTTCTCATGAAAGAAATTGTCTAGTGCGTTCTTTGTGTGTGTGTGATGGAGGTAGGAAACAAGAGCTTTCTGAAAGTAACAGACAAAACTCTGTAGTAGTCTCCTTGAGTGATGTTTTTAGAGATTTCAAATTGCGCTCAAAAATGGCAGAAACTATGGTCAAACATTTTATGAAGGCAAATAAGATTGACGTCTCTAAAAATGTTTATTTGACTTTATTTTATATGTATATGCTTGACCTGCAGACATGCACATATAATGTGGATGCTTGAAGTCCACAGGTGGCAGAAGAGAGCATTGGGTCCACAGGAAGTGAAGCTCCAGATGGCTGCAAACTGCCATGTAGATGCTGAGAACCAAACCTGCATCCTCTGGAAGATGAGCATGTACTTTAAAGCACTGAGCTGTCTCCCCACACTCCTAATGACTAATTTTATTCCCTCAAAAATTGACAAATAACAACCCTGTGTTGTCTGTAAGTTCCTGGTCCATTAATCCCATCTTATTCCAGCTAGTTTTCGTTTTGTGTCCTCTCTCTTCTGACATCAGGATGCTGAAGAGTGCCAACTAAGGAATTTGGTTAATTTTTAACATACTGATTTCTATAATCAGCAGTAGTGGTTATAACCACACATTTTCCAATTTTAACAGAGATTTGTGTTTAAAAATTAACTGATGCTTGCCCCTAGAAGCCCCTGCAGGTGTGGCTGCTGTGTCACATGTGCATCAGAAGGCGGTAGAGAGGAGAGAGGCTATGTCTATGCTCAATGTTCTGAGCTATGAATATTTGATTGATTAGTAGCCTAACAGTCTCTGAAAAAAAAAAAAAAGAGCATGAGATGACCACCAGTCCAGTGCCATGCAGGCCATGGAAGCTTCCAGAACCAGGAGCAAGGCGGTGACTAGTAGAGCATCACCTGGTACTAAGGACCCTTAGGCAGGAGTGAGCCTGAGACAGACCAACCTCAGATGGGGTCACTTGAGTAGGTCAGGCAAGGAGTGAGCCCAAGATGACCACCCAGACGGGCTCTATGGGGCCTGGGCAGGGAGATAGTGTGGCGCAGCCACCAGTCACTGCCACACAGGCCTTGGGGAGATGATGCAGACCGTGGCAGACATGACTCTTGCCCAGTGCCATAATGAATAGATGGGGTATAACATTCCTGAGACCCTTCCTGAGATGACTGCAGACATGCAGAGGCCTCAGCACCATTAAGAGGAGCAAGGAAACGGTGGAGAAATGGAAAAGAAAGAGAAACAGAAGGATGTGGACACAATAAAGAGAGGCAGATTTGGAGACTCGAGGGTGATGAGGAACAGATTGATGTGAGTAGCAGGGTCCTGTGGGAGAGGAAGGTCTTCAGTCAGTAGTCGCTTTTCTCAAAGTGTAAAACTATCTCCTGTCATGAAAGTTTGAGAAGAAAGACTTTTCCTCCGAGGGAAACTTGTCATCACACACAGAAGGCTTGTAAGCCTCTCCTATATAGTACCAGCCTCCAGCCCTTAACAGCTTTTTTTTTCTATTGTGATAGAATTGAATAAAGCCCCCATTTCCTGTTTAACTGTAGGTAGTTCAGTGTTTGCCTTGAGTAACATTATTTCGTGTAAAAGATTATTTTCTAGTATGGAAAAATGGTTCATAAATGTATACATTATTAAATTTAATACAATATTTTGTTTAAAATATTGTATTTTAAACAATTTTAAATAAAAAGTAGTGTCATTACAAATTCGAGGAAGTGATACTATTTATGATTTCTCATTAAAAGAATTTTTTGTTTACTGTGACTATTTCATTGTGTTGTAGGTGGGGATGCATGTGTTTGGACTTGTTCTTGCATTTGTCTGTGTTGTGCCTATTTACCTATAGAGGAAATGCACTAAGTAAATGAACCCAGTCAATAAGCCAGAGAACCTTGAGTTTCTCATAAAGTGTACAAAAACCTTGACCACTATATTTCTCATATAGTGAACCCAATGAATTCTTCTACAAATTCCCTTTGGCATCTGAGTAAGTCCTAGTGCATTTTAAATTTTTATGGCATTTTCTCCACCTTTCACACTGGAGGCAGGATGTTGCTACTTTCACACCTCCTCATGTCTTTCTTGGAGGACCTACCTTTCTTTTTTCTTTTTTTTTTTTTAAATTTTTATTAATTTATTCTTGTTACATCTCAATGGTTTTCCCATCCCTTGTATCCTCCCATTCTTCCCTCCCTCCCATTTTCCTCTTATTCCCCTCCCCTATGACTGTTCCTGAGGGGGATTGCATCAAGTCTCTTCTTGGTAACCTGCTGTCCTTCCTCTGAGTGCCACCAGGCCTCCCCCTCCAGGAGACATGGTCAAAGGTGAGGTACCAGAGTACGTGAGAAAGTCCTATCCCACTCTCCACTCAACTGTGGAGAATGTTCTGTCCTTTGGCTAGATCTGGGTAGGGGTTTAAAGTTTACTGCCTGTATTGTCCTTGGCTGGTACCTTAGTTTGAGCAGGACCCCTGGGCCCTAATCTGCCTATCATAATGTTCTACTTGCAGGTTTCTAGGACCCTCTGGATCCTTCTACTTTGCTATTCTATTGAGACTCTAGATGAGAGGACCTACCTTTCTTGGATAAGAAATAACACATAACTGCTAGACCTGGCTGTTTTCCCTCTAGAGTATCTTCTTCTGGACCTTCCTCTTACTTATGTTTTGGAAAACACTCTATTATTCTGTCAGTTTGCAAGCAATAAGAGATTCCTAGTATTCTCAGGATTACCTCCAAAACAACAAAGCCTATGATTTTGTGCACTTGTATCTGTATGCATATTTACCCTTTATTCCTATTCATGTTTATAGTCATAAATGAATACAGCTTCCCACAAGATCATGTAAGAAAACGAGCACGAAGAGAATTTCATCTCAGAATGTGTTCCGGCTCATGATAACATCTAAGTTATCTTAAGTGTGTAGGAGTCGTTACCTAAGGGGGTCACACAGGGTTAATTTTTCTTAAAACTGGTAAGCACAGAGGTAGTCAGGTATTGTCATCTGTTTTATAATGCTTTGGGTAAGCTGTGACTTTTGACAGTTGAAAATGAACAGAGAAGGAGAGACAAGAGAGAGAGAGTAGTGACTGCTGAATTTCTGAAACATATTCCAACTCAAGTACCAAAGGAATAGTGACACATTATACTCAGTTGCATACATTCATTTTTAAAACTCAGTAATTTACTTGATAGACAGGTATTTACCTATGTTATGTGAAAACTTAAACAAAGTAGCACATATTTTAATATAAAAGGTAACATTTTGTTTCACTCTTGTGAGTTGGTTTAGCCGTGTTCTCCTTGTTGCTTGTTCAGTATATCCACCTACTGTCTTGCTCAGATATCTAATGTGGGGCCTAAGTAGTCTATCCAGTTCTATTAAGATTGGCTGTTGTAAATTGTTGGTAATTGTCGGAACCAGGCTCGACTCGGCTGCCTGCCTGCCTTTCTTGCTGTTTCATGTCCTGTTTCTAGCAGCTTCCATGTCTGTGTTTATCTTGGTTAGCTAGTCGTGTTTACTGCTCTGAGAACGCGCCCCCTCCCTTCCTCGAGACTTTTCCTCCTGTGTGCGATTACCTCTTGAGGGATTTCACCTGAGAG
The DNA here is from genome assembly GCF_964271855.1 of Acomys minous. Lineage (NCBI taxonomy): Eukaryota > Metazoa > Chordata > Mammalia > Rodentia > Muridae > Acomys > Acomys minous. The sequence continues at coordinate 82,412,236 of NC_140492.1, read as the reverse complement.
GAGGATTCTTGTTTGGCTGCCTATAAGAAGGCTCTTTGGAACTCTGGGAAAAGAATAATAAACCACTGCTGCGACTGCTGCTGCAGCTGCAGCTCTCTTAGCACGAAGAACCCTCTGTGTTAATGTATGTGTGTGTGTGCGTGTGTGTGCTCGCAGTACTCGACTCGGTACTGCGGTGGCTCGGGCGCCACAAGTGGAGGTCGCACCGAGATCAGGGAAAGAAGGGAGGAAGCTGATGGATCGCCCAGGGAAGCCGGCCAGCACCTCACGGAGGTAGGAAATGGGCGTATTGGAAATAGGTGCCACAGGTTTGTCCACGATTTTGGTGGGCTAGTGATGAAGGCGCTAGGAAAATGGGTGCCGCGGGTTCGTCCACGGTTTTGGTGGATCAAGTGTTGAGATTGTTAGAGGATTAAGGCACCGGGATTAAGCGTGAGAGTGTTAAAGATTTTATAAAACAATAGAATTGAGTAGTCCTTGGTATTGAAAGAGCTAAATATCCAAGATTGGGATCAGGTGAAGTCTGATCTCCAGAGGACTTTATGAAATGAAGGGTCCAACAGTGTTCCTATCGCTACCTTTTCGTTATAGCGTCTTGTTAGAGATGCGCTTAGGTACGAAGACGAGAAAATAAGAGAGCAGCTAGGAAGTTTGGAACTTGCCCTAAATGAAGTGCAGGAGGAGCAATCTAAAATCTTTGGCCCTGTCTGAGTTGCCTCTGATATATCTTCTTCTAAATCTGAGGAGGAAGAGGCAACTTTAACCTCTGAGATACGGGCCCTAAAGAAGAAGTTGAAGGAGTGTAAGATTGAAAGAAAGAAACTAGAGGAGAGCGGCCCCGGCGTATAACCCAGATTAGCAAAGTCAACTGTCTTTGGCAAAGCCTTCTGCTCCTCATCAGGGAGTAGTCTTTCCAGTAGTTGAAGTGCCTCACCCAACTAACCCAGGGCGAATGCAGAGACAGCATGAAGCCCTCCAGTTTAAAGACATAAAACAGCTTAAGGAAGCAGTTATGGCTTATGGTCCACACGCCCCTTTTACGATTGCCATTTTTGAATCCTACACAGGACAATTCTTAACACCTAGTGATTGGCAACAAATGTGTGGAGCAGTCCTCAGTGGGGGTGATTATTTGCTTTGGCGCAGTGATTATCAGGAACAGTGTATTCAGACCGCCGCACGTAATGCGGCAGCTGGGGTTCCACAGAGAAACGTGGAGATGCTAACAGGACATGAAACAGCAAGACAGGCAGGTAGCCCAGTTGGGCTTGGTTCCTACAGGTAATTTCCAGAATATCTTGTATTCAGTAACATAGCAGGTCTGTTTGTTTTTCAAAGTACAATGTGCATTACTTATAAGCTGCTTCTACTTCCAAGTTACATAATGGACTCTACACTCCTTCCACCTGACACACATCCTAAGTAGTACAGGCAGCACCTCCAATATGCAGACTTTTCATGTAAAGTTATATGAATTTGAATGTTACTTCTGTTACTGATAGATTAAATTTATATTTTGAAATTCAGCAGTCACTTCTCTCTCTCTTGTCTCTCTTTCTCTGTTCATTTTTCAACTGTCAAAAGTCACAGCTTACCCAAAGCATTATAAATAACATAAAACAAACGTAAATGAATGGAAACAAAGGATGGCAAATTCCCAGAATTTCTGCGGGATCGGAGGAGGAGGTTATAAAAAGTATATTCTTTATTTTTGTCAACAAATAGATTTCATATAATTTTCACTGTCTTAGAAAATTATAAGGCAGTAATGAATTTTGTAGATTTTCTGTTAGCTTTAGGCCTTTGATGATGTTTATCTTAAAACATTTTTTTGATTTTTGAGTGTCTTCTTTTAATTTTATTTTTGAGGTTATAATTTAATCATCACAGTTCTCCTTTCCCTTTTTCTCTTTCCAAACTTACTCATATTCCCTTTCACACTCTCCTTCAAATTTGTGGTCTGTTTTGTCAGTAATTGTCACTGTATGCATATATGCATATGCAAGCACATATCTGTTCCTAAACATAGTGTGCTCAGTCCACCCAGTGCTACCTGGATATATGCTTTCATGGACAGTGCCGATACTAGGTAAATAATTGCTATGCCCTTTCCTGGAGAGGACCACCTCTCTTGTTTCCAGCCTTCCCCTATTGCCTATAGCTCTTTGTGTGGGTATGAGGCCTTGTGTACTTTTCTCTTTGCAGCATGCTCCCATGTGTCCTTTTGCTCAGCTCATATTTGGGTAGACATGTTGGGGAGGTGCTGTGGGTGTAGAATCTGACATTATTAGGAGCCCTATCTCAAAACAGACTCCATGGTCTTACAGTTTTTCTCCTCTGCCTTTATTTAAAATACCTTTGAAAAAGTAATGTAGCTGCTAGTTGGGTTTTGTTAATGATAGACAAACTTAGATGTATCTGGTAAAAGGAACCTCAGTTGAGAAAATGCCTCCATTAGATTGCATATGGGTAAGTCTTTCAGGCATTTTCTTGATTAATTGTTAGTTTCCTAGATTAAATGTTTATGTTTACTATGTTTCTTTTCTATTTACTACTTGGAAACCCTAGGTGAAAGTATGATTGACTACTTTTCTTTGTACTGAAAAGATGCTTAGGAATGTTGACAAAATATTCTTAGTGGCTTCATAATAATGAGTATATAAAGTAGGTTTCTTGTCTGAAGTTGACGTTACAGACAAAAAATGCATGTATTTCAATAGGACACATTAAAAGTCAGCACAGCAGATAGTTATCAGCTAAGCTGCCTTTACACATGTTGAAGTGGTACCACATGAAATAGTCCTATTCCTTTCTATGGCATAAAAGGGATGTTTTTTACATTAGTTTTTAATTTCCAAAGAATAATCACAGAACCATCTGGATCTCCATTGTGTCTGTCTTTCACAGCACACAGAAAGTCTTGTCGTATCATGTCTCTAACTTGTTGATTTACAAGCTTTACTTTTGAAAGAAACTGTAAGAATTAATACCTACAGCATATACAGAACTCAAAACAACAAAAATGAAACCCATTTTGTAGGTTTATGCCTTGCTCAAATGATGGTGAACTTTGACATAAGAAGCTTTCTAGCAGCATGGGAGAATAGCAAAGTAGAAGGATCCAGAGGGTCCTAGAAACCCACAAGAAGAACATTATGATAGGCAGATTTGGGCCCAGGGGTCCCGCTCAAACTAAGGCACCAGCCAAGGACAATACAGGTGGTAAACTTTAAACTCCTACCCAGATCTAGCCAATGGTCAGAACATTCTCCACAGCTGAGTGGAGAGTGGGGTATGACTTTCACATGAACTCTGGTGTCTCATATTTGACCACGTCCCCTGGAGAGGGAGACCTGGTGGCACTCAGAGGAAGGATAACAGGCTACCAAGAAGAGACTTGATACCCTATGAACATATACAGGGGGAGGAAATCCCCCTCAGTCACAGTCATAGGGGAGGGGAAAAAGTGGAAAATGGGAGGGAGGGAAGAATGGGAGGATACAAGGGATGGGATAACCATTGAGATGTAACAAAAATAAATTAATAAAAAATTTAAAAAAAGAAGCTTTCTAGCTTCATGAGGTCCAACTTACTAATTACTTTTATCTCAATGCTTGCGCCATCTGTGTCCTGCTGAGAAAGTCACTTCCAGTACCAATGCATCCAAGCCTCTTCCTCACTTTCTCTTCAATCCTTTTTAGGGTATATGGTCCTATGCTGTCATCCTTGATCCATTTGGAGCTTAGTTTTGTTCGCACGCGAGGCGTAAAGGGTGAAAGAGTTTGTGGACTCTTCTTCTGTGGTTTCAGAGAGTCACTGAGTCCAGGTTGAGTATGTCAGAGGTGTAAGTGTATAAGAGCTCTGAGGAGGCAGGAAACTCTAAGAGGCCACTAAGTGAAGCTATTAAAGTGAAGCAGGGGGTTATGTTGGAGATCTGAATGTTGAAGATGTCAGAGGTGTGAAATATTTGCATACAGGGCGTGAAACTGGCCAGAAAGTTTGAAGCCTTGAAGTTTGCTGGGCCAAGAGAGGAATGTGGTGTTTTATGTAGAAACTACCCGACCCAGGCTTTAGCTTTTCAACACATTGCCTCCAGTAAGTGTCAAGGCATGGGGAAGTTAAGGAGGTGTAGCTTCATTGGAAGAATTTGGAGGAAGTATGTCACCAGCCCGGGCTTTGTGAGTTTAAAGATTTGTACCTCTTCTAGTTTGAACTCTTTGATTCACTCTTGGGTTGGGAGGTAGGAACTCTTAGCTCCATATTGATGCCCACCTCCTATTGCTACCCCACACTGTCTTAACAGACTCTTGTTAGTCTGGCACTGTGAACCCAAAGAAGTTTCATTTTATAAGTCGCTTCTGGTCATAGTGTTTCATGACAGCAACCAAAAAGCAAATAATAGATTACTATGAATAGAGCAATAATGGCCATTTATGTGCAAGTATTTCTTTAGTAATATATTAAGTCAGTTGGTTATATTTCCAGGGGCAGTAAAGCTGGAACACATGGTAGATATACTTCTTATTTCTCAAGGAAAATTCAACACTGATTTCCACAGGGGTTACGCTACTTAACACTCCGTTAAACCATGTCTAGAAGTTCTCCCAGGGCAATATTTTATGTATTTCATCTCTAGTTTCCCTGGTTACCATTTTTAGGCACTATTTCTACATAGTTTCAAAGAATTTGCCACATAGACCTATTACATTGTTTCTTTTCTTACATAAGTATTTATTTCTGATTTGTTGTTCCCTCCTTTTCCTTAATTTTTCTCAGTTTCTTCTGTTAAGAATCTCTATTTCAGCCGGGCGTGGTGGCGCACGCCTTTAATCCCAGCACTCGGGAGGCAGAGGCAGGCGGTTCGCTGTGAGTTCGAGGCCAGCCTGGTCTACAAAGTGAGTCCAGGATGGCCAAGGCTACACAGAGAAACCCTGTCTCGAAAAACCAAAAAAAAAAAAAAAAAAAAAAAGAATCTCTATTTCTAGAAAAGCCTCTTCAGTGGATATGTTAGCGTCTTAATTTCAGTTTTCCCTTTGTAAACTTGTCAAAAAGAAACTGATATTATAGTAGTTACCAAAACATAGAAAATAAATTTAAGTTTATTTAAAAATCACCTGATACAAACTATGGCTGGGTAAAAAGTACTTTTCAGATAGCAGAGTCTTAAATTTGAGGAGTTTATTATGAATAATCTTGACACTATTGATAGAGATCTTATAAACAGTAGCATTTCTAAAGGCTAAGTTAAACCATGAGGAATAGTTCAGTTAATTTACCATTTATCAAATAATACCTCCCAAATACCACTGGACTATCAAGACCATTATAGTAGCTGTATAAGAAATATTTTATATGGCTTCAATTATATGTCCAAGTTCTACTTAAACGTCCACTTTCAATGTCAATCCATGTAAAGTTAATTAAGACATAGAATTACTATTTTCATGTGAGGTAATGAGATAATTTGAAAACTGACAAGTTCTATGATTAATATATTTTATTCAAGTCTATAATGCTTGGTTTATATTAAAACTTCTATAATATAATGGTTTGTGTATATTTATATATATATTATTTTTCAAAAATGCATAATCATTGAAAATTTTAAATGAAGAAGAGATCTCCTTTTACTTTAGATACTGATATATTAGATATTATTTGTACCTGCCTTGGAAGATATATTGCAACATGTTTTATTTAACTGGTAGTGGATATACTACTAGTATATCTGTCACAAAAAGAGAGTCCACCATGAGTAGAATTTTATTCATAGCTTGCGCAAAGAGCTCTGTGATATTATGACAACATACAACAGGCTTTAATCTGTCAATTTCAAAGTTTGTCACCAGGAAGTTCATTTAAAGGAAGGTGTCTGTTCAATTCACATTAAATACAAAGTGAGTACAATAGATATCACTTACAAAGTGCACCATTTCTTGGGGAAATAAAGTTGTTAATATGGTTATTATGTACTTTCAAAGCGGATGACAAGTTTTTAAAAGCACATCTTAAAACATCAATTTGAAGAAGTAGAATAAAAAAGTGTATTTGTTCATGGAAAGCAAACAGTAATAGCAGTAAAAGCAAAGATGCTTTTCCCTGCAGTGATTCTTCATTTATACAACAGCGTATAAAGTATAAAAGTGCTGCGATACTGAATTTCTATTTTTTTCTTCAACTTGATGGAAGCTTGATAAACTATAACATTCTAAGGAATTTTTTTTTGATAGTGTTCACCGTCTTTCCATTGCTGGCATCTAAAGCCCTGAGGTGTATGCCAGGCTGGGTTCCTTTTTTTTTTTTTTTATACCAAGCACACTTCATCCAGCGTCCTCTGCCTGATGTCACTGGCAGTTTAAATATTGATCAGAAATTATTGCAAAATATGCATGTTACATCTCAAAAAATTATAGCAAGACATTCGAGGAAGGTTTCTCAAGACAAGAACACATGTGATCTGTGATCACTTTTTGTTTCCCCACCCCTCAAGGTTTTAATGTACTTAACTCAAATTTTATATGTTACACAACAAGATGGAAAGACAAAGAAAGGTGATACGCTAAGAAAGGATGACGGAAACAAAGAGCGCCATGCTCTTCAAGAATCACAGTAGGGCACAGCCTGAAAGGCTCTTCGGGTTGATAGTGAGCCAGTGTGTACATAGTCCAAGGCAAACGTATCAGGGGGTTTGCACACATGTTTTGCTTTTTTAATATACTTTAGGTGATTAATATGTTTAAAACATTTATTTGAATTTCTCTCATTGATTTATGATAGATTGGATGACTTTGGGGATTCCTTTGTTTCATATACTATGCCACAGTCATGGAACAATGAATAACACTTTTTTTTTCCTACAGGGAAAGTTGTATTATTGAGATATTCTTTCTCTCTCTCTCTCTCTCTCTCTCTCTCTCTCTCTCTCTCTCTCTCTCTCTCTCTCTCTCATCCCCCCTCGCCCTTTGATTTTTCAAGACAGGGTTTCTCTGTGTAGCTTTGGATGTCCTGGACTCTCTTTGTAGACCAGGCTGGCCTCGAACCACAGAGATCCAGTTGCCTCTGCCTCCTGAGTGCTGGGATTACAGGCGTGCACCACGTGTGCAGCTTTTGTGTTATTCAGATTAAAGGTGACCATAACTGTGGTGCCTGTACTTAACACGTTGGGTTGTAACATTTACTTTCCTCTAAAAACAACAGCTGAAACTGTTCTTGCATATTTTACTAAATGAAAGACATGCTTTTTCTTCCCTGATGTGTTCTAATATCAGCAAACATTCCCTTTCTCAGGCCTAAGGTTGTTATGGGACATCATGATTGTGTTTAAATTCTAAATAAAATTTTCTTAGTGATATAGTTTCCCAGATATGTTCTTCTGCTCCTTAATGTTCTTCAGTTATTTATTCCACTATTAAAATAACTGCATAAGTTCACTGTTGCTAGATATACAAACAGTAGCTTTTTTCTCTCTCTGAGGTATTATAAAATTCTGGTTGAAACTGCAGCAAATGGACACTTCATTGTGTCAGCTTTTTATTTTCCTACTTTCCCTTCACAGACCTTAACTGATGACAAAAAATATGATGTAGCAGAAGAGAGATGTTAGTACTAAAAATATACATAAGATATTGGAGAAATGACATATGAAAGAAGACTATTAAAAAAGAGGGAAGAAACAGTGTTCAAGTGAAAACCCTGCAGGGCTTAATCTACTCTTTGTTGGTATCAAAAGACTCGATGAATGAGTCCAAATATGTTTCTGGGAAAGAAGTCATAGGAAACATTAATGCGTTGCACTGATCTAGAAAAGACACAAAGAAAGAGAAGGTTCCATGTTGAAATCCTGTCTTCTTAGTAACATTACTATAAATGAAATACATAAAATATAAAATATCCATATAACTTTGAATGTTGTATAACGATGAATATATTTTTGTAGTGTATATAACATGCAGTGCTTGTATACTTAGAATTTAGTTTATTGGCAATGCAAATGTAAAGCCTATATTTGTACAACCCACAACCGTGCTTCTGCTTGTCTTCCTGAATTTGGGAGCAGTGGAGAAGAACCAGAGTAACATAAGAAAAATTGTGCTTACATTGACTTTAAACATCATCATGTTTGAGATAAAATGCCAAGTCGGCGCTTTGAACTAGGAACCGAGGGAAAATGCCTGGACTGAATGGATTGTATAAAGCATTTATTACTTCCTAATGTTTCTGGTTTTCCACTATGCAAAAACCAAATTGTTTTTTTTTAATATTAAAAGAACAAGAGTCAAGGTCAAAGAGATCTTTAAACACATGCAAATATATAGGGGGGTTGTAAGCAGATGGAAACAAGAAAAACATATTGATTCCACATTTTCCAAAAAATTATACCTTAAGACTAGAAGTCTGAAAAGGTAGACAAAAATATTAGGAAGTAATAATTGCTTTATACTATAAAATTTTGCCCAATCATCATGCTCATATTTTAAGAATGAACTTGAGCATAAACTATTATATTAGGAACATATGGCCATTCAGAAGATAAAGAAATACTATTTTTTAAAACTAGAATTTATTGTTCTGTGTTAAAAATAATTTTATTGCATTTCCTCCACCCTGAAGCTCAGAAATAGGAATATTCTGACACTATTGATCACTTATAAGTTAATAAAAATATACTATTTTCTTTTTTGTATAATAATGAAAGGGTTGACTTCTTACATAATTGCCTCATTGCTAGGGATATTTCTATTAAAGTAATGTTTTACTTATTTTTGAGAATTTCATACTATATACTTTATTTATATTTACTCCCACTCCTACCTCCTCCATGATACCTACCTACCTACCTATTCAACTTCATGCCTTCTATCTCACTCTAAGAAACAAAAACAAAACAAAACAACAACAAAAAACTCATGTAGTGCATTTTATATTGGCAAACTACTAGGCATGATGCCTTCCCTGGTATATGGTCCAGTGTCACCCCAATGAAGAAAGCTGAATTTCCTTCTCCAAGTAGCAATCAAATACCAGTAACTCCACCAATAGGGTAGAGATTCATGTTAAAGCTGCCTGCTCCGTGCTGGGATCTTCTCTAGTTTGAGCTTGTGCATATCTTGTGTAGGCTGTTACAGTCTCTGTGAGTCTATCCTGTTGTATTTCGAAAATGCAGTTTCCTTGAAGTCATTCACCATCTCTGACTATTAAAATCATTTATCCCCTCTTCTGTATAAATGTTTGAGTCTTGGAGGGAAGGGTATGATTTAGATATCCAATTTCTTGCTGAACGCTCTGCACACTCTTATTCACCTCAAGTTGACCAACTGTGGGTTTCTGTACTAAATTCCCCCCAATTCATCAGCCTCTTTGGTAAAGACTGAGTGATGCACTGATGATATAATAATTAAAAACCACCAAACCAAATAATCCAATTAAAAATGGGGCACAGAGCTAAACAGAGAATTCTTTTTTAAAAAATTTTATTAATTTACTCATTACTTCTCAATTGTTATCCCATCCCTTGTATCCTCCCATTACTTCCTCCCTCCTGCTTTCCCCCTACTCCCCTCCCCTATGTCTGTGACTAAAGGGGACGTCGTCCCCCTGTATATACTCATAGGGTATCAAGTCTCTTCTTGGTAGCCTGCTATCCTTCCTCTGAGTGCCACCAGACCTCCCCATCAAGGGGACATGGTCAAATATGAGGCACCAGAGTTCATGTGAAAGTCAGTTCCCACTCTCCACTCAACTGTGGAGAATGTCCTGTCCACTGGCTAGATCTGGGTAGGGGTTTGAAGTTTACTGCAGGAATTGTCCTTGGCTGGTACCATAGTTTGAGCAGGACCCTTGGGCCCAGATCTGCCCATCATTAAGTTCTTCTTGTAGGCTTCTAGGAGCCTCTGGATCCTTCTATTTCCCCATTCTTCCTTGCTGCTCTCACCTTCTCCCAATAGGAAGTCTTCCCCTCTGTCCCACTTTCCTGGTAAGACTTTCATGGGACATGCTTCTTGAGCTAGTGTCTACATATAAGTGAGTCTATACCATTTGATTCTTTCTGCTGCTGGGTGAACTCACTCATTATGATAATTTCTAGTTCAATCCATTTGTCCACAAATTTCAGGAATTCTTGGTTTTTAATAGCTGAGTAATATTCCATAATGTAAGTGTACCATGAACTAAACAGAATTCTCAACAGAGGAATATTGAATGGCTGAGAAACACTTAAAGAAATGGTCAGCATCCTTAGTCATCAGGGAAATGCAAATCAAAACAACTCTGAGATTCCATCTTACACCCATCAGAATTGCTAAGATCAAAAATTCAAGTGACAGTACATGCTGGAGAGGATGTAGAGAAAGAGGAACACTCCTTCATTGCTGGTGGGAATGCAAACTGATACAACCACTTTGGAAATTTATCTGGAGCTTTCTCAGAAAACTGGGAATAGGGCTTCCTCAAGATCTAGCTATTCCACCCCTTGGAATATATCCAGAAAATGCTCCACCACACAACAGGGACATATGCTCAACCATGTTCATAGTGGCCTTATTCATAATAGCCAGAACATGGAAACAGCCTAAGTGTCCCTCAGTAGAAGAATGGATAAAGAAACTGTGGTACACTTACACTATGGAATACTACTCAGCTATTAAACAGAGAATTTTTAACAGAGGAATTTCGAATGGCTGACTAACAAAGAACTGCTCAAGGTCTGTAGTCATCAGGGAAATGCAAATCAAAATGACCCCGAAATTCCATCTTACACCCATCAGAATGACTAAGAGAAGAAACACAAGACACAGCACATTCTGGCCAGGATGTGGAGAAAGGGGGAACATTTCTCTGTTGCTGGTGGGAGTGCAAATTTGCACAACCACTTTGGAAATCAATATGACACTTTCTCCGAAAATTGAAAATAGTATTACCTTAAGGCCCAGCCTCAGCACTCCTCGGCATATACCCCAAAGATGCTACACCATACAACAAGAACATGTGCTCAACTACGGTCTTAGAAGTTTTATTCATAGTAGCTATAACCTGGAAACAACCTAGGTGTCTGACAAGTGGAGAATTGATAAAGTAACTGTGGTGCATTTACACAATGGGATACTACTCAGCTATTAAAAACAAGGAAATCTAGAAATTTGCAGGCAAATGGATCAAACTAAAAATATTCATCCTGAGTGAGGTAACCCAGACCCAGAAGACACGTATGATATATACTTACATATAAGTGATTATTACTCCAACATAAATGTCCTCTTATGGACTACATGCAGTGGAGGACTGGGGACAGATAGTTGGGCTCCATGCTGGACTTGAGGTACAGTGCTGAGAGTTGTATGGAAGAGGAGAGAGATGGAGGGATCCAGAAGGATCAGGAGCTCCATGGAGATAAAAATCTAGGCTGGTGGATCTGGACACATGGTGGGGGGCTGCACAAACTGATGTACTAAGGACAATACATACAGACAATCTAGATCCCCCTGTTGAGATGTAACCAATGGACAACTAATTCTCCATGGTGGGGAGAGGGGTTGCTGTTGAACCTCTGACATGCACTCTGGTCCCCGTGACCTGATCACTGCCCATTTTCAGTGTGGTCAGCACACAGAGGAAAGGAATGCAGGCTATCCTGATGAGACCTGATGGACCGTGGCCAGAAGGTGGAGGAAGATGGTCCCTCCTTTTAGAGGTCTGGGGGAGGGAAATGGAATGGAAGAGGAGGAAGGGTGATAGATCTTTAAAATTCATCTAATCACCATATCCCTTTGCAGAGTAAAAGCAATTGGTTTTCCTCTAGGTGTCATGACTTACCTAGTTTCAGGTTCTTGGTGTTATTGACAATGTTAAGTATGGGTTCTATTCTGTGGAATGGGACCTTAAGTCCAACAAAGAGGCATTTGGTTACTGGGAGTCCACTCAGGCCCATATTGCACCAAAATACCTCAATTTTGATATTCAAACTATTTATACACAATGTAACATAACTGTATGAACAGCAAAGAATCTATAGACAGCAAATCAGGGCCACAAGATGCTCAGAGTCATTGGTGCTTATTGGTAGAAATTGTCGATAAGTTTTCTAATAAACACATAATTTGAATTCATGGTAGTGCTGTTATCTTGGTTGTTTTTCTTTCAATAGTTAAGCTTTAAACTAGTTATAAAAAATAAATAAGGTTATATCATAGAAAGTAGAGAAGAGACCTTTTAATATAATATGTGTTAGACATCACTGAGATAACAGAATATCAATGCAAATCAGGTCAACATTCATATGATAAAGACAACTGAAGATTATTTGGAAGGTATTATTTGTTGGAAACAAATCTTTAAGAGAACTATACTTTCTTATTAAAGACTTTCTCTTGACCCCATTATTGTTTGTGGCCAGGAATATCTTTCATCTCCAGGGAATGACATCTTCTAGTCAGCTTTGTGGTCATGAATCAAGTCATTTGTTTTTTTTTTTTTGTTTTGTTTTTTGTTTTTTACATTTCTCTGAAAATGAAAAAAAAAAACAGTGATGAGATCTGGGAGCAGCCACAGACTGAATTTGAACCTGGTAAGTACTTTGTGAGTCTGTAACAAAAATATAATTCTGTCTTCTCATGACCTTGTAAGAAGCATTAATTTATATTTCATTTTATTTTTAGACAAGCATCATTTAAATGAAGGCACCTTTAAATTACTACTTCATTTATTTTATTGAAGTTTGTTTTCTTTCAGTGGTACCCTGTCTAAAACACTGTCCTTCTGTATACCATTTGGCTCAATCTTAATTTATCCCTACTCTCCCACAAGATGTGGTCTTAAGTGAAAAGCACTCACGTCTGAAACAATTGAAGCACAGAAACATAAAGACTAGATCTGGCACATGTTAAGTAAATTATTACTGTCAAATATTGTCTAAATGCAAGTTAGAAGCAAAGTAAAATGTTTAAACAATAATCCAATTACTTTTCCTCCAATTGTCAGTCATCCAATTCTCCCCAAATCAAGATCTTAAGAATTTGGAAAGGAAAGGGAAGAAGTTTAAGGAGGATGATATTAACCTTAACCGAGTCTTTGGCTGCCTTAAAAAACCCATACGAAGAACTAAAGGCTATAAAGAAAGCTGAGAGTGGGAGAAATACTCTTGCCCAGGGAAGACCATATCTATTGGTTATCCAATACCAAATAGTAATTGTTGGAAGAGGGTCTTGCAGCATTGTGTTTTCAGATGGTGATTTCAGTTCCCTGAGATCTGGTTTCTTTCCTGCCATGGACATGTTTTGAATATTGAGCCATCCCCTGTTTCAAGTATAAGAAATGTAACCCAGTTATTCCTGATTGGTTAATAAAGATGCTGGAGTCTGTGGCTGGGCAGAAGAGAGGTATGCAGGGCGTAGGGTCTCTGTGGGACCACAAAGTAGGGGTGGAGGTGGTGGAGAAGAAGAGAAGATGTAGCAATAGAGAAAGAGAGAGGAGTTCAGAAACTGAACAGGATGGACTAGGACACAAGGTCAAGGGAAGTGTGCCATGAGGACAGACTGATGCAGAAGTCACCTGGGAGTCATTAGACTGGCAAGTCATTGGCTTTTATGTGACTTTTAAGGGGAATAGTATTAGAATAGCTCAGAATCTGCCCAGCATAGTGCCTACAGCTTAATAATAAATAAATCGTAGTCTCACTGTGTCAATCATTGGGGAACTAGCCGATTAAAGACAAGTGCTGCTGTATTAATTTCCAGTACTAATGCATATTTACAGAATAATTAATCCTTCTACAGGTAAGCCCCCAAAACATAATCTAATAGTATTATATAGACAGAACAGGTTGCATGTAGAAAAAAAATCTGTATATATACATGTAAATATACATACAACAAAAATTATTGCAAAAAGAACCATGAATTTGAAAGAAAGCAAGGGGGAGTATAAGGGAAGATTTGGTGGAAAGAAATAAAGAGAAATGAGATAATTATATTATAATCTCAAATAGAAAAGAAATTAAAAAAAATTATAACATCAAGGAAGAGGCAGATGTTTCCTGCAACCAGAAGTTTCTCCTTTATCTCCCCACTGATCACCAGAAACTGCAAAGAACCCCAGGCAAAATGGCCTGGAGACATACGCATAGGAAGCTAATGTAATTATCTCAGATCAAAAAGAATAACAAGAAAAACACTGTGCACTGTATGAGCACTTGATAATGCTTTGAATCACTGACAATTGTGGCTTACTCAAAGGAATCTGATTCAAAAGAAAAATAGGAGACGAAGAAGAAGTCTGGACATGAATAATCTTGTCAGCTGTGTAACAGTTCAGACTTATTTATTTTCAAATTCATTTTTTTTGTTATAAAAACTTGAAAAGGGGAGTCAGAAACCTAGATGGATGTATGATATCATATTTAGGTAATGCTCCAGTATCTGGTTCATGGAAATAGTTTGTGATTCTTTGAGATCTCAGGGTGCTCATCAGAATCGTAACTTATAATTTTACTATCACTGTGCTTCCTTCATGAGAATAGTGGCTAAAAAACGTAGGTGCTGCTAGAAAGCAGTGTCCATGAATAGGATGTAACTGAGAAGTAAGAGATGGTTATTTCTGGAAAAATAGGACTGATAAGGACCAGTAAGTAAGAATTATCAAAATTTTAATTTTTTATTGTACATGCAGTGTATTTTTATAATATTTGTCTCTCTCCCTTCAACTCCTCCTAAATCCTCCATCAGCTCTTTATATACCATCCACTCAACTTCATCCTTCATGGTCTGTCTGTCTCTGTCTCTGTGTGTCTGTGTGTCTGTCTGTGTGTCTGTGTGTCTGTCTGTGTGTGTGTGTGTGTGTCTGTCTGTCTGTCTGTCTGTCTGTCTGTCTCTCTCTCTCTCTCTCTCTCTCTCTTTCTCTCTCAAGTCCATCAAGAACAGTAGAACAGTTTGCACTGACTCACTACTGCTGCTACTACTACTACTACTACTGGTATGTGGTCTGTCCTGGAGTTGGTCTATATAAACCAGTATCATACCATTAATGAAAACTTATTTTGTCAGGCACAGCAGCAATAAAATCCTAATGGCTTCTCAGTTAGGGGTGGGTTTTGTACATCCCTTTCCTCCTCCATGCTGATGCTTTGTCTGCTATGAGCTTGCATAGGTTTTATGTGGGTTACTGTTCTGTCTGGAAAACATCGTCTCCTTGAAATCATCCAGCACCGTTGGCTCTTACTGTCTTTCTGCCTCTTTATTCCATGGGTTCCTGGTCCTTGAGGAAAGGGGTGTAATATAGACACCAACTTAAGAGTTGAGCATTCCTAATTCTCTGCACGTTTACCAGTTGTAGATATCTGTGTTGTCATCTACTGCAAGAACAAGCTATTGAAAATAATTGAGTGGTACACTAACCTACAGAGTTATTTTGTTGCTATTTCTACTTATCAGTTAACAGTTTTCCCCTGGGGTTCATACCTACCAAGCCTCAGGTCCTTGGCCTTATTGACAGTATTAGTTATAGGGATCACTTTGTAGAGCAAGCCTCAAATCCATTGAAGAAACTGTTGGTTACCCATACAACATTTTCACTACTTTTACATTAACGGGCATATATTGCTAGGCAGGTCATTAATACAGTTTTCAAAGTTCATAGCTGATTAATATTGATTATTACAATGCTCTTCCAGTAGCATGCAAAGCATTTTTCACCACTATAAAATTTGTCCAATAGAAAGAAACCACCAGTTGAACATGAGCTTTCTTAATTTTCTATGACTCAAGGGTCTTACTACCAAGGTTTATAGAATAACTAGTAGCATTGGCAATAGTCTATAATATTTGAACCTGATCTAAGGGATTTCTTGTCCAACAATTGAAAAACAAGTAATACATTCCCAGTAGTTTGGGTTTTTTACTTGGTAGGATATGGTACCTAGTTGTGGTATTATCCTCTATTGTAGTGTAACTACATTTAAAGACATTTATTGTTAGTTTTCCATTCATATAACCTGACCTCTACTCTGACCTCCCAATTCCCAACCTCATTTAATATTTCAAATATGTGATTCCTGAGATGATGCTGGCATTTCAGTCAGTGTTCTGTACATATGCACATCAAGGTAACAGTAAGTGGACTTGTGGAAAAATTTAAAAGACAGCACTTGAATTTGGGCAAACTATGGTAGTGGATAGTAGATGAATTAATTGTAAGGGAGGAAAATGGGGAAGATTTGATTAAAACATGTTATACCTACGTATAAATTTTCATACAATAAATTAAGTGTAGCTTTTATTATGCCTGTGAACTACAATCTGAAAAATAACAATTTATGTTACTTTTAAACATACACACATGTACACACACACACACACACACACACCCCTCATTTTTTCCATTACCTGTGATATTGAAAATAGAGACTAAATGCTTCCTTAATTAATTTGTGGTTAGGCAGGACATTTCTGTTAAGTATTAACTCTTCAGTTAATTTTATCAATCTTATTCAAGTTTTCCACGATACCTACATATTTAATTGCTGTGTTGTTTTCTTTCTTGTGCAAAAAAAAAATCTTTCCAAAAGTATTTATATGTTAACACAGACTTGGGTGTAATGTAATCTTTTAATCTACTCCACTACTGACATGAATAGATTTTAGAACAGGCATGTAGACATAATCCCAATATTAGCCCAAACTGATCTTATACTAGACTTGCTACCTCTTAAATACATTTTAAATTCAGTTTTTGTTTTTGTTTTTTAAAACAAATGTTTTAATTCTATTGCATTTCCTCCATGGTATTTAAACATATTCTTTTTTTTTTCTTGCCATTTGAAGTGGAAAGAAGATCAATATTTTATCTTTTTGTTTGTTTGTTTTTTTGAAAAGCTGTCACCTGCTGGTGTCAGTAAACCCAGACCTAACAGTACCAATAAAGTTAGCAAAGTCACTGTCTCAAAGAGAGAGTGAGCCTAATTTGCTTTGACAGTCAACACACTGCAGAGGTTTGGGAGAACAGCCAGCCTGGACTTGGAGGTGATGATGAAGCTGTCGCCTGAGTGTCTGAGATGTCCTACTCTCTGACTCATGTAAAATGGGGATCATAAGGGAAAAAGAGCCCAGCTAGATTGTCTGTGGCCTGGAGTATCATGAATCATGTTATAATGAAGACAAGAAATAGTGCAGAATGTGAGTTTTCTTTGGAAGAGGATATTTAAGATAAAAAAAATATAATATACCGAGAGTGTACTATTTTAACTTGTTATTAACCTTATGTATTTATCTTTTGAAACTAGTTATGAAGAAACTGCAAATACTTTTTATAAATATAATTGCCCCAATTAATTACATTTCAAGACTAAATAGTGTCATTTGGTAGCGATACACTTAATAGAGTGGGTAGAGCTTATGTTTCAACTGAACAGTGGATGCACAAAGTCAAATATACACTCCAAACCCCAGTGAATTAGTATAATATATTTCCACCAAAGAACATGTCAAGGATGTTCTTAATTAAGTTCAGAGCAGGTAGGAGCTTCTAGCAATTTCTTAGTGTCAAGATCAAATGTAGTGTGTTTCACTGCATCATCCATCTCCTACATAACAGACTCATAGAAAAGTAAATCATGTAGCAATTAAAATAAATTTAAACCCTGTAATTCACATGTATAAAGCAGAGACATCTATGACAAAGTTGAATGTGATAGTAACAAAAGATAATTATAAACACAGTTTTAATAAACTTGGCATCACTGATTCCAATATAGCATAAAATTCTTGTAAGGTTATTTATAGCTCTGTAGAGTGATATGAGCTTAGCATTCAGGATTTTAATCATAAATCTTGAAATCTTATGTCAAATTTTATAGGAACTAACAGGGCACTCTTACATCAATGCTGTCTTAAAGATCCTTAGACATTCAAATAAATAAATAAATAAATAAATAAATAAATAAATAAATATTTTTAGATTACTGATGATAAATGAGTCTTCTTTTGTATTACACAATTTACTATAGTTTACTTGACATTCGTGTCTTCCTTCGGAGAAAATGAAACACTTAGACTTCAGTCCTAATATCTTTCCCCATTTATTTCTGTCATCCTGCTGTTTGGCATCTGCAAACCTAGCTCTTACCTCTAGGCAAGCAGGCATGCAAGCGTCTCGTTCCTGAACTAATGGCCATGTAGTTCCTTGGATTAATTGGCAAGTCAATGGTGCAGCCTATATGCCGTTTCCCCAGGAGACCTCATACTTCACATCAGCAGCTTTCTGGCCTTCAGTTTGATCCAGGTCTTAACCCTTTCTTGGTCTCACTCCATCAAAGGGATAGCCATACTGAATGCATTGTTGAATATTTTGCTTATGTGCATAAGGATACATCCATCACCTTTCATTATAATGAGAAAAGTGGTAGAGACCAACTAATTAATCACCAAATAGGCACACAATTTGATAAATAAATTTCTTTTTTATTTTATTAATTTACTCATATTACATCTCAGTGCTTATCCCATCCCTTGTATCCTCCCATTTCTCCCTCCCTCCCATTTTCCCCTTATTCCCCTCCCCTATGACTGTGACTGAGGGGGACCTCCTCCCCCTGTATATGCTCATAGGGTATCAAGTCTCTTCTTGGTAGCCTGCTATCCTTCCTCTGAGTGCCACCAGGTCTCCCCATCCAGGGGACGTGGTCAAATATGAGGCACCAGAGTTCGTGAGAAAGTCATACCCCACTCTCCACTCACCTGTGGAGAATGTCCTGTCCATTGGCTAGATCTGGGAAGGGGGTTGAAGTTTACGTCCCGTATTGTCCTTGGCTGGAGCCATAACACTAGAAAGAAAGAGGTCCACAATTTCGCTGCCAGGCAGAACAGTTGTCTCTTGAACTTATGTTTGAATTTACAGAAGAGACAGAAAATTCAAAACTTCAGCCCTAATATGACCACTTACTTTCTAATTGACTTTGGAAGCTTGATATGAGATTTTTTTTCTTTTGCAAAATTAAAGGTTTATATAAGGTTGACATATTCTTTAACTTGAAAATATCTGTATTTTATATATGCACGAATATGTGTGGGTGCTGGCATTTAGAAGGCAGAGGTCAAGAAGTCATGACATCTTCTTCTGTCTTTCACCGTCTTATTTTGAGGGAGGGACTTTCATGAACCTGGAAGTCGTAGTTTTGGACTAGGATGCAGGAAGCTCTGAGACTTTGCATCTGTATCACTTCTCATCTTCCTGCCATCAGTACTGAGGTTAGAGGCATGAGCTACCTCACCTGCCTTTGAAGAGAAGTTGTTAATAACCTAAAGTCAGATCTTGTGGTTATGCAGCAAGGAGTTTACCCACTGTGGCTTCTACCAGACTCTAGATAAGGGAGTTTGTAGGACTAACATCTCTCTATATTTTTAAAATTCAGCTAGTTATTTTTAAATTATTTTGTAGTGATAAAGGCAGGGTTCCAAATGCTTCAAGTTCATTTTTCTGCCTCAAACAATTTTTTCTGAAGTCAGGTGTTCTATTGTATGTCTTATTTAATTATTATTTAAGTGCAGTCTATTACAAATCATTTTAGCAAGAACTGATGCTTCTGAGTAATTATATTCACTTCTAAAATCTCAGTGTTCCAGACCAGCACTACCCAGGAGAAGCTAAGTTTGCATCAATCAAGCTGATCTAATCTATCTTGTGTTCACACTTAAAATTATAAATTAATATGAAACTATTTATAATAAAATAGAGTAGACAAAAATGTCAAAATATCAATATTAATACCAATTGTCAACATTTTAAAACAAGTTATGGATACATCTCTTTCCTGTAAATTTTTAAATTCAGTGTATCTCCACTCTGATGCTGATTTTTTATCAGAAACAGTTTATCTATATTTTAATTTCACAAAATGTATAATAGAAAAAGTATATTCACAGTTGTTATTCAAAATGTGCTTAAAAATTAAATTAATTTACAATTAACAGCAAATTTAGTTATGGTTATATTAAATTAAAGAATGAATTCCCTATTGGCACTAACCATATTGCAAGGTCCTAGGAAGCAAAATCCGCCTTCTATAGCAGCTCCAATTCAAAGTGTCATGAGCTTCAAGTTAACAATGAATGTTCATAGAAATCAAAGGAGTCCTGTAAAATGCATGAATTTTAATGATATTTAAGAATAAAAGTTCTAATAAGTTGTTTTAAGTATATCTTTTCACAAATACCCATATACCCTAGTTATATAGGGAAATCTTATCACTAGAAGTCTTGGTTTATGGTAATCCAACAGTAGGACACTTCTTCTAAAGTAATACACACATACAAAAAAGACAAGCCTGGCTTAACTCCTTCCCTCCCTTCCTCCCTTCACTTTCTTTTACTGTTCCTAAATTGATACAGTGGTATAGACTAAATTTCTTTTCAGGATGAGAGAATATTTGGATCAAATATGCTCAAGGATCATTTCATACTTGAGTGAAATACAAAAGAAATCATGAAATTATATATATATATATATGCATATATATATATATATATATATATATATATATATATATATATATGCACACACACAAAAATATGGAAGCATTGATTTCCTGGTGCTTTGTGCCAAGGGAGATCTTCTTGAAGATCAAGTTTTCTAAAGTATTAGTAAAAATTAATGGCCAGAAGCCATATATTCCTTGAACTTTAAATGTGCTATGTGCATAGTTATTCATTATTAAAAGGTTAGCTACATATAAAATATTAGAAATTAAAGAATGAAAGGCCGTTTTGTCTACAGTACAAATCTATCGAGTTCAAAAAACAGCATGAAAAATGGAAGACAACTGTCCAAGATGGTCAGCTATTTCAGTGCTGGTCTTAAGCCTGTTTAAGCTTTATTATTTCCTATGTAGTACTTTACCCAAAACTTTGTTCTTTTTTCCTTTTTTATTGTTTAATTAATTTATTCAGATTACAACTAAATTGTTATCCCATCACTTGTATTTTCCCGTTCCTCCCTCCCTCCCGCTTTCATCCTATTCCCTTCCCCTAGGTCTAAGACTAAGGGGGACCTCCTCCTCCACTATATGGTCATAGGCTATCAAATCTCATCTTGGTAGCCTGTTTATTTACTGAATTATAAAAGTTTTACAGATATAATTCCAAAAGTCTTCTAGGAAAGTAAAGAGATTCACTTCCAACTGCTGAATACTAAAATATAACACTAAATAATAGTTATGACAACTTTATTTCTGTTGTATTTTAATATCAAAAGGAGTCAGTGAGCTCTCCACATCCAAACATGTACATGTATACATACATACATACATACATACATACATACATACATACAAGAAACATCATAATAAAGACAAGGTTAAAAATAGAGGTCTATCCTTTTTGAGACAAATTATATTTGTTAAGGTCTTATAAGAGATGTGTTTGAAAATAACTATCCATAATGTGACAGTTCATATAGATTATCAAGTTAGCAGGATCTCAAATAACATAAGAGACAGGCCTGCAAGGATACTGTCTCTGTTATTTTTCTAATGATTTGAAGACTATGGTTGTTTGAAAAAGTATGGTGCGTATAGGCTCATATATTTAAATATCCAGTCCCCAGTTTGTGAAACCATTTGGGAAGGATTGTGAGGTATGATCTCATTGTGACTCTTATAGGCTCATATATTTAAATATATAGTCCCCAGTTTGTGAAACCATTTGGGAAGGATTGCGAGGTATGGTCTCATTGTGGCTCTTATAGGCTCATATATTTAAATATCTAGTCCCCAGTTTGTGAAACCATTTGGGAAGGATTAGGAGGTATGGTCTTAGTTGAGGAGGTGAGTATCACTAAGAGTGGCCTTAGAGGTTTTAGCTGCCTGCACCAGACCCGTTATCTCTTTCATTGCCTGATGCCAGGTGATAAGGATGTAAAACTCTTAGCTACTGTTCAAGTATCATGCCTGTCTGTTTCTTACCACGGTAATCATGGAATAATCATCTAAAAATGTAATCAAAGCCTCAGTTAATGATTTCTTTCATAAGAGCTGCTTTTAACAGCAACAGAGCAGTAAATAAGAGAGTAGTTGGTACCAGGACTGGGGTATTACTGTGAGAAGACTGACCATGCTACTTATCAATAGAAAGAGAATTTCAGAGTTGGGGATTAGGAAAATAGTTGAATGCTTTAAGTGGGGCTTACTGGGACATACTAGCTGGTGCTCAGAAGACAGTCATGATGAGAACAGTGTGACTGGGAGGGCTCCGTTTAAGAAGTCTCAGAGGGGACTAATATGAGGAATTCTTTCTTTCTTTTTTATTTATTTTTTATTAATTTATTCTTGTTACATCTCAATGGTTATCCTATCCCTTGTATCCTCCCAATATTCCCTCCCTCCCATTTTCTTCTTACTCCCCTTCCCTATGACTGTGCCTGAGGGGTATCAAGTCTCTTCTTGGTAGCCTGATATCCTTCCTCTGAGAGCCACCAGGTCTCCCCTCCAGGGGACATGGTCAAATATGAGGCATCAGAGTACATGTGAAAGTCATACCCCACTCTCCACTCAACTGTGGAGAATGTCCTGTCCATTGGCTAGATCTGGGTAGGGGTTTAAGGAATTTTTTTTTTTGGCAAAGAATGTGGTTGATTTCTGCCATAGTCATAAATCTCTTTGATGCTAAATTAAAGTGTTTTTAATTAATGTCACTGACTACTCTCATATAGATCTACTATGAAAAGAACAAGCAGAGAAAAATATTAAAAACATAAAGCTGAGGAGAAAAAATGAGTAAGAGGAAATGTAATATTGGAATCAAGTTTTGTACTCATTTAGATGAGAATTTTAAAGAAAATCCCGATGCTAAATGGAATTAAGGGAATGGAATCCTCAGGGCAAGGCCTCAACTAGCTAGTCCTGCAGTTTGTGAAAGGAAAAGATCTGGGGCATTTTCTATGACTAAATAACAGCAGAAAAGTTATGCAAATGTAATTTAAGGAGGGTGCCAGGCACAGCCCCTGCAATCAAAAGAGCACCTTCCACCATGTAGTTATGGATTTAGAGTCATGAAAGAAACAGGAAAGGGGTTTGCAGTCTTCTTCCCCAGTTAAGGAAAACTGCTGAGTCTTGGCATGTAACAGGAGAGTCCCTACTTGGATGCCTAGAGAAGACATTGCCTGCAGCTTATAATGTGTAGCCTGGCTTGTATTGAAGAGCCCAAGATGTTGGAGATGCCAGAACAGTGGGATAGCTGCCAAGGACTGCTGCTAACAAGGCGTGGAACTGGTCCAAGAGAGAAAAGTATGTTGTAGTCAATGAAGCTGGAATAAGATTGGAAGAGCCATCTAATAAACAATTTGGAGTTTGATCTCTAGGTTTTTTTTTCTTACTATGGTTCAGCATTACCCCATTATGTCCCTTTTCCTTCCTTTAGGAGTGTTAATGTATATTCTGTGACACTGTAAGTATGTGATTTACTTTCATGTTTTGCTTTTGTTTTTGTATGGGGTTACAGATTAAGATATTCCTTTGTGCCTCAGAGAACCCATGGAGTTTGAGATAAATATACAGTGCTGAGACTGAAGGACTATAGGGAGTTTTGGGGTTGGACTAAATGTGTTTGCATTATCATATGGGGATAAACCTAAGAGGGTCAGGGGAAAGAATGTGGTGGTTTGAAGAAGAATAGCTTCCATAGGCTCATTTATCTAAGTGCTTGATCCTCAGTTAGTGACGATATTTGGAAATTATTAGTCTTTTTATATTAAGTATGGTATTGTTGAAATAGGTATGACCTTGTTGGAGGAAACATGCCACTGGGGTGGGCCCTGAGGTTTCAAAAGCCCACACAAGACTCAATCACTCTTTATGCACGCTGTCTGAGGATCAGAATGCAGAGATCTAAGCTGTTCCAGTGCCCTGCCTCTCCAGTTCTTGCCACGATCATCTTAATCTTCTTAAACTTTGTGCAATAGGCCAATTAAATGATTTCTTTAGTGAGTTGGCTTGGTCACTGTGCCTCTTCAGCCCAATAGAAGAGTAACTAAGGCAATACCCATATGACACAGGGTATATATTACCAGGGTGACTATGGCCTCATAACATGAATTTGGCAAAGTTTCTTCTGTTTCTATTCTGTAGAATAGTTTGAGGAATGTTGGTATCAGCTCTTCTTTGAACTTCTTCTGTGCTAAAATCATCTGGCCCAGGGCATTTTTGAGTTGGGAGACTTTTGATGAGTGTTTATATTTCCTTAGCAGTAATAGGACTGTTTAAACTCTTTACCTGATCTTAAATTAACTTTGGTAGGTGAAATTGATCAAGAAGAGACATGCTGAATATGGCATTTAAAAATGCTTTCATTAATTTTAAGATTTACTGACAATGAGACAGGTTAACTCCTGGCAAAACCAAGTCTAAGTCAAAGAGGATGATGAGCATCAAAGAACCTCTTTATGGAGACGGCTTCAAATGTGGCAAACAAGCCACCGGGAAAATGTCATCATTTCTACCACAGACAGAATTCTGACTAAAAAAGGGCAATCTTTGATGCAGACAGAGTTGACAGCCAAACTCTGCCAAGGCAGGGTAAGCAAATACTCAATAGTTCCTGCCTCATGAGTTTGTCTGTCAGATATATTGGGCCAGAAGGCTGAAGAAGATGCTCCAACATTATAGAGAGTTTTGGGTCACTATTCAGGTAGCAAATTGTCTGTCATTTCATTTGGAAAGCTACTAACCTGCATTCTCGGCATACTCAGGTAATCAAGCTTATTACTTCTCAAGTCTCTGATGGAGTTAAAGACCAGGTAGCTTAGTTTTACAATGAATCTTAGGTGTTTAGGAATTAAGATGATTTTAGATCTAGATAGATGTTTTAAGTTGATAATGACAAGATTTGATGTAGATTGATTTATTTTCAGAATTTTAGACTCACCGAGATAAAAAAGAAGATGTTTTCTTCAAGGCTGTCAAATACAAATAACCAAAAAACTAAGAATGTAACATTTATATAATTCCTGATTGTGTCATGGTTCTTCTTGCTATAGGTAGTTTATTCTATATATGTGTAATAATACAAATGTATACATAAAAATAAAAAAATGTTTAAAAAAAGAAAACCATCCATTTCCTCTATATTTTCTAATTTTGTGGAATACAGATTTTTGAAGTAAGACCTAATGTTTCTTTGGATTTCTTCAGTGTCTGTTGTTGTGTTCACCTTTTCATTTCTGATTTTGTTAATTTGGGTGCTGTCTCTCTGCCTTTTAGCTAGTTTGGCAAGGGGTTTTTATATCTTCTTGATATTCTCAAAGAACCAGCTCTCAGTTTCATTGATTCTTTATATTCTTCTCTTTGTTTCTAATCTATTGAGTTCAGTCTTGAGCTTGAATATTTCCTGCTATCTATTCCTCTTCAGCTTGGTTGCTTCTTTTTTTTTTTTCCTACAGCTTTCAGGTGAGTTCTTAAGGTGCTAGTATGGGATCTCTCCAATTCCTTTATGAAGACACTTAGTGCTAAGAAGTCTCCTATTAGTGCTACTTTGATATTGCCTTATAAGTTTGAGTATGTTGTGACTTGTTTTTCATCTAATGTTAGGAAGTCTTTAATTTCTTTCTTTCTTTTTATCTGACTGATTTGTCCTTGAGCATGGAGTTGTTTAGTTTCCTTGACTGTGTAGGCTTTTTGTTATTTCGTTTTTTGCTGAGGTCTAGCTTTAATCCAAGGTGGTCTCATAAAGAACAATATGCTAATTCAATTCTTATGTATCTGCTATTGCTTTGAGACCAACTATATGTTTGATTTTGAAGAAGGCTCTGTGCAGTGTCAAGAAGAAAGTATATGTTTTTTTGTGTTTGCGTGAAAAGTTCTATAGACGTCTATTAGGTCCATTAGGCCTCTGTTAGTTTTATTATTTGTCTACGTAGTTTCTCTTTTAATTATCTGTCCATTAGTGATAGTGGTCTGTTGAAGTCTCCCACTAATAATATGGGATGGTTCATTGTGTTGTTTAAGCTTTAATAGTGTTTCTTTTATAAATATGGGTTCCCTTGTATTTGGGACATATATGTTCAGGACTGAGTTGTCTTCTTGGCAGATTTTTCCTTTGATGAAAATGTAGTGTCCTTCCACATCTCTTTTTATTGAACTTGGTTGAAGGTATATTTTATTAGATATTTGGATGGTTACTCCAACTTGATTCTTTTGTCTGATTTCTTAGAATGCTTTTTCTAGGCCTTTACTCTAAGGTAATGCCTATCTTTGTTGCATACGCCTATTTTTATTGCCTGTCTTTGGTGTGTTTCTTGTCTGCAGCTGAATGTTGGATCCTGTTTATGCATGCATTCTGTTAATCTGAGTCTTCTTATTGAAGAATAGAGTTCATTGATGTTGATAGATATTAGTGACTAATGACAGTTAATTCCTTTTTTGTGGTGTTGGTATTGATATTATATTTGTGTTTTTGTCGTCTTTTAGTTTTACTACTGTGAAATTATCTGTATCCTGGGTTCTCTTGGGTGTAGTTGACCTCGGTGTGTTGAAGTTTTCCTTCTAGTATCTTCTTTAGGGCTGGATTGGTTCACAGATATTGTTTAAATTTGGCTTTTGTCATGTAACTTTTTTTCTCCGTCTATGGGGATTGAAAACTTTGCTGGATATAGTAGTCTGGGCTAACATCTGTAGTCTCTTAGTGTCTGCATGTCACCTGGTCAGGCCCTTCTGGATTTCATAATTTGTGTAGTTCTGATATGTCTGCCTTTATATGTTACTTGACCTTTTTCCTTTGTCAATTTTGATACTTTTTCTTTGCTCTGTAGATTTAGCGTTTTGATTATTATATGGTGGGAGGAATCTCTTTTCTTGTCTAGTCTTTTTGGCACTCTGTAGAACTCTTGTATATATAAAGCCATCTCTCTCTTTAGGTTGGGGAAACTTTCTTGTATGATTTTTTTGTTCTTGAAACCTGGAGTTTCTTGTATTCCTATTCATAGGTTTCATCTTTTCATGGTGTTGTTGATTTCTTGAATGTTTTGTGACAGGATTTTTTTCAATTTAATATTTTGTTTGACATATGCAACTATTTCATTTATTGTACCTTCTGTGTGTGAGATTCTCTCCTCCACATCTTATATACTGATGATAATGCTTACTTTTGTGGTTCCTGTTCTTTTTATGTAAGATTTCCATCTCCAGAATTTTCTCACTTTGTGTTTTCTTTATTGATTCATCTTCCATTTTCAGGTATTGAACGGCTTTATTCATTTCTTTCACCTGTTTGATTGTATTTTATTGTATGTCTTTGATGACTTCTATTTGTTTGTATTTCCCTGTATTTCTTTGAAGGATTTATTCATTTCCTCTGTAGAGGCCTCAATTCTTCAATTGTATTTTTCTGTATTTTTTTGAGGGATTTATTTATTTCTTCTTTATATGCCTCTATCATCTTCATAAGCAGAGGTTTAAGGTCTTTTTCCTGTGTTTCAACTGTGTTAGAGTATCCAGTGATTCTGGGAGAGATCTAGAGAAACCATATTGCTCTGGTTTTAATTAATTGTGTTCTTATCTTGGTCCTTTGCTATTAGTTGTCAATGGAGTTGGCTGTTTGTTACAAGGACTTACTAGGTTTTCTAGGGCTTTTTTTAGTCCAGTGAGGCCTTTAACATGTCTTCAAGAAAGACATCTAATAGTGATGAGCTGAAGGTTGGCTCTGCACATCTCTGGTATTCAATGTCTTCTTCAGGATGGCTATCAAAGTTCAGAGGAAAGCAAGTGGGCCCATTTTGGTATCAGTTTGAACAGAGGGTTTCTCTCTGTTGATTAGACACTCTGCTTCCAGCATTCAGATTTGGCTGTGCTCTGCTATCTTGGACCTATGATCCTGTATGTTCTTATTGTCTTATTGTCCAGCTGGTCACCCCTGTGGGACAGTGGGTTAGAGGTATCTGTGTGCTGCCCTTGGGTAAGTGGGAGGAATCCAAAGTCTGATTGCGGAAGTGGAACAGAGATCTCCTAGAACTGCACACCAGCACTGGAGTATGCAGAAAGCCTGAGTGGGCAGAAAGCATGGGACATGTGCTACGGGTCTCTCCTGTACCTTGGAGCTGACTCTGGGAAGTTTGAATACCAAGCTCCTGGGATTTCCCCACCCATCCAACAGGTTGGGAACCAAAGTTTATGTTTTAGAGTTAGCTGCCATATTACTCACTGCATCGGTAGTATCTGACCTTTGATACTCAGATAGGTATGCCCTGGCCACTACCATCTGGGAAGTCTCAGTGAATTTTTTTTTTAACTCTCACAGTCTAACCAAATGCCATGCCTCCTCCAACAAGTTTACAAGGGCTAATCCTGCCTAAACAGTTCTACCAACTGGAGACCAAGTATGTAACAAGTATGTGAGTATTGAGACACCACACACTTGGTGCTGGTGTCACTTTCAAACCACAAAAGCTACTTATGAGGGATTACTTATATTAGGTTAGCTTCTGTGTGCTTAGTTAATGAAACAACTGAGGGCTGAAAGTATGGTCATTGTGGGTGGCATCAATCCATGGGCTAGGGCCTTAAATTGAGTAAAAAGGAGAAAGTGAGAGGAATATAATTATATCTCATCTTCTGTATCCTGGTTGTAGATGTTTGATGAAAAACTTATTTAGGTTAAACTAAAATCAAAATTAAAAATATCATAGTATCTTCTATTGAGATCTATAAGACGATCAATGTCTACTGTACCAACTGTGTTACAAAATTGGGAGTACAAAGTTGAATACATTAAGGTGTAAATTTGAAGAAAGCAATTATGAACACCTAGGGTTGTTCCCACAGGTGTACAGGAAATTAAATTTTGCTGACTATGTGCATAGCAAACTTTTTTCAAGTGATTTACATAGTCTTTCCATTGTATTTTGTTATGTAACGAAAAATGATATGGGCACATACATGCAAAGTTATATACAAAGTTCTAACATTTTTAGGAAATGTATTTTCATTTTTAAGAGTAAGGTTTGCTTCTCCCCACATTTTCTTCCTCACACTATGCCCCATCCATTCAACTTTATCCTCCAATTTCTGTAACCCCTACCTTGAGTCTGCCCATAAAATCTGTTCTTTTTCTTCTTACCAGAGAGATCCATGTGTCCTCCCTACTCCCTTCATTTATACCTAACCTCTCTGTGTCTATGGATAATAGTATCATCTGTTTGCCTGAAATTTTCATGCAAAGATGGGACTTATTAGCCTGTGACCATAAAGTGGGAAAGGAGATCCCCCTTGGACATGGACTTAAGGGAGGATAATAAGGTAGGTGTGTGAGGGTAGGAGGAACCAGAGGATACAAGTGATGGGAGAACAACTGAATTGTAATCTGAATAAATTAATAAAAAGAAAAAAGAAAACTGCCTATGAATTCCATGACCTGAATTATGTGGAACTGTCTGCACAGACCCTACTGTATTCCTATACTGTATTCTACTGCCTCTGCTGGCTCTATTTTGTGAGAGTTGGATGTATCCAGTCTCTGGTTTGTTCTGTCAAATCTTTCTCTGATTCATCACATTGTCTCCCCCTCATTTAGATGTCATTGTTAGGGATTTCTGTTGTATATTAAAGGTGTGTCTGCATTCCAGCCAGATCATAGAACTCAACATATTAGAAATGGCTATTCTTAAAGCAACCTACAAATCCAATGCCATCCCCATCAAAATTTCAGTTCCCATTTTTGTCAGATCTTATAAGCACAATTCTCAACTTCACATGCAAAACAAAAATCCCTGGATATGTAAAACAATCCTGAACAATGAACACACTGCTGGAAGTCTCACCATTTTCAAGCTGTACTATAGATATATAGTAATAAAACCACATGGCATTGGCATAAAAACAGACATATTGATCAATTGAGTCTAACTGAAAATTCAGATATAAATCCACACACCTAAAACACCTGATTTTTGATAAAGAAGGCAGAAATAAATACTGGAAATAAGACATCATCTTAAACAAATAGTGCTGGTCAAACTCAATGTGTGCATGCTGTTTCCTCAGGAAGTTGGGATTAGATCTATCTCAATACCCAAGTATAATACTCTTGGGCACATGTTCAAATGACATTTTAAGCCAGAACAAGGACTCTTGTTCAAATGTGGTTATTTTGGCTTTATTCATACTATCCAGAAATTGGCAACAACCTAGACATCATTCAACAAAAGAATAGATGATGAAAATGTGGCTTAACATACAGAAATCCATCAATGTAATCCATCATATAAACATACTGAAAGAGAAAAACCACATGATCATCTCCGTAGATGCAGAAAAAGCATTTGACAAAAATCCAACACCCATTCATGTTTAAAGATTTGGAGAGATCGGGAATACAAGACACATACCTAAACATAATAAAAACTATATACAGCAAGCCAATAGCCAACATCAAATTAACTGGAGAGATATTCTAGGTAATTTTTCTAAAATCAGGGACCAGACAAGGCTACCCACTTTCTCCAAATTTCTTCAATATAGTTCTTGAAGTTCTAGCCAGAGCAATAAAACATCAAAAGGAGATCAAGGGGATCCAAATGGGAAAGGAAGAAGTGAAATATTCCCTATTTGCATATGATATGATAGTGTATATAAGTGACCCCCAAAATTCCACCAGAGAACTCCTACAACAGATAAATATCTTCAGCAAATCGGCTGGATACAAAATTAACTCAAAAAGGTCAATAGCTTTCCTATTATACAAATGACAAATACACAGAGGAAGAAATTAGGAAAACTACACCCTTCATGATAGCCAACCAAGTGAAGGACTTGTTTGAAAAAACTTCAAATCTCTGAAGAAGGAGGTTGAAGATGACATCAGAAGATGGAAGGCTCTCCCTTGTTCATGGATTTGGAGAATTAATATAGTAAAAATGGCCATCATACCAAAAGCAATTTACAGATTCACTGCAATCCTTATCAAAATACCTACAAAATATATTGAAGACATTGAAAGGTCAAATCTCAACTTCATATAGAGAAGCAAAAAACCCAGAATAGCAAAATCAATCCTATATAATAAAAGATCTCTGGAGGAATCTCCATACCTGATCTCAAGTTGTACTATAGAGAAACAGTAATTAAAACAGCAAGTACAGGCACAGCAATAGGATGGTGGATCAATGGAATCAAATCAAAGACCAAGAAATGAATCGACATACATATGGTCACTTGATTTTTGACAAAGAAGCCAAAATCTATTCAGTGGAAAAGGAATAGCATCTTCAACAAATAGTGCTGGTTTAACTGGATATCTACATGTAGAAAAATGCAATTAAACCCATATTTGTCACCATGCACAAAACTCAACAACAAGTGAATTAAAGACCTCAACATAAAAACAGAGACATTAAGATGGTAAGAGTAAAAAGTGGAGAAAAGCCTGGAACACATTGGCATAGGAGACAACTTCCTGAACAGAACACCAACAGCCAAGGCCTTAAGGTCAACAGTTAACAAAGGGATCTCATGAGGCTGAGAAGCTTCTGTAAGGCAGGAGATACTGTCAACAGAACAAAGCGGCAGCCTACAGACTGGGAAAAGATCTTCACCAACCCTACATCTGACAAAGGTCTAATTTCCAAAATACATAAAGAACTCAAGAAATTAAACACCACTAAACTAAATACCCCAATCAAGAAATGGGGCTCAGAACTAAACAAAGAATTCTCAACAGAGGAATATCAAATGGCTGAGAAACACTTAAAGAAATGTTCAATGTTATTAGTCATCAGGGAAATGCAAATCAAAACAACTCTGAGATTCCATCTTACACCCATCAGAATGGCTAAGATCAAAAATTCAAGTGACACCAGATGCTGGCAAGGATGTGGAGAAAGAGGAACACTCCTTCATTGCTGGTGGGAATGCAAACTGGTAAAACCATTTTCGAAATCTATTAGGTGCTTTCTCACAAAAATGGGAATAGGGCCTCCTCAAGACCCAGCTATTCCACTCCTTGGAATTTACCCAGAAAATGCTCCACCACACAAGAGGGACATATGCTCAGTTATATTCATAGCAGGCTTATTCATAATAGCCAGAACATGGAAACAGCCTAAGTGTCCCTCAGTTAAAGAATGGATAAAGAAACTGTGGTATATTTACACTATGGAATACTGCTCAGCTCCTTAAAACAAGGAATTCCAGAAATCGGTGGACAAATGGATTGAACTAGAAATGATCATAATGAGTGAGTTCACCTAGAAGCAGAAAGAGTCAAATGGTATATACTCACTTATATCTGGACACTAGCCCAAGGGGCATGTCCCATGAAAGTCTTCACTTACCGGGAAAGTGGGACAGAAGGGAGGACATCCTATTGGGACTCTAGGTGAGAGAAGCATGGGAGATGGGGAAATAGCAGGATACAAAGGGTCCTAGAAACCTAAAGAAGAACATTATCATGGGTGGATCTGGGCCCAGGGGTCCTGTTCAAACTATGGCACCAGCCAAGGACAATGCATGCAGTAAACTTTGAATCCTTACCCAGATCTCGCCAATGGACAGGACATTCTCCACAATTAAGTGGAGAGTGTGGACTGACTTTTGCATGAACTCCGGTGCCCCATATTTGACCAAGGCCCCTGCATGGGGAGACCTGGTGGCACTCAGAAGAAGGATAGCAGGCTAGCAAGAAGAGACTTGATACACTTGATCATATACAGGGGGAGGAAGTCCCCCTCAGTCACAGTCATAGCAGAGGGGAGTAGGGGAAAAGTGAGAGGGAGGAAGGAATGGGAGGATACAAGGTATGGGCTAACAATTGAGACATAATATGAATAAGTTAATAAAATATTTTTTAAAAAAGATGATAAGGCAATGATTGCAGTGACATTGTGGGAGTACCAACCAATATCTTATTCGACTTAAGATTCACTAAGCAAGAGGGAATCAATATCCAGCACTGCTTGGGTGACCAAGAACCAGAGACTAGATAGCTCTGAAACCTAGGGAAATCCAAACACTGCTGGTATAAAAAATAAGAATATAAATAAAATGACTTCTAATATTTTTCTCTTATACTCATAGATCAGTGACTTAGTCATCATCAGAGAAGCTTCCTCCTACAGCAGATGAGAATGGATATAGATACTCAATGTTATACATCACACACCACACACACACACACACACACACACACACACACAGAGAGAGAGAGAGAGAGAGAGAGAGAGAGAGAGACAGAGAGACAGAGAGACAGAGACAGAGAGAAAAAGAGAGAGAGAGACAGAGAGACAGAGAGAGAGAGAGAGAGAGGAGAGAGAGACAGAGAGAGACAGACAGAGAGACAGACAGAGAGAGAGAGAACTTCTAATTCACAGTTCTAAATGGTATGTCTCCATCAAATTCCGGTGAATGAACTGAGCATGGCTTATTGTGAACTCACAAAGAAGCAGTAAACATAGAGATGACTTGGTTCTGCATTATGTCCTCTGCATATGTTTTATAGCTTAGCCTTAGTATTTTACAAGGCTCTTTAGTGTGTGAATGAGTAGGTCTCTGATTCTCTTGGAGCTTTTCCTTCTGATGGGTTGCCTGTCCCAGTCTGGAGGTGATTCATTTTTGCCGTATTTTATATTTTGTCATGTTTGATTATTTTCTAATGAGAGACAGAGTGGGAGTGGATCCAGAGGGAAAGACAAATGTGGAACAACTGGCAAGAGTAGAGGGCACAAAAAGTGGTATTAGGATATACTGTATGAAAAAGCATCTATTTTCAATTTAAAAAGGAGTCAACTACGAACAAATAATGGGGTGGTTGTTTGATTGTTTTGTTTTTGTCATTGAAATTTGAAAACATCTCCTTAACAAAGAACTCCTTTGTGTGCCATCAGGCCTTCCCAACAAGAGAAGGTGTTCAAATGTGGGGCACCAGAGTTCATGTCAGAGTCAGTCCCCACTCTCCACATAACTGTGGAGAATGTCCTGTCCATTGGGTAGTTCAGAGTAGGGTTTTGATGTTTACTACTTGTATTGTCCTTGGTTAGTGTAATAGTTTGAGCAGACCCCCTGGGCCTAAATCCACCTGTCAAGATGTTCTTGTAGGTTTCTAGGACCATCTGGGTCCTTCTATTTCCCTATCTCCTATATTTCTCTTACCTAGAGTCTCAGTAGAAAGTCCCACTCGGTCTTAGACCTAGGGGAGGGGAATAGGGTGAAATCAGGCAGGAGGGAGGAATGGAAGGATACAATTGATGGGATAACAACTTAGTTGTAATCTGAATAAATTAAACAAAGAACTCCTTTGTGCCAAAGATGCGTTACACACTGGGTCATAGATTTGTTTATTTACATTTAGCATTGAAATTATAAAGGCTTTGCTTGGATCAATTCCTTCTGAGGGTCAAAATAATAAGGAAGCTCTGCTTGGCTACTGTTGCTTCAGGGCCTCAGGATCTGAGTAGATGGTACTTGAGTTAGCAATGATGAAGCCTCCTTCTGTCCAACTTTTGTTTCTCAGTGAGATCTAGCCTGAGATGTCAGCGACGGCTTTTTAGCAAGCATAAGCACAAGAGTTTAACATGTTAAGAAACCAAAATAGAAGACTTAGAAATTTTTGTAATATAGAATTTATTTTTATTCAAGTGTATAAATATAACCAGGAAGAAAAACATTAGTTTTTTATGAACTTTTTAAGTCCTGGCTTTGAGGATATATTATATACACTATAGAAGGCCAATGCATACTTATCAATTTATGTATTTAATTGACTTATTCTTATTTTTAGCATTCTCTTGAAATGTAATGGGCAGACATACGAGAAGACCACACTTAATGAGGTAGTACCGCCCTGCTGAGTCTTAACCATCAGTACATGTCTGTGCTAGGCCAGGTTTCAGTTCCACTTTGTTTCAATTAAGTGCCTGTCATGTAATTACATTGCACAGGAAGGGTCTGTTGATGTTGTGAATTTGATTTTTAATGAGATACCCTAAACTGTAATATGCCTTCATAACTTTGGAAATTCCTGTTAGGCAATTATTGTTTTAATCAGCTGTTAGGAAAGTTTCATTTACACAGTTATTGGAAAGGCTTTTCTTCAAGACACATTACAGTGGTGAAGACGTTATACTCATTTCACTTACGCATAGTGTACTCTTTCTTAACACAGCCAGCATTTGGAGGAGGGCCAGAGATCATTCTATAGTAGATTAGAGAAAGTGCCACTTAAAGGAAAACTACTCTGTCTTTAAGATTTTTAAATTTTATTTTATGACACTTCTATTATCCATCCACATTTCCAGTGCCCTTTCCTCTACTTTCTGAGATATACATTCTATCTGGTATATGGTTCAGATGACGCAGGTTATATTCAAGTTACTACCAGGTAGTTGGCATTTAGTTTGGAGACATCATATTGCTAAAGAAATTGTAGTGCAACTGACCTTGGACAAGGAGTGGAGTAAGTACTGCTCTGCAGTCGACACTTCTCTAGTTAGTATTTTTATTTAGAGAAAGGAAGAAGCTGTGGAAATGTGCATCTTCAGTGGCAAGCATTGCTGCAGAAAAATAATTTTATGATACTTATAATATCCATTTTTCTCATGAATCCTGAAGGGTGTATATCCATTTATTTAACAATCCAATCATTGCTGCATACTTATATAACAATGTATGATATATGTATAAGTTACGTAGGCCATATGTTTTCTTTTTAAGTTTTAAACACAATAAAATAACTCAAAGCAAACAAACAGAGAGTTAGTGTTTTCATCCTGATGTGCACACCACTGTTGTATGTATGCCTGTGTATTCCGGGATTAGAACACAAATATAAAAACATTTGTGTATGAGTGACTACATTTGAACTTAAGACTGCTGAACTGAATGTGTAAAACAAAAAGATGTAAAGCATGGACAGCTGTAAGTTTTTAGATTTTTGCTGAAACACAAAATAAAATATATTTTACATGATAATCTTAATTATCAGTTGTAGTTTCAGCTTGAAAGGAGTCAGTTTCATTTTATTTATTTATTTATTTATTTATTTTTCAATTTTTATTAAATATTTTTACATATACACTTATATTATTACACATATATACAATAAACTACTACAGCAAGAAGAACCATGAGAACAATCGTGAATTATATATAAGCTATATTTGTACTTGGCAGCCTTGAAGATAACATCTTTCCTATCTTGGTGAGTCTAAAATTCTTAACGTAAATCAGTATCTATCATACATTATCATTATCAACCTAAAACTTCTATCTAGACCTAAAAACAGCTTCGCCCCTAAACAACTAAACTTAATTGTAAAACTAAACTGTCTCATCTTCAACCCCATCAGAGAGACTTGAGAAGAAATGAAATTAAATACCTGAGTATTCAGGGAGGGAGGGCAGGTTAGAAGCTTCCAAAGGGAGAAGATGACTGAGATGGTTTGCTGCCTGAACAGTCAGCCAAAATTCTCTATAACATTGTAAATTTTGTACCAATTTTTGTTTTAAAAGTTAGAAATATTATTTGTTTTTTTATCGATTTTCTTTTTTCATTTTCTTTCTTTTATTGGCCGAATACAGCAGAGGAAAAACTTGTGAAGGTTCTAGTGTGCATGTATTGTGCTTGTGGCAACTTTAGTTTTGGGGTTTAGAGTGACTTTCCTGAGGAAACAGTGAATGAGCTAAGGTCTGAAAAATGACTGGAGACAGCTCAAAGAAGGGGGAGACTAACTCTGGCAGGCTAACTGGGTTTTCAGAGGGCGTGAGAAGAAACAGAGAAAGATGGTTTACACAGCAAAGTCCAGAACAAGAAGTGATGCAGGGACACAAGGAACATGAAAAAATTTCTCTGGCTTCTGTCAGGAGTCAATTCTGGATGTGCTGCTAATGGTTACTCAGGTGAGAGACACAACGAGGATTAGCAATGATGCATTGATGCTCTACCTGTCAGAAATGTCAAGCAGTAGGAAAGTTGCATCTTTCAGTTCTTAGACAGACAGATAGATGTTTATTCCAGTTCATGTTTTACTCTGCTGTATCAGTTTTCATTTCATGAATTCTTAAAATTCTCAGATAGACCTCTTAGGGGCAGTGAGGCTTTCAGCATCTTAGAGATGAGGGCCACGCAAGCTCTATCTTTCACTAATCCAGATACTTGTTTTAACATCTACATCCCTCTAGGCTTTCCTTTCTGGACACCAACAGGTCTCACAAAGTCCAGCCCACAATGACACATGGAATGAGCTCTTACAAGTTACTTGGGTGATTCTGGTTGGAGCCAAAATGTTGACACAAAAGCTTTCCTGTGTCGCCTCATTTTCCTGTAGCAAGCAACTCTGACCTCAAATGTCCCGCACAAATCTAAACTTATTTACCCATTTCTTACTATCTTGTTGGAAAGAACAATTTTAAACTATGTAAACAGAAGTAAGTATACCATTTCAGCATATGCCTAGTGGAACTTTTAGAAACCTTGCCTGACTTGTCAGGATACTAACTGATAATGATTAGATGCAAGAAAATTTGGCAAGAATCATGGAATGAGTGACGTATACTTACTATTACACAGTAGTGTTTTGAAGAGTTTATTCCAGTAGAGTCATCAAGTGGTCCTCTTTCCGTATAGTTCTCTGATTCAAGTAGGTAGATTAAGATGATCATGAAATTCTAAGAATGAATAGGAAAAAAGAGTGGTGGTCAGGCGGTGTATATTATTTATTACTCAGGCCATTTTGGGAAAGAAAAAGGAGTTTTATCAGCAATAATGCTGACACAACAGGCAATGCATATGCTCTCAGAACACTAGGCTTGAATTCACCCCAGGAAAGAAAAGACAAGACAAAAGAAGAAAAGAAAAGAAAACTGAGTAGTATTCGTACCATTATTTTTTCCACAAAGATTTCAGCAATAGACATCAGCATTATTATATGTTAACATTGTTGGATGAAAAAAAAATCATTGTTCTTCATAAACATTGGAGTTGAGGGGAAAAATGACAAAGTTGAGAACACTCCTTTTCGTTAGAGTGAAAAGTTGTGGCGTAGTCACTGATTACTTCTGTTCCGTTTTGGGAAGAGTCTTTGTAGTTATAAACACAGAAAGTGAGTTACTCTTAGAAAGGTGACATTCATTCTGTCTACCTGGCATCCGTGCATCATATTCATCTCTTCCCAGGTGGCTTACCATGCTCCTATGTCGATAAATAATGAGTAGAAAGTTGTGAAGGCGTTTTGCTTTCAGTGATACAAGTGGCACCCATCTCTGATACTGCCTGTTTTTTTCTGACTATATCTGGAGATACAAACTCCTCAGTCCTATGGAACAACCTTTCAGGGAATCCTCCTGAATCATTTGACTTATTGATCTGGTAAAACTTCATTATGTGTCACTTGTTTTAGTAGGTGAAAATTAGCTCCATATGGCTAAGAGAGTGTTTATGAATATTGTATATGTTTATAGCAAAAGACTTTCAAATAATGGAGTAGAATAACAGACAATTACTAAACAAATGTCAAAAATAAGCAACAATACCAGCAACAAGGAATTTACAGAAAAATTGTCGGGTGATGGCCACTGAGTTCATTAAGTAAATTTAAATTTACTTACATTGACTCCTCACTACGTGAAGTGGCTATTTAGGTACCAAAAGTTTCATTTGGAAATAAAAGTGACGGTTGAGTCTTATTCTAACAATGGGAATGGCCTGACTAGGACAAGTTTATATTATGGTTATTCATTTATTTCCTTGATTTTTCAAATGTCATTTTCTCTGCTTAGTCATCAAATGCTGATATTTGTCTACTCTAGCTTGTATTTTGATGTCTGTTCTTTATGGTCTTGTGGAACAGAGAAAAACACTGTACCTACTGTGTGCTTCCATAACGCATTAAATAGAGAAATTACTGTTAACATACAGGTCAAGATTACATCTTTTGTCTCACTAAAAGACTGGCAGTTGGTTTTGTTTTCTCTAACCTTGATAAGTGGAAGGATAAGATTGAGAATCCAATCCTACTCCACTCATATCTAACTGAATGCTTTGGTTAGCAATGAACCACGTACATAATGCATCCTTCATACTAGCTTGTAATTCTAACTGTCTTAGTTTGTGTAAGCATACTCTATCATGTTGCCTAACAGTAACATTGACAGAAAATTAACTTTTTAGAACAGATGGCTGTTGTTAAGAAAGATTGTGTATCTAACACTGCTTTTTCTAAGAATTCTGTGTGGGCTTTCAAACATGCAAAAATCACTACAATGAGAGCTAGTCAAGTTACAGTCTGTCTTTCCCAATGATGAGGAGTACCTCATCTTGCTCCTAGTTGTTTCACTCCTACTTTTTTCTCCCCTTGACTCAGATTAGCTGGCTGAGGAACACTGGATGGCTGATGAGTTTAAAAATATCCTTTGGATATTTCCTACTATAGCATCTTCAAAATTAGATTTTCAGAACTATGTTTATATAAATGTGAAAACGGCAACCATTTTTATTCCCCTTTAAGTCTTACAGGATTTTTCTATTAGAGCTTTTCTGTTTCAAACTGTGGCATTGTTTTAAATTTAATGACCTCACACTACTCTGGAGGATCCTATAGGACTAATGTCTAATGAAGCATGTTAAGGAACGTGCCAGCTTCATGTAGTCTGTTGGGAGGGCACTTTGAATATGCATCTGAGAAATGACTTGTTTTCTGAAAATCTCCCTCCCCCCCTCTCTCCCTCTCTCTCTCTCTCTCTCTCTCTCTCTCTCTCTCTCTCTCTCTCTCTCTGACACACACACACAGCTTTGCATGTGTTGAAATAATTTCCTTTCTAATACTTTTGAATTTCAGAATACTGTGTTTATTTCTTGTATGAGATCAATTGTCAGAGCAGAAATATGTTGCTCATTTTGAGAAGTCTGGAGCAGCAGCCTGCAGACCCATGGGCTAAATGTACAATATGGTGCACTGCCTTGTTGAAAAATGAAAACAATGCAGTAATGAGCATTAGTTATGAAATATATTTAGTGTGTTTTGGTATCTATTTTGTTCTCATAATTTTATAGTTGAGATTGACTTTCTTAAAAGAGACCAATATTCTCTTGATGAGTAGCCAGTTAACAAATGAAACAGAAATAAAGCCGTGAATGTGTGTTTCCTACTAAGCTATGCTTTCTCAAAACCCCTGGAACATAGTAATTAGTAGATGCTTCTTGAATAAATGAATGAAAAAATTAGTATTTATCACACCACATTTTTGACACTTTCTCTATTTCCTTATATCATCTCTAGAATCATTCTTCTACCTTTTTTAATCTTTTATGACCCCCCACTTTTAAATTTCAATTCTTATGATACCCAATAAATTAATTTGCCATCCAGGATTCTTTTTGGTAATCATAAAAGTCAATAATTGACTCTGGAATTCATTTATTCATTGAAGTTCTTTCTCAGGGAAGTGATGATGAAACTATGTGTTATAAATATATGAGTGAAAAGCTGAGAAGGGGTGTATGCGTTTTTGCATGAGGAAACATCTCCCATTCACAATTCACAGCATTTCCAACCAACCACTGCTTAAAATGGCTTTTGTCACCTACAGAGATATACCACAGTCACATATGTCCATTGGTGCCAAAACTCTGTCCTCTTAGTTTTGTTAAAAACAAGGGCTTTCTGACTCACCAGATGCTTTTCTGGCAGCGGGCTACACTCCTGAATATTTTTTTTTTTTTTGCATTCTACTTGGGTTCATTCAATGAATCCCATCAGAGTTTCCAAGTCCAACATTTCAGAACAAACGTTTTCACAAGTCTGAATTTGGAAACCCTTGAATTCTGTGGTAGATCAAATGCTTCCGGTAGAGTAAGGCATCGCCGTTGTCAGTTTCAAGCTGGCTGAAGAGGGTAGAAGAGAGGTTTCTACCCTTTAATGATCTGACCTGGGAAGAGGTTGTCTTAGTTTTGTTAT
The DNA here is from genome assembly GCF_964271855.1 of Acomys minous. Lineage (NCBI taxonomy): Eukaryota > Metazoa > Chordata > Mammalia > Rodentia > Muridae > Acomys > Acomys minous. The sequence goes on along the minus strand of NC_140492.1, from coordinate 82,371,331 downwards.
ATGGTGCACAGTGCCGAGTGTGACTCTTCGTGGATGCCTGGATGTTCCCAGGTGTTTAATATCACTTGGTGTGTCATAGCATGTTTCAGGCTCTGATCACTGAAAGCCATAGACATTTTGTTCACGTAAATAGGTTGTCCCCGTTACTATCTAAGGCATTTAAGGTGGGTACATAGTTTGGCAACTTTGAATCGACGCTGGTTTTTATTTTCACAAGCTTCTAATTTAAATAGTGCCATTTCTTTTGTTTATTGAGGGAAAAGAACCCTCTCCCCTCTCTAATTCAACAGAGAAATATCGACAATTGTGTTAGGGTAAGCTTATAGACAAACAGGAAGTTATTGCCCAAATTACATAATTTGATGTGTCTGAAAATCTCCCAGAAAGCTGTAATTGTTTTCTGATTTCCCTGTTTGTCTTGGGGTGGGTGTGTATATGTTTGTTTGTGTGTCTGTGTGTGTGTGTACACATGTGCATGCATGTGTACATGTATGCATACATCACGATTAAATGTCCAGCACTTTCCTTCCTCATCTGGTCTTCTTTTAAAATGGAGACTGTTAAGGGAGAGAACACTAAGCTCTTAAGACTGTAATGTTAATAAAAGTATTTGACACATTCTTTCACAAAGCTAAAAGAACTAGAAATAGTGAGTTTAGAAATACCAACAAACATCGTGTTAATTTTGAAATATTTGAAATAGGATAACCATGGAATTAGAATGAACCTTACTTAATGGCCCTAATTTATATTTATAAGGCTGGTACTATAGCTTGAAGATTGCACTAATATTAGAAAATAGTCCGCCTGCACAATGAGGTACATTAAGTAGAGTAGCATCTTATGAGTTAATTGTAAGAAGTATATTAATTTAATAGATGTAAAGTCAATAGCACTCAAATTACCATTTAAGCCAAATCAGCCTTTATTCTTATATTCTACACTACTCAAAAGGTTGAATAAAAAGTGATTTTCAAAGTGACTTGACAGTGGTCACATTTCTATTATAATCAGATGCCAAGACGATTACACACACATCACATTTATTGAGGCCTGCTCAAGTAGTAATTTCTATAATACTGTTTTTTTTTTTAAAGTAGAGATGTGGCTTTTTGAGTACAGGTTCTCAAAAAAAATGTGCAAAGCTGGAATGTAATTGTAGGCTGTATTATTAACTCAAAGGCTGGTGGCATCATTTCAGCATAAAAAAAATAACAGTTATGGGAATGAGGACCCCTTCTTTAATCATGAAAGAGCTTGTATATGGATATTATGAGGGATTTTCCCGAGTCGTATTCTTAAACAGATTACACTATTCAAAGTCTCAAAGAATCAAAATCGTGCTCAGCTGGGGCAGTCAATGTGCAGGCTAAACATGTGACAGATGCAGAGAAAACTTCAAAGATGCCATTACAAATGCCCGTGGAGATATTTAAGGAGCCAGATGCTACTGTTTCATGTCTTGCGCAGCTCTCAGTGTGTCCTGTGATCACCTTCCAAGGAGGAGGTGTGGTTCAGTGTGGTGAGCAACAGAGCGCCACCTAATCTTCCTGTTGCTGTTTGTCTACTTGTTGTGTGCCTAGGTATGAGGGGCTGGGAGCAGTTATTTTTGCAGGAAAGAAATGTATATGGATTTCCTATTCCTTATGAATACAGGAGGGTGCAACTGCAGAGAGATAGGCATGTGGTGTGTCCTGTGAAAGCTTTCTGTAGAGAATGAATAATTTATTGGTGTTCTTGGCCATGGAAACACTTTTTTTCTATAACTTTTTCCATTTACTTAGGCACTAAAAGATGTAATAAATATATTCATTATGGTAAGTGTTTATTTCCCATTTTATTTTGGTGTTGAAATAAATTACTTTCAAAAACATATTACTACGCTCTTGTTTCACTTTTATCACCACCACATTCTACAAAAAAATCTTAAATAATATTTTGAAGATGAATGACACTTCAGGTAAATGTAGAGGTGGAAAAATTCAGATAAAAATCTAAAACCACCACTTTTTTCATTTTATACTTATTCTTTTTTTTTTTAATCGAAATGTTTGTTTCATTTCAACTTTTAAGAATACACTTTCTTATGTTTATCACCGAACTGGCATATAGGAAAAACAGAAACAACTTTTATGAAATGTGCTACACCAAATAAAGAAGGTTAGATCATTTGGGTTTGTTAGTTGCCTAATTAATCTTTCCCTTTTCAACACATTGAGAAACTAATTCTGTCCAGAAGCATTTTGTTTATTATATGCACAATGCATTCTTATCCTATTTTCTATTATCTAACCCATTAGGAGGTTATTTTGTTAATTTTTGAATTGAAATTTGTTGTGTATTATATAATCTCATATACATAATTATCTCCATGAGAAAGGAGGGTTATAAGTGGAAAATAAATAGCACAGGATATTTTTCTTTCTAATGTAAACATCTGGCAGTAATCCTTGCTTACACAATTAATGGGCATTTAATTGGCAATGATCAGTTTATTGCTGCAATATGAAGTGAATGTTTCCCCAGGAACAAACAGCTGTTGCAAGAATTTCACAGTGATTTAGCAAACACCAGGTGATAGTTGTAGCTAGAATAAACGGCTCTGTCTCTCTCCAAATCACAGCTCAATGAAAAATAAATGAACCAGGTTAAAAGTACCAGAGTCAGACAGACTCTCACTGGACAGACTTCTCAGTAGCTTTAAATCTATCTAAAACCCAATTCAATAAGCAACAGTTAATTACATTTCATAGTGTCCAAATTCAAATATAAAAAGTGTAATTCGTCCAAGAAGCAAATATTAAATTGGCCTTCAATCTATGTATATAAAACAATATTTTATATCTTCTTTTAGAGACAGAATAATTGATGAGGTCTTTTTGTACTCTAACACTTTATCTTTTAAAATTCTTAGAAATTTTGCTAGTCATGATTTTAATTTTTTGATTAAAAAGTTATAGAAGTCATTCAATAGTTACTGACAATTACAGTTTTCCTCAATAGATTTTGTTGGAATGTCTAGGATTAAAATGTACTACTTTTTAATTTGCATTGCTTGTGAGCTGCACTCCATTAAGTTTTAAATAAAAAGTTTTTCATTTTTCATTATGCATTCTTATTACTAATTTAATAAAATGATAATAGCTATGCAAACTTTCTGTTACTACTCAGCTTTTGGCATAGATTAAATAATGCATTTTAAATGCAGTGCATTGTCAGACACAGCTATTTCATAAAGCAGAGTTTCATTAGTAAAGAAAGTAATTCTGTTTCAACAAAAATGTTTCTATTTACTATATTATTTAGTATTAGATCATGCTAGAATATATGGACAATGAAATCAAATGAACAAAGCATCAAGGGCCAATTTATAGAATACTGCTTTTATTTTTCATGTATGCGTTCTGCAATAATTCATCTCCATGACAAAAGCAGACAATCATCTTCTATTGTGCCTTTCCCAATACAATTACCATCCTTGATGTAACAAAGGAAAGCTGCCTAAGAAACAGGAATAGTTTCACGTTTCAATCAATAAACTGACCGTACTTCAAACAACCTTCACTCATCAAGATGACAATGCAGTTTTGTGTTGAACTTATCCATATTAGTATTAAATTATTAAGTAGCATTGTTCTTCTTTTTTCATTCAAGAAAACAATAGGGAATAAGAAAGCATTTTTAAGAGAACGCTTTCAAGTGTTTCAATGACAAGATTTTGTAGCCTGAGTACTGACATGGTATCATCCTGAAAAACATCACAGTTAGAAAATAGCAAATCTAATATATGTAAATCTGAAAATCACAAATCCATGGTAGGTTATGTGAAGATGACACATTTAAGAATACAATTTGCACAGCATTGATTCTAAAAATTAGAGATGTTGGGCTGTAGAATATGTAAAAGTAGCTGGGTGTGGTGGCACATGCCTGTAATCCCAACACTTAGGGAGGCATAAGCAGGAAGATCTCTGTGAGTTCTAGTCCAGCCTGGTCTACAAAACAAGTCCAGGACAGCCAAGACTACATGAAGAAACCCTGTCTCAGAAAATCAAAACCAAAACCAAACCAATACAACCAACTAACCAACTAACCAACTAAAAATAACACAGGAGTAATATAAAAAAAAACTTGTGTGCATTTTTCATAGGACCATTTATTTAAAGGTGATACAATGCATGTAAATAAGTTCAATGGTTATGTGAAAGTTTCTAAGAAGATGATGTCGGAACTTTATTGGTAGAGATATGGATACATACACATTCTAAAAGCTGATGCTTTATTTTCAGTGTCAATAGAAACTTCTATGTAAAATAAAAGATTTGGCAAGTATTCTACACACTGAGATATATTTCCCATGAATAGAGCTTATCTATATGCTACTCTTAGCTTTAATTTCTTTCTCAGAGCTCCAAGAGAATTACAGTTCATCTTGTGTTAAGAGTCTCTATGCTACCTCTCAGCATAACAGGTTTAACTTAAGCTAATGACACTTGTGTAATTAATGACTGCAAAACACAGATGACTTTTAAAAACTTTAAAGACACTCTCTGATTGTTTTTTTCTTTTTTTTCTGAATTAATGAGGCCAGGACATAACGTGTTTCTAGAAAGTAGACTTTTTGTTTTTTTGTTTGTTTGTTTGTTTTTTTGTTTTTCGATATAGGGTTTCTCTGTATAACAGCTCTAGCTGTCCTGGAACTTGCTCCATAGAACAGGATGGCCTCGAACTCACAGAAATCCAGCTGCTCTGGCCTCCCAAGTGCTGGGATTAAAGGCGGGCACCACCACAGCCCACCCCCCTTTTTTTTTTAACTCTCAGAATCCTTTCATCAACACTAGATGAGCAAATTATATGTCTCTATATGTAATATCACTTTAATAATAAAATAAAATAAAACATTGATAAGATAATAAAGGGGAAATCACAGAAGAACATATTTCAAAGAAATAATTAGTCAATGTGATCAACCTAAGAATGAAAACATTTCATGCCAACTATTTGCAGATATAAAATCAGGAATCACCATTTAAAATTAAAGTGAAAAAATATTAAATCTCTGCTCATTTTAGAAAAATCAAGAAGTATCTTTCAAGAAGATTCACTATAACTTTTCCTAATACTTTTCAGATATTGATAGTTGCATTAAAAGTTGTGATTACTATGATGGGTATATTTATTTATATTTAATAACAACCTTCATATTTTTCAGTATACTACAAACATACATGAATGTTCATAAGCACATATAAACTCCAAAGCACAGAAAATTATACTGCCAATCTAAAAACAAAACAAAGATAACAGATATCTACCCAAATATTATACCATTACGTTAATTGTTCACAGTTTGAAAATGTGTGTATACAACTCTGTCTGCTACTAAGTTCTTTTTTCACTAATGAATTAGTTTACTTTACACCCCAATCAGAGCTTCCATTTCCTCCTCTCTGCCCAGTCCCTCCCTGTCACCTCCCCTCCCCTGATGCTCCCCTCCTTTTCTCTCCAAAGAAGGGGAGACCTTCCATAGACATCAACTCTCCTTGGCATATCAAACTGTAGAAAGACTAGGTGCATCTTCTCCTACTGAGAGTAGACATGAATGTCCATATAGGAGAATGGATACCACGGCACCCAACAGAATCAGAGACAGTCCCTGCTCCTGCTGTTAGAGGTACCATATGGAGACCAAACTGTACATCTGTTACATATGTGTAGGGGGCTTAGGTCCATCCCATGCATGCTTTCTGGTTGCTGGTTCAGTAGTTGATTCTATAGGTTTTCTTGTGGTGTCATTGACCTCTCTGGATATTTCAATCCTTTCCTCCGCCCCCTTCCAGAAAATTCTGCAAGCTCTGCCTAGTATTTGGCTGAGGGCTGTGGGTCTCTGCATCTCTTGTCATTAGTTGTTGGGTGAAGCTACTCACTTATGATAGCCTCCTGTCTGCAAGTATAGCAGACTGTTAATAGTCCTAGGTGTGGGTTCTCTCTTACGGCATGGGACCCAAGCTGAGCCAGTCATTGGTTGGCCGTTCCCTCACTTTCTGCTCCTTCTTTATCTGTGGGCCTCTTATAGGCAGGCGGAATTGTGGGTAAGATGTTTTGTAGCTGGGTTGGTATCACCACATCTACACTGGAAGTCTTGTCTGGTTACAGGAGATACCTGGTTCTGGCTCCATATGCCCTGTTGCTAGGAATCTTAGATATGGTCATCCTTATATACGCCTAAGAGTGCCATTGTTGCATATTTCTAAATGGACCCAGAAATACTCCTCCATAATCATTCCAGCTCTCTCAACCAATTCTCTCTTTTACCATCCTCCCTGTACTTGATCCCCCCTGTTGCTCTCGCCACTGCCTTTTTCAACCATTTTCTTTTCTCCATCCACTCCAGATAAATTCTTTGCCACAGGAATATAATGTAATGCAGAGTTCTGTCCAAGAATGATTTCATATAGAGGAACAATGCCAGTCTATGAAGGATAGGATGCCACAAGCCACAAGTCACACTCATTTATATGTAATTATTTAATTAAAATATATTATCTGCTCATGATAGTAACTGCTTTCCAATATACAATGAAGTCACTAATCTTGTAGGAATGGCACTCCAAATTAGATATATTAAGAAATAAATCACTGTATTTTGTTGGGTATTATTATTTTTAATATATTCTAATTTTTTACATATACATTTATATTATTACACATAAATACAAAAAACTACATACAGCAAGAAGAACCATGAAACAATCAGGAATTATATAAATGTAATATTCATAGTGTTTTGGCTATTTGTATTTGCAATAATGAAAAAAAATCTTTCCAATCTTAAGCCCTCACCAATTAAGCTTAATTTTAAAACTAAACAATCTGGTCTTCAACCCCATCAGAGACTCGAGAAGGAATATAACTTAATTACCTGAGTAACCAGAAATGCAGGTTAGCAGCTTCCAAAATGAAAAACTGACAGAGACCTTTTGCTGCCTGAAACGTCATCCAAAACTCTCTATAACATTGGAACATCATCTTCAACCTTCTGCAACAGTATACCTGACAGACATATTTGTGAGGCAGGAACTATTACAGACTTGCTTACCCCGTCTTGGCAGAGTTTGGCCATTGACTTTGCCTGCATCCAAACTTGCCCACTTTAAGGCAGAATTCTTTCTGTGGCCAAAATTTGGACATTTTTGCCCAGTGGCTAGATTGCCAGTGTCTCCTTTTCACAAGGTTCTTTATACTCATCATCTTCTTTGAGGTAGACTGAATGTTGCCAGGAGTTGACATGTCTTGTCAAATAATCTTTAAAATAATAAAGCACATCTTTAACTGTCATATTATGTAGGTCTCTGAGGCATTAGAAGACCTTATCTAAGTATTTTACCTTATCTTTCTATAGATTTATATTTATCTGTTAAACCTAAGATGTATATTCTTGTGATAAAAATAGACTAGTAATTGATATGACGATGATTTGATCTACTAACAACTAACTTGTATTACATACTTATCTTAAACAGCCTGCAATAGCACTTTCAGAGTATTAGAAGTAAATCTTGTATTATAATTGAGTTGTATGGGTACAATACCTCATATCAGAGTATATATATATATATATATACATATATATATATATATATTGTGTGTGTGTGTCAAGAATAATCTTAAATTTGAATTCTATACCAATGTATTAAAATTAAATTTGTTTTTCACGAACATACAAAATTAAATACCAATGAATTAAAAATAATCCTATTTGTGGGTAACAAGGCCTTTAAGTTAAGGAGTACTTTCAATAACTACTTTTTGTCCTCTCATACCTATATATTTCTATATTCCCTCTTCTTTCTTTTCGTCCCCTATCTCCATACCTTCAAAATAAAGATAAAAGATAAGGGAGATATCCCTGAGTCTATTTTTAACATTGATTAGTTGATTTAAAGATTGCTAAAAAGTTAGTTCTCTAAGTATTACTGAATTTTTATTACATTATATTGTTATTATTTTAATGGAATGTTATTAGGTAATCTTAGACTTCAAACAGATTGTTAATTGCCCCCTTTCCTCACCCTAGGAATCTGATAATTTACTCTGATTATGTTCCCAATCAGTAATATAGTGAGCTATTTGTTGAGAAATCTATTATGGGAAATCAGCTCTTACGAAGGAATCTTGAGGATTTACATGTTGCTTCATTCATTTCAAAGGCAACTTTCAAGCAAAATCCAGAAAATAGTCTTTTGTTGTATGCTTCATTTTTATCTTATCATCCTTAGCCATAGTTGTTGAAGAAAGAAAAATCAGAACCTTTAATGAGAAAATATATATATTTTTTATATACAAAGAGTTCTGCCGTGCTGTGTTTTCTGAAACTGTTACTTTACTTCCAAGAAAATCTTGGCCAGGGATCAAAGTGTGTTCTTTGTTTCCAGATCTCAAGGAATAATAGCTGTTAATAATTTACTATTACAGCCTCTGCAACCTTTTTGACCCATACTCCTGTCTCCCCTTTGACTTGTATTTTGACTCTTTCTCTTCTTTACTGATTGCACTTAGGTCCACTACAGTGTAATGAATACTATCCCTGACCTCAGATATTTGGACCCAGAGCATTTGCCTCAAGTGCCAGGCCAGAACCTACTGGGTTTTGTTGTGTTGCATGCAGTCACTGATGTGACCTGGGAATACTGTGATTGTTTCCCTGAGTGAATGTCCACTTAAAAGTCATTCCTTAACCACCACCTGTAAAGTAATGAATGCCACCTATCTTTGTCAGGGCACACATTAGTAGTATTCTACTGAAAATTGAAATTAAAAAAATAATGATTTGAAACTGCAGAGCAGCAGAACTACAGAATCACCGACACTTTCTTATGGTATGCCAATCATCCTTGGCAGTCACCATTTAGTATGAGGGCATAGATTTTTTTTTAAAAAGTTTGGAGAAAACCAAAACTGAAAGTTGTGATTGTTAGAGGAAAATGTATAGGCCCTCTCTGTGTCTGTGTCTGTGTCTGTGTCTGTGTCTGTGTCTGTGTCTGTGTCTGTGTCTCTGTCTGTCTCTGTCTCTGTCTCTGTCTCTGTCTCTGTCTCTCTCTCTCTCTCTCTCTCTCTCTCTCTCTCTCTCTCTCTCTCTCACACACACACACACACACACGGGAGCACCTGCACATTTGTGTCAAGGCAACCGAGTTCATTTAAACCCAAAATAAAATGTTTGCATTCATCCTGAAATGCCCCGATATAGTGCAGACTTCCAATTCCCTGAAAAGTTACCATATAGGCTAGCTGAAAGCAGCAGAATCATTCTGTGATTCTGTAGCTCATTGCATCTGTTTCTTCTTTATAGAAATTGACAAAATGACAATGAATGGCATCAGGGTCACACTAGGACACATTAGATATAATTCATTTGTAATGCTTCAACTAAGATGTATAATGCTACATAGTCTAAAAATAATGATAATCTCATCATTATCAGCCATCTTGGAGTAGAAACAAATAGGAATAGCTGTCACTCAGTTCTCATTAAAATACTTACCTCAGCACGAGGACAAATATGCTATCACTTTTGGAAGCCCAGTTCTGAAGTTTAGAACAGCTTTTACATTTATTATAAGAACATTTATGCATACATTGATCAGTCATACCCCTTTCCTTTTATTTCCTTTTGTGGGTAAGAGGTGAATTATATATTATGTCAAGATTTTTTTGAATTATTTGATTAATTTTCTTCTGGTAAAATGATACTGAATCCTGAATTTTCAGATGACAACCTTTCCCCCAAATTTTTATATTTTTCAGACTGTGATTATTTTGAATGAACTTTCATCTCTCTTAGGCCATCTTTCTTTTGTTAGCTAAATACAATAAAACTAAATCCATAAAATCTTTTATGTAAATTTCAATGTGTTTATGTGTTTATGTATATGTGTGTACATGGGTATATGTGTCCTTGCATGTAGAAGCCAGAGTTTAGTTATTGAGATGGGCTTTCATTTTTTAGAAATACTTTATTTATTTTATTGGAATATATATTTATATTATTACACATAAATAAAAATCCTATACAGTAAGGAGAACCATGAAATAATTAGGGAATATATGAGTATTACATTCATGGTGTTTTGGCTAATTGTGTTTGGCAGCATGTACTAAACATCTTTCCTATCTTGGTGATTTTAAATTTCTGAATGAGAATCAATATCTATCATATCTCATCTCTATCAACTTAAAACATCTATCTATACCTAAAAACATCTTAACCCCTAAACAAATAAGGTTAATTGTAAACTATCTGGCCTTCAAACCCATTAGAGACTTGAGAAGGAATGAGACTTGATTACATAAATGAACCAGAAGTGCAGGTTAGCAGCTTCCAAAATGAGAAAAAAATGGCAGAGACAGTTTGCTCCCTGAATAGTCATCCAAACCTCTCTATAACACTGGGGAATGATCTTCAGCATTCTGGCCCAATATATCTGACAGACATATTTGCAAGGCAGGAACATTGAGAACCTGCTTACCCTGTCTTGGCAGAAATTGGCTGTATCCAAGCTTGCCCATTTTTACACAAAATTCTGTCTGTGGCAGAAACATGTATGGGAAGAAAGTTTTCCTATGCCTATTTACTAATTTTATTATTGGTAGCTTTGACTATAATTGTAGAAATGTTTTCTTTTTGCTTTATGAAGAGTATTTGACTACTTAAAAGTCAGGGGAAAACATAACACATAATTGAGATATCAAAGTCTTCAAGGTGAACAGTTTCTATCATTAAAATCTAAGAAGATAATGAAAATGAGAACTTCAATTTAGATGTTAAGAGAGTTGAAATATGTGTCAGAGAAAGAGCTGAACCCAGATTCATATGGAAAAGCATAACAAACAAACAAACAAATAATAGAATAGCTAAAACAATCTTGTGCAACAAAAGATTGTCTAGAGATATATCCATTTGTCATCTCAAGTTCTACAATAGAGCAAAAGTGATAAAAACTGCATAGTACTGGCATAGAAGCAAACTAGATGATCAATGAAATCAAATGAAAGACCCAGAAATAAACCCACACACCTACAGACACTTGATTTTTGACAAAGAAGCCAAAACCATAAAAGGGAGAACAGACAGCATCTTTAACAAATGATTCTGTTCTAACTGGATGTCTACATGTAGAAAGAGCTGTGGCTGGACAATGTGTCCACAACTGTCTGGGTCCCCGTGTGTCACCCGGGCTTTCTGTGGACTGGCACAGGGTGCAGGGGTGGATTGGGTCTGGGGACAGATCCACTCATTTCTCTGAGATTTCTCTAGGCCAGGAGCTCTAATTCTTCACTTCTGTGATCTCTCTCACCCAGTGATCTCCAGCTCCTGTGGGCCATGTCAACTGGTAGCATCTTCAGTCTCCTCTCTGCAACTCAGACACCGTGCTTCTTAGTCTCCCCCATCTTGGAATCCTCACAGCTGTATAGATTTTTAATAGACTTAGAAGATCCTGACAAGCAAACTTTGATCAACATAGACTTGGCATTCCAATGATCATGTTCATTGTTTGATTATAGCTCTGACAACATATGAAACACAAAGTTTAGATTCACATCATTGGAAGTTCTACAAGTGGAATTTTATCATAAAGTTACCAATATCACCAAGTCTACAAGGGTTTTCCTTCTCCATTTAAAAAAAATTTATCTATTCTTATTTTACTTTTCAGTTGGTAGAGCAAAGCTTACTTTAAATCTGTTCCCATGCCAAAGATATTCAGAGATTGCTCACTTTGGATCTTTACACTCACAATCTGATTCCAGAATACTATTCTACTTCAGGCTACACCTCAATTTTGTCAAGAACCATCCATGAAGCCAGCACCACCTCTGCATACTAATTGTCATTCACACTATTTGTAATTTTATTGCACTTCTACCTATCAAAACTTAAAATATTTTTAATTATATATAAAAATTTTCTCTCTTTGTCCCTACTCTGTACTGAGAATTCTGGGAAGCAAGTCTATCTTTAAAGAATATCTCTACTCTCATGATTTGTAAAAAAGATGCTTGTTTTAAAATTCCAGGAATAGGGATACTAATGCAGGAAGATATAAGGAAAACTGCCTTTGCTTCATAGAAAACACTAACTAAACTGAATATCATGACATATGCCTGTATTCCCAGAACCCTGAACATGAAGGAGGATCAAGACAAATCTCAATTGTATAAAAGTTCTAAAACTTAAGGTACATTAGACTATGCATAAAAAATACATAAAACAAAACAATTAATAAATTTGCAAAATAAACAAAATTGTTTTTTATGAATCCTTGATGTCAAATTTGTTTTACTGTTCTTCTTTTTCTTTTTTTCCCAAGATATATATTATTTTATTAATTTGTTCTTGTTACATCTCAATGGTTATCCCATCCCTTGTCTCCTCCCATTCTTCCCTCCCTCCCATTTTCCCCTTATTCCCCTCCCCTATGACTGTGACTGAGGGGGATTTCCTCCCCCTGTATATGCTCATAGGGTATCAAGTCTTTACTTGGTAACCTGCTGTCCTTCCTCTGAGTGCCACCAGGTCTCCCCCTCCAGGGGACATGGTCAAAGGTGAGGCACCAGAGTATGTGAGAAAGTCATATCCAACTCTCTACTCTACTGTGGAGAATGCTCTGACCATTGTCTAGATCTGGGTAGGGGTTTAAAGGTTACCGCCTGTATTGTCCTTGGCTGGTGCCTCAGTTTGAGCGGGACCCCTGGGCCCAAATCTGCCTATCATAATGTTCTACTTGTAGGTTTCTAGGACCCTCTGGATCCTTCTACTTTGCCATTCTCCTATGCTTGTCTCATCTAGAGTCCCAGTAGGATGTCCTCCCCACTGTCTCACTTTCCTGGTACTTGAAGGCTTTGATGGGACATGCCCCTTGGGTTAATATGCAGATATAAGTGAGTATATACCATTTGAGTCTTTCTGCTTCTGGGTTAACTCACTCATTATGATCATTTCTAGCTCAATCCATTTATCCACAAATTTCGGGAATTTTTTGTTTTTAATAGCTGAATAGTATTCCATAGTGTATATGTACCACAGTTTCTTCAAGGCAAGGCTGCCCACTCTCTCCATATCTCTTCAATGTAGTACTTGAAGTTCTAGCCAGAGCAATAAGACAACAAAAGGAGATCAAGGGTATCCAAATGGGAAAGGAGGAAGTCAAATTATCCCTATTTGCACATGATATGATAGTGTACATAAGTGACCCTCAAAATTCCACCAGAGAACTCTTACAGCTGATAAACACCTTCAGCAAACTGGCTGGATACAAAATTAACTCAAAAAAGTCTGTAGCCTTCCTATACACACCTGACAAGCTTGCAGAGGAAGAAATTAGGAAAGCCACACCCTTCACATTAGCCACAAGCAATATAAAATATTTAGGAGTTCCTTTAACAAAGCAAGTGAAGGACTTGTTTGAAAAAAATTTCAAAACTCTGAAGAAAGAGATTGAAGATGATATGAGAAGATGGAATCATCTTCCGTGCTCACGGATCAAGAGAATTAACATATTAAAAATGGCCATTCTACCAAAAGCAATCTACAGATTCAATGCAATTCCTATCAAAATACCTACACAATTTTTTAAAAGACATTGAAAGTTCAATTCTGAACTTCATACGGAAAAACAAAAAACCCAGAGTAGCTAAAAACAATCTTGTATAATAAAAGGGGAAAATGGGAGGGAGGAAAGAATGGGAGGATACAAGGGATGGGATAACCATTGAGATGTAACAAGAATAAATTAATAAAGGAGAAAAAAATTAAAGGTGCTGTGGAGGAATTTCCATACCTGATCTCAAACTGTACTATAAAGCAATAGTAATTAAAACAGCATGGTAGTGGCACAGCAACAGGCTGGTTGATCAGTGGAATTGAATCGAAGACCCAGATATGAATCCACACACATATGGTCACTTGATTTTCGACAAAGAAGCCAAATCCATTCAATGGAAAGAGGATAGCATCTTCAACAAATGGTGCTGGTCTAACTGGATGTGTATGTGTAAAAAAAAAAAAAAATGCAACTGGACCCATATTTATCACCTTGCACAAAACTCAAATCCAAGTGGATTAAAGACCTTAACATAAAACCAGAAACAGTAAGTCACTTAGAAGAAAAAGTGGGGGAGAGCCTGGAACACGTTGGCACAGGAGACAACTGCCTGAACAGAACACCAACAGCGCAGGCCTTAATGTCAACAATTAATGAATGGGACCTCATGAGGCTGAGAAGCTTCTGTAAGGCAGGAGACACTGTCAACAGAAAAAAGCAACAGCCTACAGACTGGGAAAAGATCTTCACCAACCCTACATCTTACAAAGGTCTAATATCCAAAATATATAAAGAACTCAAGAAACTAAACACCACCAAACCAAATAACCCAATTGAGAAATGGGGCTTGGAACTAAACAGAGAATTCTCAACAGAGGAATACCAAATGGCTGAGAAACACTTAAAGAAATGCTCAACCTCCTTAATCATCAGGGAAATGCAAATCAAAACAACTCTGAGATTCCATCTTACACCCATCAGAATGGCTAAGATCAAAAATTCAAGTGAAACCACATGCTGGCGAGGATGTGGGGAGAGAGGAACACTCCTTCATTGCTGGTGGGAATGCAAACTAGTACAGCCACTCAGAAAAAATGGGAATAGGGCTTCCTCAAGACCCAGCTATTCCACTCCTTGGAATATACCCAGAAGATGCTACAGCACACAACAAGAAAATTTGCTCAACCATGTTCATAGCAGCCTTATTCATAATAGCTGTTCTTCTTTTTAAATGCTTTGCTTTTATTCACACCTAATGTGTGGTGTTGAGTTGAATTAATTCAGTCAATTTTTTCAGACATGGTCTCAAGTTCTTCAACTCTTTATACAATTGAGACTTGTCTTGATACCCCCATATGCACACCCCAGGTTCTAGGACTGCAGGCATATATCTTGATGCTCAGTTTATGAAAGGCTTTCTATGAAGCAGAGGCACCTTGCCTCAGTCCCTACTTCTTTGAACCATCACTTTTAATAGCACTACTTTGGTGATGAACTTTGTAGCTACATGAGCCTCTAAAACATCAAACATATAAATCAAGCAAAAATAAAGACTCTTTTCCTAATATGTGTGAGGAAGAACAAAGATATAAGAAAGTCAAAATCAAAGAAAGCTCAACCCACCCAGAGGGATAGAAGCAATATGACTTTAGGAAATCACAACAGAATTTTTTTGTGAGGGTAGGAGAATATAGAACAATGATAAAACTGAATTTTATCAAAGAAGGTTCATTCTGGCTCATGATTTGGAAAAAGATGGTAGGAAATAAGATATAGTCATTAAAAGCCCATTTTACCCAAAAACTCAGTTTTAGCATACCGGAATACAATGAAATAGGAGTGAGAAGAAAGATGGAGTGAGAAGAAAGATGGAGTGAGAAGAAAGATGGAGTGAGAAGAAAGATGGAGGGAGGGAGGAAGATAATAGGAAGGAGAGGAGAGTAAGTAGGAGATAAAGGAAGCGAGAATGAGAGAGGAGAAAGAAGCAAAATAAAGATAATTGAAGCCACCTGAAGTGACTAGAAATAATGTGCATGAATGCCTAATCTCTGTGTCTTATTAATTAGAAATTAAATTACCTAGGAAGAGAGAAAAGGCCAAACTTTAAGCTGGTTGGAATCACTTTTACATGGATACATCATACACATACTCATATTATTTCATATTTCAGTGGCTCTAACATGGATAACTTGATTGAAATCAATATAAAAAGAAAGCTGTGCATTTAGAAGTAGCTGGCTAAAACATTAGATAAGGAAGACAGTAGCTCAGGTGATATGCTCTAGTGGTTGCTTGTCCCTTTAAATGAAGTATGAAATCTAGGAATTCTATCTGCATACCCACCTGCTGGGTATTGAACTCACTCAGGACCTCTGGAAGAGCAGACACTGCTCTTAATCTCTGAGCCGTCTCTTTAGCCCCTGAAATCTATGAGTTCTAAGGCAAGAAAAAGTATAGAAATTGGCTCCAGTTCGTTGATGATTAGGAAATTGAGATTTGACTATTTGAGCCATCAAAAAAGAAAATAAAAAAGGGAAAGAAATCTTAGGCAAAAATCTTTCTGAATGCAGGGTTAGCAGAAAATTTTTGAATAGTGATTATTAAATTCTTGCTTCATTCTACAAGTTAAACAATAACATACAAAGACAAAATGAATCAAGAAGAAAGAATGAGATAATTACTTTCACTAAACATAGATATAAAAGGAGCCATGGAAAATCCAAACAGTTCCATGATCTCAAAAAGTTGAATGATGAATAAGAAATAGGAAGGCATATACAAAGCATTTATGATAAATTTAATTAAGAATTTTATGCAGTGTGATCATTGTCCAAAAATACATATTAGATTGGTAATATTAAGAGAGTGGGTTGTGAGTTTTTAAGCCAGGAATACCTAGTTATCGAGATATAAAAACAATGGACACAGGAAATTAATATGAGTTAATAAGACTATAACGGAACATGTGCTGAGGACGGTTGAGAGGAGTGACACTAAAATATTCAAAACAAAATATACAATGTTCTTGTGGCAGAGTTAAATATGAAATTCGTGTTGAAGAGATAGATGAAGAGTGAATCTGTTCCCTTTTCCTTTGGAATTGTTATTGATGCTACTTCAGAGAGACAGAAAGGAAAAGAGGAAAGATAAGATGATAGGGGAAAAGAAGGAGAAGCAAAAAATAAAATAAAATAAAGGGTGAAGGAAGAGGATGGAAAAGGAAAAAAGGAAGAAGGAAAAGGAAAGAAAGGAAGGAAATAAATAAGAAGGAGGCATATATTTAGGGTCATAACTTATCATCACAGACCCCACCACTATATATCAGATGAGGTTCTGAGATTCCCTCAATGAATAGCTAGGATTGTAGACGGTACCCAGCAGTACGCTGGACAGCTCCTTTCCCTCACACACAGAATTGAGGCTAATGTCTTTGTCAGGCATTGTAACAACCATAAATACAGCAAGGAAAGCAATATCATAAATTACCGCTATATTTTTGAAAACATTCTATTTAATAGTATTGTGAGCGAAGGTTCAGAATATGGGCCTTCTGCATAAGATGGACCATGGTATCCATGTTTGGATATGTTAATGTTACACTTACCTTTGGTTGTCCAAATTGATAAGTAGTTTAAATATGTATTTGGTGAAATAATTCTAAATGAAAGATAAGTATATAAGATCAACATTAGAAGGATTCTTAGGTATCGCTGATATCTTGAGAAGTCATGAAAAGAAATAGAGTGAATCCTGGCTAAAGAGAAACATGGAACACTGAAAAAAGGTATGAGAGAAAAGGAGTTTATAAAAACATATGGGAGTAATGGAAAACTCAAAGGAAACGGAGAAGGCAAGAACATGCTTAGAAGTGTGTCTGCTCAACATACATCCTCATGTGACACAAGCAGTATCAGTGCAGTTGTTGGGTTCAAGTTGAACTGAAGTGTTTTCAGGAACACATTAGGAATTGAGAGAAGATTGTGAAAGTAGTGTATATTCTGGAGTGGCCAGAATAATGATCTGTAAAGATGACCACAGGCTAATGCCCTGTGTCTGCCACCATGATAGCACTAATAGCATAGAGAGTTAAACAAAAAACCTGAAAATTAGAGGGGACATCCTGTTATTAGAATATGCTTTTAAAAAATCATAGGGGAGGGGAATAAGGGGAAAATGGGAGGGAGGGAAGAATGAGAGGATACAAGTGATGGGATAATCATTGAGATGTAACAAGAATAAATTAATAAAAAATAAAAAAAATCACAATGTCTTAAAAATCACAGTGGCAGAAAGCAGAAGAGGCAGAGCTATGATGATCAAAGCTGAGGTGAGAGAGATACAGTTACTGGATTTGAAGAAGAAACCATGAGTCAGAAAGTGTGGTATTTCTCTTAAAGTTGAAAAATGCAAAGAAACAAACCAGGACAACCTTCATAAGACTCTTGCTGGTAGCTGAATCATAGCCAACCACAGACCTTTCTTGTACTTCTGTTGAGTAATAGAACCTCAAGATTATAGATGAAAGCTGTTTAGCCACAAGTCTTTATCCATTTCGTGCTGATGCAGCAGTACATTTATGGAAAGTGATGTAGAAAAAAGATGTGTTTCCTGAAAACACTAGGTCTATCCCTTAGAATATGATGAGGACTTTCTTGCTGTGTCTGCACGACAAGACAAGGGAAGTCCTAGTGTGGCTAAGTGTGTCTTTTTGTGCCAGAAGAACAGAACAAAGACACCTGTTCCTGTAAACATTTTGTACAACCAGGTTGACACCCAGCTACAACACCTCCATTAAGCCTCAGAATTTCACAGGCGGTTAAATTTCAAATACATACATTTTAAAGCATGGCAGGCACTATCTTTAGGACAGCATCAGTACAAATTGAATGTACTGTTTTAAGGGTAATGCTACTTTAGTACATGAGTGTTTGTAGATGTTCCTCCAATAACTATGATTCGCTATCAATAGACAATTAGCTAGGTTTCCAGCACCATGAATGCTATGTCTATTGCAAAGTGGCTCTTAAATCTATAAATATTGGTAAGTGAAGGCTTTCATGGGACATGCCACTTGGGCTAGTATGCAGATATAAGTGAGTTTATACCATTTGAGTCTTTCTGCTTCTGGGTTAACTCACTCATTATGATGATTTCTAACTCAATCCCTGGTGGCACTCAGAGGAAGGATAGCAGGTTACCAAGAAGAGACTTGATACCCTATGAGCATATACAGGGGAAGGAGGTCCCCCTCAGGAACAGTCATAGGGGAGGGGAATAAGGTGAAAATGGGAGAGAAGGAAGAATGGGAGGATACAAGGTATGGGATAACCATTGAGATGTAACAAGAATAAATTAATAACAAAATTTTAAAAATCTACAAATATTGGTCTTTATACCCACAGGTAACTATAGTCTTCATCCATCATCAAAGAAACTCTTCTTTGCAACAGAAAAACATCACAGAAAGTCATAACCAATATAAATGTAGAATTGTACAGCCCAGTCCTGTATCTAAGGCTCAGGGAACATTGTGGAAGAGGAGGCTGAAAGATTGTAAGAGCCAGAGCATCAGGGAATATGATGTGAGATTGAGTCTCTCAGTAATGTTAAGCTACACCCATAGTGCAGGACCGCCAAGTGTGATCTACACAAGGATGATGCCAATGAATATGACAAATGGTGTGGAGAAAAAGCCTGTGAGTCCTCAACTCTATATCAAGTGCTACAGGCAACTAAGGAAAGATGTGAAAAGGAGAGGTAGCTTTCCCTAGGGCAGAGTGGTCTAGTGTGAACCAATCCTGAAAACATACATCCAGGTAGCAGCAATATACAGACAGAACAGATTATCAGTAGATGGTTATGTACAGCTATATGCTTACATGCATGTGGTAACAGTTTAAAAAAGAGACCATGGATTTTGAAGGTGAGAATGAAGGGGTATATTAGAAAGGTTTTAAGGAGTAAAGGAAACAGAAAATGAAATCAAATTATAATTTCAAAACTTTTACAAATCAAATATATAACTTTGGATGTAGAAAAATCAGAGCATATGACATGTATGTCAATGTGTTCAATATATCTGCGTGTGCATGCATAACATGTTTGTATATATAATATATATGAATGTGTACAACATATATATATACATATATATATATATATATATATATATATATATATATGCATGAATATGTTTTAGGTTTCTGCTCCTGTGGTATACACACATATGTACATGATCAGGATATTGAAGGGCACTCATGAAAATGGGATGAAACAGGGGAGAAGGTGATAAATTTTAATTCAGTTAAAACATATTGAAAATTCTAGAAAACAGAAGAATATTTTACATCTTGTGTTTGAATTTTTATACAATTATATAAATAATAGTTATTTGCTTATTAGTATTTTATTCAGTTTCTGTCAGACACTAGAGAAAGAGTTAACAGTTGCATTTTCAGATATTTTTATACTTATGCCCTTGTATTTTCACATTTTATACACATATTACTTTATGCATGCATGCTTCTTCCTCATGTGATATTTATGCATTTAAAGAAAATTTTGTTCAGTGTGTTATTTATAATGATATGCTCCAGTTTTTTAAAAAGCAGCAAAATACGTTGCTGAAATATAATGAGGACCCATGACACTAGTCATATTTCCAAGATGAAATGAAAATCATTTGATTGTGTTTAGTTTGATATTGGCCTTTGTAATGATCCTTGACTAGTCTTATTGCATAAACCTCAGAACAGTACTATTCAACACTTCTTGACTGTCAGAATGGCATAAAGCTTAAGAAGAAATGGCTTGATTTTATAAGAAGTTCAATTGAATACAATCAATGTAACCAATAAAAGGAGACTGGGCATTGCTACCAGAAGATAATTCTTTCTGGCTAACTCATTGATTTACATATGCTAATTTTGGGTTTCTTAACTATAATTTTATATTATGTTTCAATGAGACTGAAATATTTATCCATAAAAAATATATATCTTATTAACCTAATATGTTTTTCCTCAAATTATTAAATATCAACATCAGTAAATAATGTAATCACTTTGCACCTAATATGTGATGCTTACATCAAAAGATTAAAATATATCTAGAAAGGTGCTAAGCAGAGCCTCAAATACTTTTCTTTCTTTCTTTCTTTCTTTCTTTCTTTCTTTCTTTCTTTCTTTTTATTTATTATATTAATTCATTTAATCAGATTACAACTCAATTGTTCTCCCATCACTTGTATCTTCCCATTCTTCCCTCCCTCCCACCCCCACCCTTTTCCCTCCCCTATGTCCATGATTGAGGGGATCTCCTCCCCCACTTTATGGTCACAGGCAATCAAGTCCTATCTTGGTAGCCTGCCTATTCTTTCTTTGAGTGCCACCAGCGCTCCCCACCAAGGGGAGGTTGTCAAATATGGGGCATCAGAGTTCATATCAGAGTTAGCCCCTGCTCTCTCCATAACTGCAGAGAATGTCCTGTCCATTGCCTATATCAGAGTAGATGTTTACTACTTGTATTATCCTTGGTTAGTGCAATAGTTTGAGCAGACACCAGTGGGCCATGATCCACCCATTACGCTGTTCTTCTTGTAGGTTTCTAAGATCCTCTGGATCCTTCTATTCTTCTATTTCCCCCATCCCCTATATTTCTATTACCTAGAGTCCTAGTAGGATAGCCTCACATCTATACCAATCTCGGGGCAAGTGCAGCCTTTTGGGCTAGTGCTCAGTTATAAGTTAGTATATACCATGTGAGTCTTTCTACTTCTGGGTTAACTC
Organism: Acomys minous; assembly: GCF_964271855.1. NCBI lineage: Eukaryota > Metazoa > Chordata > Mammalia > Rodentia > Muridae > Acomys > Acomys minous. The sequence continues at coordinate 82,349,940 of NC_140492.1, read as the reverse complement.
ACTCAGTGTAATCGTTTCTAATTCCATGCATTTGTTCATAAATTTTGGGATTTCCTCATTTTTTATAGTTGAGTAGTATTCCATAGTGTAAAGGTACCACAGTTTCTTTATCCATTCTTCTACTGAGGGACATTTAGGCTGTTTCCAGGTTCTGGCTATTACGCATAAGGCTGCTATGGTTGAGCATATGTCCTGTTGTGTAGTGGAACATTTTCTGGGTATATTCCAAGGAGTGGAATAGTGGGTCTTGAGGAAGCCCTATTCCCAGTTTTCTGAGAAAGAGCCATGTATATTTCCAAAGTGGTTGTACAAGTTATCATTTCCACCAGCAATGAAGGAGTGTTCCTCTTTCTCCACATCCTCGCCAGCATGTGGTGTCACTTGAAATTTTGATCTTAGGCATTCTGATGGGTGTAAGATGGAATCTCACAGTCGTTTTGATTTACATTTCTCTGATGACTAAAGACATTGAGCATTTCTTTAAGTGTTTTTCGGTCATTCGATATTTCTCTGTTGAGAATTCTCTGTTTAATTCTGAGCCCCATTTCTTAATCGGGTTTTTTGGTTTGGTGATGTTTAATTTCTTGAGTTCTTTATATATTTTGGATATTAGACCTTTGTCAGATGTAGGGTTGGTGAAGATCTTTTCCCAGTCTGTAGGCTGTTGCTTTTTTCTGTTGAGAGTGTCTTCTGCCTTCAAGAAGCTCTCAGTCTCATGAGGTCCCATTCGTTAATTGTTAAGGCCCGGGCTGTTGATGTTCTGTTAAGGAAGTTGTCTCCTGTGCCAATGTGTTCTAGGTTCTTCCACAATTTTTCTTCTAACCAATTTAGTTTCTCTGTTTTTATGTTGTGGTCTTTAATCTACTTGGACTTGAGTTTTGTGCATGGTGACAAATATGGGTCTAATTGCATTTTTCTATGTGGAGACATCCAGTTAGGCCAGCACCATTTGTTGAAGATACTATCCTTTTTCCATTGAATAGATTTGGCTTCTTTGTCAATAATCCTGTAACTCTATGTGTGTGGATTCATTTCTGGGTCTTCAATTCAATTACATTGATCAACCAGCCTTTAGCTGTGCCAGTACCATGATGTTTTAATTACTCTTGGTGTATAGTACAGCTTGAGCTCAGGAATGGAGATTCCTCCAGAGGATCTTCTATTGTGCAGGATTGTTTTTAGCTATTCTGAGTTTTTTGTTTTTCTATATGAAGTTGATAAGTGACCTTTCAAAGTCTTAAAAAATTGCGTAGGTATCTTGATAAGGTTTGCATTGAATCTGTAAAGTGCTTTTGGTAAGATGGCCATTTTTAATATGTTAATTCTCCCTATCCACTAAAAATGGAGATCCTTCCATCTTCTAATGCCATCTTCAATCTCTTTCTTCAGGGATTTTAAGTTTTTATCAAACAAGTCTTTCACTTTCTTGGTTAGGGTAACTTCTAGATGTTTTATGTTGCTTATGGCTAATGTGGAGGGTATAGCTTTCCTAATTTCTTCCTCTGCATGATTGTCATTTGTATTTAGGAAGGATACTGACTTTCTTGAGAGAAATTTATATCTAGCCATTTTGCTGAAGGTGTTTATCAGCTATAGGAGTTCTCTGGTGGAATTTTGGAGGTCACTCATGTACACTATCATATCATCAGCAAATAGGGAATATTTGACTTCCTCCTTTTGAGCTCAGGAATAGAGATTCCTCCAGAGGATCTTCTATTGTGCAGGATTGTTTTTAGCTATTCTGAGTTTTTGTTTTTTCCATATGAAGTTGATAAGTGACCTTTCAAAGTCTTAAAAAATCCTTGATCTCCTTTTGTTGTTTTATTGCTCTGGCTAGAACTTCAAGAACTATATAGAAGAGATGTGGAGATAATGAGGAGCCTTGTCTGGTCCCTAATTTTAGAGGGATTTCATTCAGTATCTCCCCATTTAATTTGATGTTGGCTATTGGCTTGCTTTATATAGCCTTTATTATGTTTAAGTATGTGCCTGTGTACTTTATCTCTCCAAAACTTTAGACATGAATGGATGTTGGACTTTGTTAATGCTTTTTCTGCATCTAAGTAGATGATCATGTATTTTTTTCTATTTCAGTTTGTTTATATGGTGGATTACATTGATGTATTTCCATATATTAAACCATCACTGCATGAAGCCTATCTGGTCCTGGTGAATGACATCTTTGGTATATTCTTGTATTCATTCGGTGAGAATTTTATTGAGTATTTTTGTGTCTATGTTCATAAGAGAAATTGGTCTGAAATTCTCTTTTTTGTTGGGCCTTTGTGGGGTTTAGGTATCAAGGTGACTGTGGCATCATAGAAAGAATGTGATAATGTTCCATCCACTTCTATCTTTGGATTAGCTTGAAGAGTATTGATATCAGCTCCTCTTTGAACTCCTCTTTGAAGGTCTGGTAGAATTCTGTGCTGATACCATCTGGTCCTGGGCTCTTTTTGGCTGGAAGACTATGAATGATTTCTTCTATTTCTATGGGAGAAATAGGGCTATTTAATTTGTTTATTTGATCTTGATTCAATTTTGGCAAGTGGAATCCATCAAGAAAATTGTCCATTTCCCTTAGATTTTCAAATTTTGTGGCATATATGTCTTTAAAGTAGGATCTTATGATTCTTTGTATTTCTTCACTGGCTGTTGTTATGTCTCACTTCTCATTTCTGATTTTGGTGACTTGGTTAGTGTTTCTCTGCCTTTCCATTAGTTTATCTAACAGTTTGTCTATATTGTTGATTTTCTCAAAGAACCATCTCCTGGTTTTGTTGACTCTTTGAATTGTTCCCTTTGTTTCTAATTTATTAATTTCAGCCCTGAGTTTGATTATTTCCAGAAGTCTACTCCTCTTGCATGTTCCTGATTCATTTTTCAAGGTCTTCTACATGTGTCATTAAGTTGTTTATGTGGGATGTTTCCAGTTTCTTTATAAAGGCACTTAGTGCTTTGAATTTTCCTCTTTGCACCGCTTTCAATTTGGGTATGTTGTCCCTTCATTTTTAATGACTTTTTCAGGAAGTTCTTTATTTCTTCCCTTGTCCAGGTGTCATTAAATAGAGAGTTGTTTAGTTTCCATGTGTGAGTAGGCTTTTTGTTATTTCTGTTGCTATTGAAGCCCAGCCTTAGACCATGGTGATCTGATAGGATACAAGGCGTAATTTCTATCTTCTTATATCTGTTGAGGCTTGCTTTGTGACATAGTATGTGATAAATTTTGGAGAAGGTTCCATGGGGTACTGAGAAGAAGGTGTAATCCTTTGTGTTTGGGTGAAAAGTCCTGTAAATATCTGTTAGATCCAATTGATTCATGACGTTGGTTAATGATGTTATTTCTCAGCTTAGTTTCTGTTTCAGTGACCTATCCTTCAGTGAAGGTGGGGTGTTGAAGTCTCCCACTATTAATGTGTGGGGATCAATTAGTGGTTTAAGCTTTGTTAACATTTATTATTATTATTATTATTATTATTATTATTATTATTATTATTACCAATGTGGGTGCCCTTGTGTTGGGAGAATATATGTTCAGAATTGTGATGTCATCTTGGTTGATTTTACCTTTGATGAGTATGAAGTGTCCTTCCTCATCCCTTCTGATTAATTTTGGTTTAAAGTCTATTTTATTAGATTTTTAGAATGGCTACACCTGCTTGTTTCTTGTGACCATTAGCTTGGTTACCCTGAGGTAATGTCTGGCCTTGTGGGTGAGTTGTGTTTCTTGAAAGCAGAAGAATGTTGGGTCTTGTTTATGCAGTAGATCAGATGGAACATTGTTCCCTCTGGCCAGACTTTCTTCTGTTCACATCTTTCTTCCATGAAATTTTCCCCTACCAATTGTCTATATTGAACCCTGCATCTCTTACTTTTTCCCTTCATCAATATCAAAGTTAGCAAATCATTTCCCCCCTAGAAAATTTGTTTGATTTTAAAGGAAAAAAAACCATACACCTCTACTTGATTTTGTGATTTCATATTACACCCTTTAAATATGCATTGTTTCTATTGTCCTACTTGCATCACTGTTGTTATTATGAAATACCCTGGCAAAAGCCATTTTAAGGAAAAAAAAGTATTTATCTGGCTTACAATTCCAGCTTACAGGGCATCAGTGTGGTAAATCCAGGTAGAAATGAAAAGCAGCTTGACTTGATGCAGTCAAGAACACAGAAAAACTCATGCAAGCTTGCTCCCTTGCTCTGTTTGTTTGTCCTTTTTATACTGTTCAGCCTATGGAATGGTGCTGCCCACATTCAAGGGTAACCTAGTTAAGAAAAGATCTTTATAGGTATGCATCCAGCCAACCTGATTTATGCATCTCCTCACTGAGTCTCGATTTCCCACTGATTCTACATTCTGTAAAGTTGACAATGAAAGGTAATTATAGTACTTGTTTACTAAGGAGTAGAATGTTCTGGGTAAAAGGAATATCCTTCTTATCTTCCTCTTCCTCCCAGTCCTCATCCTCCTCTTCTTCCTCTTCCTCCTTCTCCTCTTCATCCTCTTCTTTCTTCTTCCTTCTTCTTCCTCTTCTTCTCCACCTCCTGCTCCTCCTCCTGCTCCTCCTCCTCCTGCTCTTCCTGCTCCTCCTCCTCCACCTCCTGATAAGTTGTACTCATAGTAACCTAGGCTGTAATTACAATATAAAAATTGGAATCTAGAAGATTTGCTGTCATATCTTATTAGGTTGCCTTATTTTTAAGTGGGTTATTAGCTATCTTTAAATATTATTAGTTGATGATACACCCTGTAGATTTGCAGTCATAGTTTCCGCTTAACATTGCTTTTAAAAGAAACTCTTTTTGAGAAATCTGTAAACACAGGAAGAAAATAAATGTAAAAATCCAGCTTTATTTAGAACAATTCTGATATCCTATCAAAATTAACCCTGGATAAAAATGACCCACCAATTACCTTCATATGTTCACAATTGTCTAAGTTTTACATTTCAGTAAAATTAATGGAATTGTGTGAATAATTGAGTTCACTCTTTAGATCTACATTTTATATAAAAGTATAAAACCATGCTATCACATTCATCTCAATCTATGTATCTCATGGAATATAATAATTAATAACATAATTTATAATCAGTGTAAATAATATTTTCTGTATTAATTCATTTAATCTTCATGTTTGATCTTGCTTTATGTTTAACATTCAACTATAATCAACAATTAATAGATTAATAAAATAAGACATAGTCAGATATATTCCTACTATATAGATTCAGCTGTTAACACAGATCATGGATCTGAACTCACAGTATACAGTACTAAGGTGCTGGTCTTTTCTTGTATTCTCTCAATGGATTTTATTAATGTTTCCAGAGAGAGAGAGAGAGAGACAGAGAGAGAGAGAGAGAGAGAGAGAGAGAGAGAGAGAGAATCATGCTCCAGCCCCTGTAGTGTTTCCTTTTCACACCCTACATTGATTTGAACTTCTGGAAGTTGCCATTTGTTTGCTAATCTTGGTTCACAGGCATCACCTTCGCAAAAGTTAGGAGCAGTACTTTTATCACCACCTCATGTGCTTGTGATCTCTTGCATGAGATGGAAATGGATTGCACTCATATTCAAGACGAGCAAAAACACCAATTTGGAAAAATAAAGGGCACATAGAAGAACTGAAATTTTGTTTAAATCAAAGTCGCTATTCAACATTCCTCCCTCCTTCATTTACTTAATACTAACTTAGAACTTGGAACTTGAGAAGGAAAAAAATTAATCAAATTCACCAGGGCAGAAAACAGTATAAAACCACAGGAGAGTTATCTTTAAAAATATTTTAAGAATAACTTGTACTTAACTTCTTTACTGACTAATATTTACTGACTAAAGTATTTCTTTGATCTTTCCAATGCAGTAGCTAAGACCATGATTTTTGCTCTGGATTTCGTTTTACCAAGTAAAAATGACAATACTCGGTATTTTGCTCTTGAGCAAACCTTTTTATATTATTTATTTTTTAAAGATGTATTTATTTCTTTATTATGTATACAGTGTTCTGTCTGCATGTATAGAGGGCACCAGATCTCATTACAGATGGTTATGAGCCACCATGTGGTTGCTGGGAATTGAACTCAGGACCTTTGGAAGAGCAGCCAGTGCTCTTAACCTCTGAGCCATCTCTCCAGCCCCACTTTTATTTTTTTAAAGAAACACCTGGTGCATGTTTCAACAATATCCATTGCATTTAAGAATTATTAACAAAGTCTATTAAAAATAGCAACTGTATCATGCTTGCTGCATTTTGCTGACATGAAAATGACCTTGCATCCCATCAGTAGGTTTAATGCCATTGTAGATTTCAGCAACATCTATGCACCGAACAATTAGGCCTCAGGTGGATGGAGTAAAGCCTTACTTTTTGGTCGCTAGTATGAGTTTCCCTCTCACATATATATCTCATAATGCTTCCTGTTGATTGATCTAATTACCTACGTGTGGTTTTATTGGAGCTTTGTGAATCTGGAGCTATCCATGTTTGCTTAATGTTCTACAAGCACAATTCAAAACCCTTTAGGCTTACTGGGATTGTTTCCATAATCCTTAATTGAGAAAAGTAAGCTTTGAGACTTTTGAAACACTTCGACTAAAGCAAACTCCTCCCACAGTAAATTTTCCTAGTAGTTTTTTTTTTAGAAGAATGAGTCTTCCTCATTTTTTTTTTTTTTACAATCTGTTTTTGTATGAATGTCATTCATGGCTACTTGAGAATACATTGATTTTTGTGAGTGTGCATAATAATATCCTTGTTTTATGGGCCTCAATTTTCAAATTTGTGATATGAGTAATTTGTGAAAAGAATACATAAAAAAGAATCATGCCACAGTAAGCACTGTGCAGTAGAACAAAGGAACTACTTCACTGTAAGGTGAATGATAATTTGTAAATTAGCACATTTATGTATGAAGACAAGTAAGAGTCTATTATTTTAATAACTTTAAATAATTCCATTGAACAATGAGCAGGAATGACTCAGTGAATCTCAGTATGTAATTGGCTTTGAAGTTTTTTTGAAACATGAACCTGCATTCATGATTTGCCATTTATCTTTCCTCTGCCGATGTGGTTGTTTCATATTCCCTTTACTCGGGTATTGCTTGAACTATAGTTATGACAAATAAGTGACGCCATTCCTACCCACTACAGTGGTTGAGAGTTTTAAATGCCAATTTTCTAATTTTAATTAATTAATTAATTAATTATTATAATTTATTGACATTACATCCCGATTGTTATCCACTTGCTCTTATCTTCCAGTTCCCACTCTCGCTTTCTCTTCCGCCTATTCCTGTCCCTTAGACTTCCCACAGGAGGGTAGCTCCTCTCCTACCCTATGGACAGAGCAGATCGGGTCTCATCAGTTTAGCCTACATCTCCTTCCTCTGTGTGCCTGCAAGGCTGCCCTACAGGAGGAAGTGATCAAATCACAGACACCAGAGCTCACATGAGAGGCAGGGACTTCTCTCCTCACTACCCCCACACATGGAGAAGGAGCTGTCCACCTGAACAGGGCTTCTAGGTATTCTGCATGCATTGCTCTTGGGCGATGCATCAGTTTCTACAGGCCCGCTGGGTCCAAAACCTCTGCCCACATGGTCTCTCTGTGGAGCTTCTGACCCCTCAGGGTCCTTCCACACACACCCCACTCTTTCATGCATCTCTCAGTTCTTCATCCAGGATCCAGCTGCAAGTCCCAGTATCTGTCGCGAAACCCCCGCTGGGTGGAGTTTCTCAGAGGACTTCTATGTTGTGCGACTATCCACTTATAAACGAGTATGTACCATGCATGTCTTTCCGGGTCTGTGTTAACTCACGCAGGATGACTTTTTTGAAGGGTTCATCAGCTGACTGAAGTCCTAAAACAAACCTAAATGTTAAACCTATTCTCAAAGAACGATTGCAGTTTTTGACTAAGTCATTTTTTTTTATTTTATAAGCCAAATCTTGTAGCATATACAGTAGGAAAACAGCCGAGCCCACTGCAGTGTTCCATAGTAAACCCGTCTCCTCTCTGCACGGATACACTCTTGCAGTCACGCAGACTCCAAGGCACAGTTGTAACAGAGTTCAACAAAAATGCTCGGTTCAGTGCCTAAAACGGAAAGAGTAAAGAAATGGGTGATTCGGTTAAAAAGGAAGAGCTTTTCTGTCAATGATCATCACACCCTTTATTTAGCCTACATCACTTGGCTTCCCAGAAAGTACTCCCCTCGACAGGAGAGAGGAACTTTCTCATAAACGTTGACAACGTAACGTGACTCAATTAGTTTCTGAAGGAAGGTACACTGGCCTATCTGAAGAATAAGCTCAATGGATCCTCCAGATACTTGCATCATCACTTCACACGGACAAGAAGTTGTATACAGGAAATGAAACGTAAAGGAGCTTTTGGGTTCAGAACGGGGGGGGGGGGTCAAGGTCAAACGTGACGACTGTGGAATATTTAAGCGGGCTCCCCAGTGTCAGAATTCACATGCTCATTTAAAAGCCTCTCATTACACAAACTCTCTTTATGGTGATTCTCACCTTTAATTTACAGAGGTTTTTCGGAGCCTGATTGTTAGGCACTGCACTGAACTCTTAATCCTCTTAAACTAATCTTTATCTTCGCATTACAGATGTGCAAACTGAGGCAGGCCGAGATGAAAGCGCTTGCTGATGGGCAGAGTCAGGAAGCAGAAGTCGGTCTCAGGACTGCAGCGTGCTTTCTTATCTCTAATCAGCGTAGCCTAATTGCAAATTAATTCTTCTAGGTCTGGGTGTTATGAAACCGGGTCACACTTTTTTTTTTTAAACTAAAAGAAAACAGAATTATACCATACCAAACCAAATACACCCAGAAACTGGCACTGATTCTGAAACAAACAAACAAACAAAAAGTATCTATTTGAATAGTTATATGTTTCACATTCTAGTTTCTTCATAACCACTTAGACTGTTTTAATGCGAGAATATGTATTAAAACATTTTTTCCATTCTTTTATTTCATTTTTTACTTCTGGACAATGATCTGAAATCCCTTTGTTGTTTGTAACTTACTTTGTTCTTCAGCGTTTTTTAGATAAACTGAGTAGGTTATGTATTATAGGACTGTGCAACTGAAGATTTAGTCACGGATCCAAGTTTTGCCTAAATGCAGTATTGAAGCTACAGAGACATGAGAGACAAATCTGGACGTAGCAGCTATGCTGTGGATTTGGATTAACACTAGCGTGTTCAAAAACATCGGATATGTTAAGGAAAAGGAAAATGTAGCATGAGGCTATAGTTAGTGGGTTTGCTTTCTTATGTGCATAATATGAGCTTGTAATGGAAGTAATGTCATATAGTATTTAACGCTGACATTTAGTGTTTGCCCTGGTAGATGCTCTTCCCTTTACTTAAGTGCCATTACTTTTATGTAGTCCATTTTCATTGCATTTAGTCCCATTTTAGTAATAATGCTTGCATGATTTACCAGGCAAATGCAATCTTTGCCCTGAATGGCACAGTGCAAGGAAAAAATGGAAGCTGTTAAGAGGCTGAATGGCAAAAAAGTATTATTGACCTATGCTGGCAGCCATGTGTTTCAATTATTTTCAAGAATCCATTTGTCAAATAAGTGAAGCGATGTGGGACGTCAAGTTCAAGCTGGGGTTAGTGCCTTTCTACATCTGATATGATGTATCTTCTGTAGCCATTTAATTGAATTACCCAATTTATTTTTCAAGCAACAATGCTCTACCGAGAGCCATGACATTAAACAATTAAATATGAGTTTAAAAGTCTGCATTTTGTGTAGTCCATCATTCCTCTACAGCAGAAAGGAGCCCAAGGGCTTGGGGGATGGGGGGATTTCTGATTCTCATGCAGTAAAAGTTGGTTTTCAGGGAATGCCCCAACTGTCCTATATGCAAGAAAGATTAAAAGTAACACTTCATAACTCTTACTCACTTTAGCAGCATGGTTATGTAAACATCGAGGGAGGGACTGATATTGCTCAATATTCTCCTACAACATACTGTTCTATGTGTTAAAGCATTCTGGCCTTATCTTTAGCTAATGCTCAGTGAGCGTGATCAATAATGCCTGTTTATTTTGTGTCATGGATTTTATAAAAAGAAAACTGAAATCATAATGTGCAAAAAAAACACAACAAAATCGTGATTTACAAAATCACTTCGAAGTGAGTAGTGCTGGTAGAAAGTTGCTATATTTTCACTTTACTGAAATATTTATACCATTGTTACTTGTGAAGTCTTTGAAACTTTTAAAAAGTGGCAAGTTAACTGATCATAACTTTTGTCTTTAAAAGTGAGGAAGTGGAGGAAAAAAATAGAACATTAAAGAAAATCCAAACCCAGCATATTTTGAATTCAGATCAATGTTGTGGGAAATCTAATTTTAGTTTATTTGTATTGATTATTAATTTCATTTTAAGTATTAAAGCTCTTTATTTAAGTTGTTTTCTTTTGTTGCTAAGTTAGACATACAGTTATGTTTTTGATCTGGGGAGAATAATTACTATGACTCAGAGAACAGAAGTGACTTATATATTTTTTTCAATTAACATCCAACAATTAAATTTTAATATGGTCAGGGAATTGCTCAGATCCTTTTGTGTGGGGATACTGCACCTTTAATTATCTGCCCTCTGGTGCCAAGCCTTTTCTTTGAGTGCTTCCATAAAAGCTTATTGCAGCTAGTTATTGAGCAAATTAGTACTTGAGTTTTGGTGAAAAATGTCTTTATTAGTCCTAAAACTGGAGTCACTGTGCATTCCCAGAAGGCGTGATTTTGTTTGATGAATAAATCTAGTAATTATCCTGCTGTTAGGGCTGTACCGCAAATGTCATCAGCAGATAAACAGAGGGAGTAAGCCTTCCGTAAATTCTCTAATTATCTATGTTGGACCACTTATCGCCTGCAGATGATTTATGAGCATATTGATATATCCTTAAGTATGTTCATTTGAGTTCACAGATGCAAATAATTAAGGCACTAGTCACTTACAAGAGAGGCTTCAGGTCAGGGTCATTTTGTTATAAAACTTCAGTCTGGCTTAGACTTCACAACAGGATCTAGGTGTCTGCTACTTGACCGGGATATTTGCTGCTAAGAGATTTTTAATTTCCTTTCCCTTTCTCTCTTCTATAGATTTTATTACTTTCACACAAATTTTTCATTAAGTAAGAAAATGTAACTTCCCTTTGTCATCTATTTTTATTTCATTTAATAATTATCAATTATTGTATTTTTAATATGTTTCAACTGCTTGAAGAAATGACCACCGAGAAACATTACAAAAATATTTATGGTGACATTTAAAAAAATGTAAAAAAATATTTGAAAAGAAAAAACCACAATACCTGCATGTATTCAAACTATTTCACTTTTATTAATTAAGAACTTTCTTAAATTTAAAAAGATTTATTAACAATACTTGATTATTTTAAGTGCATTTTACAACTGGTTAAAGAATTAGAAAAATAAATGTTCACAATACATTTGTGTGTGTGTGTTTACATGTAGTGTATATTTAATACAGATGCATACCAGTAGTTTGATGTATGCACATAATGTATATGTGTACAGAATCATCCTGGTGCATGTACATGTGTGTATACATATGTGCACATATATATTTGTATATATGTATACATATGTATGTGATATTTGTATTTATATGTATATATGTAATATACATACACACATATATGTATTTATACATGTAGTGTATATGTATACAGAAGCATTCAGTACTCTCAGGCATATATATATATATATATATATATGTATTGTAGATGCATACAGAAACATTCCAGTATTCTCAGGTATACACAAGGTATATGTGTACAGAAGCATTCTAGCGCACATATATCATATATGTATGTGTATATGTATGCATACATATATGTGTGCATTTTTGTATATACATATTGTGTATGTATACAAAAGCATTCCAGTAGTCTCAGTTTAGTAGCAGCTTGTGGCCTAGTCCCCCGGAATGAACCCACTGTGCACAAGCACTCTGGCTCCGTTGACCTGTCTCTTGTTACACAGAATCTTTGCCTGATTAAACCAAGGCACTGAGTCAAGATGAAGTGGCAAGACTTCACTCCTCGAGCTGTTGTGTAACATTTGTAGGTGAGTGAGTAGAAACTGTTTGGTTGAAGTTGGTTTTATAAATGTTCCACACGACTTGATAAGTTATATCTCTGTTTAATATATAAGAGGTCGCCTAAGGCGTTTACTTCTTGAAGGCACATCAACAAGGACAATTCTTTTCTGTATATCCTTCCTTTCCTCACAGTCTCATCTCTTCCTCTTCTCATTCCATTTCACAACACGCTCTTTGTACGACAGAGTCCACTTCCAGGTGCTCTGATTCAGTGCGTTAAATTCAACATCTTGTTCTTTGATCATAAATGAAAACATTTATATACCATAAAGTCTATAAAAATAGATTCATATTTTATTTCCTCTTATCAGCAATGTTACTGTGAATGTTAAACTCACTTCCATAAATTATAACAAATATAACCTGCAGAAATACATATTATGAAATAGTAATAAATGCAGTATTATCAGTGGCAGCAAAAGTTGTCTAAGAATAAGAGCCTATAATATAACCAGTATTCACATTTCCAGCAATCATATGAAAAATTGAAATTCCTACAACCAAGCCATCTTTTACAATTCCTTGGTGAAGTCTATTTTTTGGCAGAATGTTTGTAAATGGGGTGAGTAAGAGCTGAACAATATTTTGACATTATCAGGATGTCCATACTTTATTTTATTTTATTGAAGGGGAGGAGGGGCCCTGTCAGAGGTCTAAGGGAGGGGAATAGGGCAGAAGAAAGGGGAAGATGAGAGCGAGGAGATAACAATCAGGATGTAATGTGAATAAATTATTCTGTGCCACTGTATATAAAAATTACTTATTTTTTAACAATGGTTCACTATTAAGAGAGTTATTTGAATCCCAATATAGACCCCTAGTTAGATATCTGAATAAGGATGGAACTGCTAAGGTTTAGAGAAGAAGTAAATAAATTTTGCAGGTGAGGTGAACATACAGCCTTAAGGGCAAAGAATGGAGTGCTTAAACTTGAGGTGGTATGCTTGGGTATCCACTTTAAAACGTATGAATTTCTGACGGCTAGTCTTGGTTGCAGACAAGTTTATTTAGTTTTATCAGTTATTATTATTTTATTAGCTATGACTTATTGAACTCTGCAGCCTGTGATTTGATCAATGCACCCTTGGCAGGCAGATGTTTGGATGCACAGAAAAAGGGGATCAAGGTATCCTGCTGAGACCTGATAGGCTGACACCAGAAGGTGGGGGAGGAGGGGCCCTGTCAGAGGTCTAAGGGAGGGGAATAGGGCAGAAGAAAGGGGAAGATGACAGCGAGGAGATAACAATCAGGATGTAGTGTGAATAAATTATAATTAAATTTTTCGTTTTTATTTAATTAATTTATTCATATTACATTTCAATTGTTATCCCATTCCTTGTATCCTTCCATTCCTCCTTCCTTCCTGCTTTCAACCTATTCTCTTTCCTAAATTTTTAAAAGAAGCAATTCACAAAATTGGAGAAAGCCTCTGCTGGTAATACCCCAACAGGAGATACATAGCTAAGATAAAGAAAAAATGAAACTAAATAAGAGACTAAAATAATAACCAATAAAAGGACAACCGATAAACAAACAGGAAACTCATATTTTAAATAAATATTATGTATACATAAAGCTGGGGAAGTTGGTAATTTTACAAGAAGACTTCTTTTACTCACAATGCTATTCTACTGCATACAAAACTATTCAGATATAACATAATGATAGATGCTTAGTTTTCCATCTTTTTAAAGGAAGGTAAGAACACAGGCTGTTGCTCAGATCACTAGAAGGCAGTCTTCTGACAGGTTCCCATCTTCATAATTAGGATTGTGTTCAACCTGCTCTCAGTTTGCAAGCTCCCAAGGAACAGCCTTTCTCCTAAACACATTGCTCATTTGACATTTATGAATTCGCTCTAGGTATCGTCCACATATCTACAAATGCATTAAATCTTTCCATTTCCAGAGTCTAAGGGTAGTTTGTCCTAATATTGTAGAAATATGATTTTCTTGTATGTTTTAAAATGCAGATGCAAAAACAATTGTTTGGTCAATTAATTTGTGTTGTGAAAATTTGTTTTAATTTAGTAAACATAAGCACACACATATATAAATTTGCTATAACGCGTGTACTCATGTTTTCCAGCTGCCATATATTAAATAATTTCATTTTGTGTTTTATTAGACATTTTACCATGAACAACTGTTAAGGGCAGGGCTGTGTTGAAACAGAGCATAGTGAAAATAAGTCACAATGTAACATTTAGTTTTTTTGAGTAAAGTTGAATTTATGAAATAGTCAACTAGTTAATTTCTCTCTTGCCATGATAAAATACCACGATCAAAGGAAAGTTATGGAAGAAAGTATATTTTGACTTATGGTTACAGAGAATTCAGAGTCAGTCATGAGGGTGGAAAAGTGTTGGGGCAAGAACAAGACACAGGATCCAGGAGAGAAGCTGAGAACTCACCTGCTCAAGTACAAGCACAAAGGCTGAGAAAGGGAACAAGAAGAGGGGCAAGGCTATAATTTCCTCACAGTGATGAGCTTCTTCTACCATGGCTGTGCCTCATAAGCCTTCCCATGCAGCTTCACCAACTGGGCATCAAATATTCAGGAACCAGAACCTATGGGAGGCATTTCTAATTCAAACCACCACAGATATTTATTTATATGTTTATAACACAGGTATATGTATTCATGTGAATACTGCTTTAAAAAACTTTCTTTTCACTAAATTTGCTAGTTTTTGCGTAATCGTGGCACTTTTCAAAAAGACAAAAAACTGAAACAAGTAGGAAGTGACTGCAGTGTGCTGAAAGTATAGTTTCAGATAGTTGAGATTGACTCAGACATCCTGCATGCCCCAAATTAGTTTCTCAGAATCTTTGTTTTGAGTATTTGTTAGGTGATGTAGCCATTTCACCAGTTTCATTCCAGCTCCCTGACAGCTGGATACAGTTAGGAGGCAAATAGGTGCCATACAAAGTTTGAAACAACTCTCTTTAGCTTCCCGAAGCTGGCACTGTGATATCAGAATCAGAATGTTTTCATTTATTGAGAAATCTTTTATTAAAGTAATTTCATTATTGCTCAAATTCATTTCCAAAAGAAGCCCACTCTACTTACTGTAATAGGCCGAAGAAGACTATGTGGCAAATAAAGTATTACTGAAGATGTGATTCCCATGAAGTAGGGCATACATGTTATTTTTTGTTCAGTCTCACTGAGCACGTACACACACTCACATATCTAGGGCAAGTTTTTACGCAGTGATGGTTCCTAGAAATCAAATGCAACAAGAAGCAGGTGAACATGAGTGATGGGATATGAAGCCACTGTCAAGATTTCTTTAAATAGCATATTTACTTTATATTAAACACAGTCAAGAAAAGCTGTGATGGTAGAATTTTTTAAAGTTATTTTTCCTAATTGTTTTTCTGAGATAATGATATAATTACATTTCTTCTGCTTCTCTTTCTTCCTTACAACTTGTTGCATATAACTGTTGTTGCTGTTTTGTAAATTTATGGGCTGTTTTTCATTAATTGGTTATATGAGTATTTGTGTATACATGTAGATTCCTAAGTGTATAAGTACAAGTATTCTTGTCTGTATAATGTTACTCATATGTGTGTTTTCAGGATTGACCATTTGGTATTGGACAGCCAAGTGAGGACCCCTTCCTGTGGAATACTGTTTCTCTTCATGTCTGTGTTCCTTAGTTGCAAGTAGTTCTTTACATAAGTTAGAGACCTCATGAGTTTTCAACTATCTGAGGATGATAGGAAACACTTATTGCTAAAGACGACACACTTTGCAGATGGCTCCTAGAGGCCTCTGAGAGGGAACTGATTTGAATTCTCCTTCCTGTGGTCTATCTCTCATGGTACCAGAATTCACGATGCAAGTTTCAAAAAAAAAGAAGCAACTAACATTCCTACCCAACTGTGATGCCTATGAAACATAACAATTACCAGTATGGAACAGTAGTCCTAAGGTTGCATTGGTGGCAGGCACATATACTCGGAAGTAACCAACTGTTTTCTAATTGAACTTAAGACCCACTCAAAAATAAAAATATCATGTGTGATGCTGGAAACCTAGACATCTACACGGGGCTAAGGAAGTCATGGATCTTGGAGGAGACCCCAAAACCACCAATTACCCAACAAAAATAATTCCTAACTATATTAGAAAATTTCCCTTAAACTCACATATAGCTATAGTCTTTACTCCTCCTCAAGGAAAATTCTCTTTGTAACAGGAGATAATTACATAAAACCACAAGCAATAAAATTGCATGGTGGTGGATTCCAGTCCCAAAGGATACATTTACAGTACAACTTCCACTTCTAAGGCTCATGGAACATCATGGAAGATTGGAAAGACTGTAAGACCTTAATAACAGAGGTTGCTGTGAGATTGTCTCTTTGTAATGTCAGAAGCAACACACACACACACACACACACACACACATCTCACCAACATTCATTCCTCAAAATGAACTGAACAAGGACAAGAACAATAAATAATTCAATGACATCATGTCACCTCAGTGCTTGTCATCAATAAAGTAGAAATGGAGTCCTTTCTGGAACTTTGATAGAATGCTGAATGTCATAAGGATGAAGAGGAACAGCATTTACCTATTTTTTTTTTGGTTGTTGTTGTTCCCTTTGTCAAATGAGTCAATTTTCAAGAGTTAATTCACACTTTCTCTAGTTGTAATGTCTTGTTTCTTGTTTGTATATATTTTATCTCATTGGCTTCACTGAAACATACGTGAGTGGGTTGGTCAGTGGGATATCTTGGGTCCATTCAATTCAGAGCCTTGGATTACGTGAATCACACATAGCATTGTGTATGTTACACAGTGCTTTCAGCTGAGTAGAGAAAACACAGGCACACACAGAGATTACATTCCTATGTACCCTCCTATTATCTACACAAAGTAAAAAAAATTAACAAAAATTACTGCTAAAATGTTGACTTTGATATATTAATGGAAGATTAAATAAAATGTCAGAAATACTTATGATTTGTCCTAGAAAGCATTAGCACATGTTACAATATTTGAAGGATATTTGGGCTTAAAAATGATAACATTTTGACATTACAGGCATGTCTTTCACTCCATATTCCTTTAAATGTATGGTATTTGGCAACAAAGTTTCCAATACTTTCACTTTTTAAAAAAGGATTGCTTAATAGAATAGAATAAGATATGCTTTAATCAATAGTAACTGTATAGAAATCATATAAATGGTGGAATTGAATAGAGATAACAGAAACAATACTATGCATACGCAGTTAATTTATCTTTAGAAAACTTGCCAAGAATATTTTTGTGAAAAACCTGATATCTATATGAAATAGATGGGATTTGACATTTGTATGCCACAGGAACTAATTTAAAGAAGACTTGGGATTTAAATACAAAATCAAATTTACTTTTCCATGGTAAAGCAATAAGTGAAAATACTTCATTAAGTTACTCTATATTTTAACTAATATGACATTGAAAGCACGGTCAACAGAAGAAGGAGAAATGGACAAATGAGATTATATCAAACTAAAGAGTTTCACAGTATAGAAGCAAATATTAGAAGGTTAAAGGCAAGTTCCAGAGAAGGGCTAGTTTCCAAAATGTATAATGTCTAATAATTCTTAAAAGCAAAGAACACATCTGTTATTATGGACAGAAGACTGGAAAACCTATTTCTTCAAAGAGAGAGAGAGAGAGAGAGAGAGAGAGAGAGAGAGAGAGAGAGAGAGAGAGACAGACACAGAGACAGAGACAGACAGAGGGAGACAGAGAAGTTGAAATGAGAAGCAAGCACACAAAAGACACTCAGCGTTGTAAATCACTAGGGATGTGAGTTATATGGTGCAGCCATTATATAAAGTCATGTAGAGATTTCTTTAGAAATTAAAAATACAGCTACTATATCACTCCAAATCCACTTTCACTTTATTTATTTTATTTTATTTTTATTTATTTTATTTTATTTTTATTTTTTTAAATTTTTTATTAATTTATTCTTGTTACATCTCAATGGTTATGCCATTTCTTGTATCCTCCCATTCTTCCCTCCCTCCCATTTTCCCCTTATTCCCCTCCCCTATGACTGTAACTGAGGGGGATTTCCTCCCCCTGTATATGCTCATAGGGTATCAAGTCTCTTCTTGGTAGCCTGCTATCCTTCCTCTGAGTGCCACCAGGTCTCCCCCTCCAGGGGACAGGGTCAAGTATGAGGCACCAGAGTATGTGTGAAAGTCATACCCCACTCTCCACTCAACTGTGGAGAATGTTCTGCCCATTGGCTAGATCTGGGTAGGGGTTTAAAGTTTACCTCCTGTGTTATCCTTGGCTGGTGCCTTAGTTTGAACAGGACCCCTGGGCCCAAATCTGCCTATCATAATGTTATACTTGTAGGTTTCTAGGACCCTCTGGATCCTTCTACTTTGCTATTCTCCCATGATTCTCTCATCTAGAGTCCCAATAGAATGTGGGAATAGGGCTTCCTTAAGACCCACTTTCACTTTAAATATGGCATTTGTCAGGTCACATGAGAGTTTATAGTATAATAATAATTAACTAACCAAATGTTCCTTTTACACAAAGAATAGTGCCTCAGCATAGAGTGGGTTGGTTAAGTGTATTGTGAAGTCAGAAAATTACAGATAAAATAGACATAAGAGAAAGAAAATCATTTTGATTGTCATAGGAAGATAGATGCTATGTATATGTCAGGGGCCTCAACTGTCATTCAGAAAAACATCTTCATTAAAAAAATCTATCATGTATATTTTGTGGGGTGTAATGTGTAGAGTAACTGCAAACTTGTTATAGTAGTGGAGAGTGGGGATTGACTTTCACATGAACTCTGGTGCCCCATATTTTACCACATCCCCTTGACGGGAGACCTGGTGTCACTCAGAGGAAGGATAGCAGGCTACCAAAAAGAGACTTGATACCCTATGAGCATATACAGGGGGAGGAGGTCCTCCTCAGTCACAGTCGTAGGGGAGGGGAGTAGGGGGAAAGAGGGAGAGAGGGAGGAATGGGAGGATACAAAGTATGGGCTAACAATTGAGACGTAATATGAATAAATTAATAAAATATTAAAAACAATTGAGATATAATATGAATAAATTAATAAAATATATTATAAAAAAAGAAAAAATAGTTTAATAGTTTTAATTTTATTAAAAGCAAACCATGACTGATACAGAACTAATTTTTCACCTTTTCTTTTTTTTATTAATTTATTCATATTACATCTCAGTGGTTATCCCATCCCTTGTATCCTCCCATTCGTCCCTCCCTCCCATTTTCCCCTTACTCCCCTCCCCTATGACTGTGACTGAGGGGGACTTCCTCCCCCTTTATATGCTCATAGGGTATCAAGTCTCTCCTTGTAAAATCTTTCTTTTGTTTTCATATTTTCACTGTGTCAAATATATTGCATGTATTACTAATTAGTTAACCTATTTCTTGCTTTACTTGAAAAGGTTATAAGAATATATTAATACAAAATCATATCAAAACTTTAACTAAATTCATTCAAGTTTGAGTTTCTCAAAAGTAGGCTAGACTTCCCCCTCACTGTGAAATATTAGCACTATTTGTGTGCTATTTTCTTTATCTCATGCTGCCTGAAAGTCTGCTAGCATAGAATTGCTTTCTAAGTTAAAACACCAATCCCTGCAGGTGTCCCATTAAAAAATTATTAATCCATGTTCTGTTGTTAAAAGTTAATTTATTCAGTGGGTGTTTTTCTCCTTGAAAACATGAAGAAGTCAGAACGCAGAAAATTGTACTTGTATGCAAGTGGTGAAGGGAAGTTTTCACATGTTAAGGCCAGATTTGGTCACCACAGAACTGTGTTGAGCTGTGGATTGAGAATCAGATTCATAGTTTAAAGGGAAGAGTTAGACAAGCAACAATGTAACAGCCGGGTTTCCTTTACTTCTTCTGTCTTGAGAGTGGCTCATCCTGGCTTGAGGTAAACATTTAAGGATATGAAAAAGTGAAATTATTATGTGGTTACATGGTAAGTATTATTTTATGTAGGTTAAGAAAAAAAATACAAATACAAAACTCCTCACACATCCTGTGGAATAGAGACATGCAGCAGGTTTGGTTCCTTGTCTGGTGCCTAATAACTTGGTGCTTTTCCTTACATATTTGCATTTCTTTAATTTATTCTGACTTTAATCTTACATATTATTCAGGCTACTTCTTCTTTACCCATGCCTCTAACCATTCTTTAAAAAGGAGAAAGGGAGTAAAAGAATAAATTTGTATCCCTAAATCTCTTGGTTCCATATTCCCATCAAACCTTCATGATGACATATCTTTTGTCTGTAATGAAGGTTGCATGAAGATTTACAATATGCCTGGAATGTCACAGTTCGTCATGTAATGTCACTTCAGCACACTATTATCACATGGTGCTACCCTTCTGAAAATGTTTAAATGAAATGAAATAAAATTTAAAAAGTAATGACACAGTAAAAAAACAAGAAAATCCTGTTATTACATATCAGTGAATTTTTAAGCATTCTGTACTTTATTTCTCCAGGTTCCTTTCTTTTTTAAACAGAGATTTTCTTCCCAGGAAAATCAAGCTTCTCAATTTTTTAAATACTTCACCTTTTGTCATACTAATGCATTTGTAGATTCCTATCATTAAACATGGCATGACACTGGTAATCACCATAAAACATGCTTCTACAGGTCAGATGACATTAGCAATCATGATAGCATATTTTTACAGATCAGATGACATTGATGACCACCATACCACGTTTTTACAGATCCTATGACATTGATGACCACTATAACATGCTTCTACATTTCAGGTGACATTGATGACAGCCACAGCATGTTTCTACAGAACAGGTGACATTGGTGATCACCATAACATGCTTCTATATTAGATGACCTTGGTGATCACTAAAACAAGCATTTAGAGATCAGATGACATTTGCAATCAATATAGCATACTTATGAGAGATCAGACTAGCAACAAGAGCAACCCTCGGTGTTTTTATCAATAGTCACTTATGTTTTATAGTAGTTTTTGGATGATTTTGAAAAGTTGTACTTTGAAAAGTTAGTTCACCAGGGAAGTGATATTTGTATCTGTAATAGCATAGCAATACTTGCCTCTGCTTCTTTGACAAGAGAATAACACATTTAATCACTGTGTAAACATATGTTTAATGTTTAGTATAAATCTGTTACATAAAATTTCCTTGATGTTAATTACTGAAAATAATGAAAATAAAGAAACAATGTATTGAGGCCATACATCTAAGGTAAGCTTAGTTAAAAAGTATAATTGGAATTTCTAGAGATAAGGAGCAATAACATCAATAAATCATTGGTGAATATAACTAGTACAGATTTGATTATGAGGTGTTTGTTTCTGTTTTCTTCTATGTCACAAATATGTTTTATAGAGAGTAACATACACTAAAGGATAAAGAAAGCACTTTAAAAAACTTTCATCATAGATAAATCGGTTTCAGCAATGCCAAGATGCAGATCACAACATATTTCTTTAAATATTGCAGAAAGAGAATTGTTTGGACTACCAGTGACTAGTGACTAAACATAATGCCAAGTAGGATATACTCAGGCTACTGATTAAATTCTGAATTATTGATACTATTTTTGGGCTAAGTGGAGGTGCAGCAAGCACTACTACACTCTGGGAGCAGCTTAATATAAAATAATATATAACTGAATAGAATAATTTAAATTCAATACATAAATGGACTTGTATATGCAAGACTGGTTGATGTAATGGAGTCATAGTCATTACTTGTCATTAATTGAGACTTTATACTCTAGACATTTACTCAACATTAACTCCTTTGGTTTAAAAACAACTCTATGATATATTTTTATTTTTTCATATAATAAGTAATGAATCTGGGTCTTACAGAACAGAAAAAATTTCCAGAGCTGAAGAGCATGGATGAGGTAATTCAGTCTGAAGTACCTTCATCCTAATCTCTGTGTGCTCAGTTAACCTGTTCATATTACTTTCATTTTGAACTATTAAAGTAATATGTCTGCATTTACTTTCAGTTATTTTCATAGTCTTAATGCAGTTCCAATAATACATTTCACACAGATCTACATTATGATATTGTGTTAAAGACTGAGCACATCCTCAAGAAAGTACATGCAGAGAAACACCACTCCTCCCCTGTGCCAAGTTTATTCTCAGACCTTTCATTTGAATTGTTTTATCTTGCCATTACAATTTATATTTAGAACTGTGAAGTTCTTCATATTTAATACTTTAATCACTTTTAAAAAGCCACTTTGTAGGATTTTCCTCCTTACTTCTATTTAATGGATGTTTATAATTTTATAAATTTAGAAAATTAAAAATTACATTTTTATTTATGCAATCAGTCTGTATATGGAATTTTATTATTACAAAGTTTCATTAGAACTAATTATATTGTGTGTGTGTGTGTGTGTGTGTGTGTGTGTGTGTGTGTGTGTTTAGAGTTAATAAGCTTAGATACTAGAGGGGAAAACAATGAAAAGATTATACCACAGATAATTAATAAAAATCAATTAGGTTTGTTAATGAGCACTCTGTCAGTACCCAAGGTGGCAGAAACCAGCTGGGGAAGGAAATCGGGATCCTGAAAGGATTTTTAGAGTGGTTGAGTCCTGCTGAGAATTTGAGAGGAAATAACTATAAGGAGCACTCCTTGGGTTAAAACTGACTAAATTTTCTCCTGAGACTACAATTCCTCTAGCTAATAAATCTAGTAAAAAAGTGATTCACCTTTAGTGTATGCCATAAAGCATTCTCTGAAGCCTTAAGTACATTGCTCACTGCCCTGTATTAAAAACAAACTCATAGTTGTAAATGTCAATGACTAAGGATATTAGAGCCCGTCATCTTTCTTATGTTAGTAGGGAAGCTGGGAGCACCCATTACCTCCTCTATGACTTTTTACATTATGTTTGTATAAATGGCAAAAGTCAAACATGAGCTGACAGGGAATTACAAAAATATGTCTTCTAATGGCACTGGACAGAAAATGAGAAAAAATTCAATGGTAGTAATGACCTTCATAGAAAGTTTTCAGAATATCTCATTCTTTTCATTGTTAGTTATATTTGAATTAATATTATTTCCTCTCTATCTAATTAATAATAATTTGTAGCAATAATAGAAAAGAGATTATTGACATAGGAGTGAATTAAATAAACTCAACATGTCATAGATAGATCTGTTTACTTCCATTTCATATTGCTTTCTTTTAATAATCAAGGACTAAAAGTAGGAAGTCTAACATTCATATAAATTGGTATATAAATTTTATTGTGAATAGATTATTCAAGTTTCCAATACCATCTCTATATGATTCCCAAACAGTCCCCCATTTGAACCAAGGCTAAAGGCTAAAGGCATTTTTCAATTGATAACTCTCCAACAACTGATTAATACTGTGTGAGGTACTGTGAAATAAGTCACATGACATTTTTCTCTTTTTTATTTTATTTTTTTATTATTTTCCTCCTTTATTAATTTATTCTTGTTACATCTCAATGGTTATCCCATCCCTTGTATTAAAAATGTACCAGTAACTCATTTTCATGATCAGGTTAGAGACCTGAGGGCTTGTTAGCCTATTTAACCAGTTAGCTTTCAGAGATAAGTCTTGATTCCACAGACAAGGCATCTTTCGGAGATTTTATACAACTTCAAGTCAACTAAACAATGTTTTCCCTTAACACCACTCAGAACATAAAATGCATGTATGCATACTGAGTAAAATTGGGGTCTGCACTACATTCATTTAGATAACCAGATTTGGTTTCTAGAAGGTATTTCTTAATTTTAGAAGTAGTGTGAACTCAAATTGACAAACTGAACTCATTTGATCTATGAGATGAGGATGTGGCAAATTAACGTCCATAAAGCACAGGACCATGCAAATCAACGCACGTGTCTCTCATTAATCATCCTGGGGTTACAATATTAAGCACTATCATGTATAGCTTTGGAGTGCTAAATTTTGGGGAAGCATTAAGTATCACAGACTTTTAGGTAGGCTACCTGATTTTGTGCTTTCTCTTAAAGATTGGGGAATTGGGACCATGATAACTTTTTAATATTGCTACATTTATGACTAAGCTATTGGGCTTTGACCTTATGAAAGTCTAGATTCTTGTCTAGTGCTGAATACTTGGTCTTACAATTTAACTTCTCCACTTCTTTCTAGCTAATCTGAAAACAAAATAACAATTGTGTCATCCTCATAAGTTTGTTGTGGCAATTAAGAGAAGTTATTCAAAATTCAACGATGACTCATAAATTATGTAGTCATGTTCATACTCCCAGCATATCCATCACACTTTTGAAGAACTGGCAATTGGTAGCAAACCAGAGAAAAATATCTACTCTGGCAACTGATTGAAGTTGTCATTTTGTTACTGTAGCAAGTTATAAAACCGCAAAACTTGTAATGGAGCCAGCAAGATAGCTAACGGTCTTGCCACCAAAGTCAAACAACCTGAGTTCCAGCCCTAGGATACACATAGTGGTAAAAGAGAACAGACTCCTACATGCAGTCCTCTGGTCCTCTGGTCCTCTGACTTCCTCATGTGTTCTGTGGCACAGAAACACATGTGTGTGCACACGTGCACACACATACACACACAGATACACAGAGAGACAGAGACACAGAGATACAGGGACATAGAGGAACATGCATACCCACGTGTATGTTCAAACACACAAATGCAGAAGCACAACCACACCTGTGGACTCAAGCACACACACAAACACATATGCACATACACATGCACACATACATGTACACACACACAAAATAAAATGTCATCTGCAGGTTTGTTATGAGAGACACAGATATTTGATGGATGCTAAACTCTCAAGTATCCACACTCTGACTTTAAGTGTGGACCTCTCCATGTGACTGGAAGTGTGGAACAGTATTGAAGAAATTTCATGTTTTTATTTGATGGGCCATCTAGGAAAGGAGTTTTCAATATTCTCAAAGTATAACTATGGTAGTTTCTAGAAGAGGGAAACACTTCTTTCGGTACCTGAGAAGGTGATGCATTTGCTGCCTTGACAATGTTGCTCCTTCAGAGCAACATGAAACAGCCTATGTGTAATATATAATATTTCACTTAAAAGAAAGAAAAGCAGAGTCAAATAAGAGAGTCTAGCCAGAAATGATCTTGAGAATATGAGATGGATCCTAGCATTTTGAAACACGTTAGAATCACAGCATTGGGAAGGCAGAAACAGGCATAGTCTTGGGCTCACTGACAAATCAGTCTAATCTACTGACTGAGCCTGGGTCCCAGTGGGAGATCATCTTAAAACTGAAGGTGAATAGATTTTTAAGAAAGGCAACTGAGATGGACATCTGGTCTCCACACATGTGCACAGGTACAGATATGCACCAATACAAACTCAAGCACACACGTTTGTATTGTCAAGTACACACACACACACACACACACACACACACACACACACACACACACACACACGGAGACTGAAAGGTGAAGCTAAGCCTTGCAGTCTGGTTTATAGATTCTGCACAATTTTTATCAGATAACTCCTTTGAACTCCTAAGCAAATTCAGTTGCATACCCACACTCAAATCATTAGGATCCATTAGCATCATTATAGCATGAATTTTTCTCCCATGAGTCAAAAGAGCTACATGGCAATTTAAAGGTATTCTGTATTTCTATAAACAGGACTGGGGTAAGTAAACTATTAATGTGAAATATAGCTCAATAGCAGAGTATCAGTCTAGTTAGCATGTGCACACTCACGATTTGGTCACAAAAAGTACACATACATGTACAAAGGAAAAAAATAGGCTATCAGAGAGATTTAAAATTATGGAGTTTGGTGTCCTTTGAATATTGACTTGAAAAGCATCAAGTGAAATAGGTAGAGATACAAGAATGCTATTAATGCTAGACTGAATGACTCACACACTTCACTAATTCTTTGACTTTCTAATTAACAGAGATGGTCTTTTAAAAATATTTCCTGAGCTGAAGAACTGAAAAAAAAATCATAAGAAAAGAAAAAAACAAAGACATCAAGTTAGAGAGACAATGTCACTGAAAAGATGTTTACAGAATAAATTCAAAGTATCTGTAGGAGACAGGATTGACAAAGTAAGACAGACTGGAAGGGCCAGGAAAGAAATTGTAATCATGAGGCTTCTAGCTTTTTGTTTATACTGGAAAACAGAAAAATCTAGTGAAGAGGATGAATTACTTTGTCCAATTCAGGGTGTGGAAATAAAGAAGACTTTGGAAATAGGACACTATCATAAAGCAAATGAGTGGTGGATTTTGGATTATGTTAGTCAAGATGTTAGAAATGTTTAGCTATGTATAAATGCACTAAATTATTTACCATGCTCGGAAATGTATTTTTGATAAACATAGTCAAAGGAAAAAAAGAAAATTGCAGTTATATTCGAATTTTGGAATTCTAACCAATTTTTTTTTCATTTTCCACATCAGGTATGTAAAAACAATCAATTTTTAAAAAGGAGGTCATAAATTTGAAAGAGAGCAAGCTGGAGTATACGGAAGGGTTTGGATAAAGAGGAAGGGATAACTCATATAATCATATTATAATTATTCAAAAAGAAAAAAAACAACTTCTAATATTTCATTGCTATCCCCATAAATTAGTGCATCTATCAACCCTCCTCAGAGAAGCTTCTTCTTGAAGTAGATGACAATTAACCCAGAGGCCCACAAACTGGTCTTTCTGTTGGGAATAAGAGAGTGAGCACAACTACCCTTAATCTGGGCATGTTACACCTCATTTTCCATGAGGCTGAGGCATCATTGGAGAAAATCTGAAATGAGAAGAGGAAAGAGCTAGGGATGACTGACAATGGCAATGAAACAATGTTTTGTAGACACAACAAGGCAACAGCAGGTGGGGACTCAACGATTGTGATAGATTGTACAAGACCTGTGCAAACTCAAGCCAGTCAAAACCCCGACGTGGAGAGGAAAAATGATATGGGTTCCTAGTCTTAGCTGAGGAGTTAGTGACAGTTGGTAGCTTACAGGAGAGGGAAAGTCAGTTTTCTTTAAAGGTTTGACTCCTGGTATGTTAACCATTCTCCAAACAGGTATCTTCCTAAGGTATTGGACTCAGTAGGTTTAAAAAATCAAA
The DNA here is from genome assembly GCF_964271855.1 of Acomys minous. NCBI lineage: Eukaryota > Metazoa > Chordata > Mammalia > Rodentia > Muridae > Acomys > Acomys minous. The sequence goes on along the minus strand of NC_140492.1, from coordinate 82,322,581 downwards.
GAAAAAATTTTTGACAAGTTGAAAGGTGGAGGAGGATTAATGAAGAGCTAACTACTGGAGAAGGTGATCAAATTACATGAAATATTTTAAAGAATTGATGTATTACTATTAAGCTTTATTCTATTTGACGTTTATCTTTGAAATAAGTATGATGTTAGTGGATGCATGTGTAGCGTTAGCATTAAGAGTGCTAAGATAGGAGAACAGATTATTCAAGGCAAGGCTGTATGACAGATAACAAAATCCCATTTAAAACATAAGAAAAAAAGTCTAACAGGTAAGATTTTTAATTTATAGAAAGGAGAACTACCATGGTTTTGTAACACCCTAAAGTAATGGACTCCAACAAACAGTGTTTTTCCAGATATTGTCCTTATTTGAGTTGATCATATATTGTTCATTTTAATTTCAATGGCAGATTCATACAACTTTTCTGTAAGTATACACTGATTCCTTAAAATATACAATTAGTGAAGAATGTGTAATCGTAATACTAGCCAAATCACATACCACTGAGTGTATTCAAGTTTCATAATGATTTTGATAATTAAAAATAAATATGAAATTCATGCTGCATATTACGTAATATACCCAGAGCAGTTGGAGCAATGCTCAATAATATCTGTATAAAACATATTGTATGTACACATATACCTCTGTTATTGGCTGAGACCAATTATTACTTGGTAAGTTGGAAACAAAGATGGGGTGCTAGAGAAGAATTTAAGGTTCCTTTAGGTATATTGTTGAGATAATAACTGAGAGGTAACAAAATTATAACAGGAACAAGAAGAATAAGAGGTGCAAAATGCATTCTTTGAAGTCCTAAACATTTCTTCTGTTTATTTACCCACCCAAATTAATTAACTCCATAGATCTACTTAGGTAAGTTCTGTAATTCTCTATAGCCTTATTTTGCTTTTTAAAAAAGTAAGTATCATAATCTGAATTGTGTTTTTATATGTGTATAAGCTGAGTAGTATAATGTTTATGTGTTCCTGCGTGTGTGTTTATGTGTGTATGTTTGCGAGTTGTTCATGTACGTGTGCATGTGCTACCAAGTGTCCGTGTGGTAATCAGAGGACAAACGTGATTGACAGACCTCGTTTTCACCTTGTTTCAGGTGGATTAGCTGTTCACTGCAGTGTATTTACATCCGCCTGACCCAGGCACTTCGCTGCATCCAGTCGTGCCACATGTGCCTTGGGATCACAGGGGACCACTGCTCTATGTTGCCCTAGGTTGGTTCTTGAGACCTGGGTGAGAACGCAAAGCCCAATACCCATTACAGCTTCACGCACTTTTGTTTCTGAGGAAAGAACACAGTGTACTGATCTTCCCTCCTACTAATTGCCTTTTATCTTATGTTGAAGGAAAGTTTGCTTGTCCATCTTCAGCGTGGTGTATCGATCCATGATTAATCAGGAATAATGAGGCGAGGATTTCCAGGGAGACTGGGGAATAGCCCTGTCTCCTCAGCCAACAGCAAGACCGGCTGCAATTTTTGCAGAAATTGACTATGATTCTTTTCAGCCCTCAGAAAAGCTGAAGTATAATCTTCACATATCCATGAAAGGAGAAGTCAGAATTAAAACCAAAGCAAAGAAAGGCAAAAGACTTTTCTATTAGGCTTTTACTTTGATCGCAAAGAGCCAAACATATCTACTAACCCACTTCTGTGTATTATAAAGATTAATACAATTTTATACCTCTTTAGACTTACAATTAAACTTCCTGGCCAGCAAATTTGAAGAATTTTAGTACTGAAGTTGTCCTATGAAACTCTCTGGGGGCAAAAATGGGCAGCCTTTACAGTTTGCTTCCAAACACAGAGTTTCTCAAAACTGCTCCACAGTTGTGAAGCTATTTACAAAGAATCTTGTGGAACTGACCCTTCCTAAAAAGGAATTGGGAAGACGTTCACATACAACTTTATGTGAGAAGTCATGCAAGACAGTACTGTGATCAATATATGTATATATATATATTAATATATAGTATAGAATATTATATTCTATACAACTTTCAATCAAACATTCTCCATTTAATAATTTCAGGGAGAGAGAGCAGTGTTCCAGCAGCCTGCAGTATTAGTACAGACTTCACCACACATATCACAGTAGTACAGCCATGGGTTAAATGAGCAGGCTTGAAGTATTATTTTTAAAAAAAAAAATTGAAAGGTTGTGGCAGTAATAAAAAGGTTGAATGGTAATGCCTCTAATTGAACAGTAAGGCCTCTTTCCTATTAAGTCACTCTTTCATCTGTCTTTTTAATTATTTCATTATCATTTTGTACTGCAGTTCACAATGAAATGACCATTTGTGTTTAAGTGAAAGCTAATTATTAGGACTGAATTATTGTGCAGTTTATTGATCCCTATGGTGGATTAAGGGCTTTAAGTTCGTCTAGACAGAATAGTTAGCAAAATGACAAAAGGAAACATATAAGACCCTTGGGAAGAATCCCTATGCTCCATAAGCAATTAATGCCTGCCAGGTAATGGAATTTAAGTTTATACTAAATCCAGCAGAGCTTTGACATTTCAACTGCCTTATAAACACATTAGTCTAATGAATTAAGACTTATGAATTGTGTTTAGACACAAGAAGGAATAGTAGATCCGGAGTATTTTTAGCTCTTCATTGATTGAATAAAAAAATAGATCATTTTTCTCTCTGAATCTGATGAAACATTGACCGTGTTCTTTGTGTTTTAGCTCATTCTGCTCTCTGTTGATGGATGTGCATTAACCACTTTCATTTCCCAAAGAACTATAATCTTCCTTATGGATATGAAATGTATGTAGTGATAGAGCAAGAAAGGACACACACACATACACACACACACACACACACACACACACACACACACACACAAATTGTTTTGCAAAAAAAAAAAACAAAAACAAAACACTCATCTCAATTCAGTCTTGGGCAAATCTGAAAGCAATCTTTCATCATGTTGATCAGCATGACCTCGTCTAAACTAATGGTGCAAGGGATTTTCTTTTTAAACTTGTTTTAAGTGGCCTTTGAGAAGTAGCTTAACTTCTCAGGTGTATGACTTTTTAAAAAGTGTGTATTCTGACTTTATCATTTTCAAAACAGACAGTCTGGTATGAGTTAAAGTTTGGTAACACTATGGAAACTTACACATCAGTTCACACTAAGATGCTCTCACTGGAGCCAAGTTGCAAGTGTTTACTGCACTGCCACTTGTCCACTCAAAAGAAAAGTGCTTAACTTGCCACTGCAATTATTTACATACTAAACAAGTTACAGTCATATGCAACAATAATTTTGATCAGTTTTAACTTTTCAATCTTCTTTGAATTGGAAATCATCTTGCAATGAAAGTGCTGGAGAACATTTATTAAGAACAGCCTTCTTGGTCCTTTTCTTTGTTTTGTCATGTGCTTTGAAACCAGTGCCTTGTGCACAATAGCCAAGTATTTTACAGCTGAGATAAACTTCTGCTCCCAACACAGCCTTCTTTGTATAAAAATGAATAACTAATTAAAATGTTGGGGACTATTTGGTCAAGACACATCGGTACAATTTATCTAGAGTCACATTTCCGATATTTTATATCCTTTTTTTAATTTTAGGTGTTTCATTCCATGAATTTTAATTAAAGACATTCATAGTTACAAGATATCTATTTATCAATGTGTGGAAATGTTTCTTTCCATTACATTTGTGTATAATGTTATAGCTTGTATTTGATAGTGGCAAAGAAGCTCCTTTAATAAGCAAATCTAAGTTTTAAGAGCAATGGCTATAGACTTTTATGGTATTCAAACTAGATTAATCAGTGAAGTATTATAAATATGGAGGATTAAGCAGACTGCCTGCACTTAAGTAAAACACTAATGGAGAATCTTGCACGAGGCAATATTTGTTATTATGAAAATACAATAAAAGGATAATTGGTAGGGTTCTCTTTCCAGGAAAAAAAAGATGAGTTTACTCAGCCCAAGAAGTCAAATTAATGCCTAGGGAAATAGGCCACCCTGATTATATGTAGACATGATGCCACCTACGTGATAGCCATCTGATTTTTTAAAATCGAATGGTGAGCTTAGCCTTAAATCATATGTCTGTGTGATTGAATTCAAAGTGTGATCCTAGAGAAAGGTATTCCAAGTCCTTGCAGGTCTATAAAAGTGAGTCTCCAGTTATGTCAAATCATATGAATATCCGAATATCAATCCATGAGACTTTTATATAATTTGGAAACTTTATTTTAAAGAAAATATTTCTATACCCCATATTTTATAAAGGGGTGGTCTATTGAAAGAATACTTGAAAATAGTTTGAGTGATTTAAATACTTTGATATAGTAGGAAGTCAAACTTTAGGAAAATATTAATTCTATTCATGAAAATTAGTCATAAGAATATAATCCTTGATAGCAATCCAATTTAAAGCCTAAGGAGTTATTTTCCTAGTACACAAATGTACAAATATTTGTGTTATCTTTCCTTCTTACTGGTACTTTCATACGATGTGTTTTGATATATTCGCTCCCCTCTACTAACTCTGCTCCAAACTTTGATTGTCTGATAAAATTTGTTCCAATCTTACTGAAATCATTCCAGACAAAATTTGTGCTGACCAGTTACTCTTGGATGAATGGTCTTCCGCTGAACAGTGGTCAAAATACGTAATCTGTCTCTCCTTTTCTGCCAATCAATAACTGCCACTAGCTCTATAGTTGGGGTATGATTATGTGTTCCACTCCTGACTCCTTGCTGGGATTTGGCCATTCTTACCCTTGCAAACAGGTTTTGTGCATGTTATTGCAAATGCTATGTCCAGAAGACAATGTTTCCTCATAGTAACCCAATACCTCAGCATGTTACTTTCTTCCTGTCACCTCTTCTGCAATAATCCTTGAATCTTGAGAGTAGGGTTGCAGTATATATGTTCTGTTTAAGCTTGAACATTATGTACATTTGAACATTATCTGTAGCTTGACTGGTTGTGAATCACTGTTAATTTCTGCCCACTGCAACTGGATGTTTCTCTGATGTATTGTTAGAGATGAATTGACTACGGGTAAAACAATAAATAATTAGATGTCAGTTTACTGCTATGTCCACTGGGTAGGATAATAGTAATAGATTCTCCTTCAGAGTTTATGACATCTCCAGGTATATGTTCTTAAGCTAATCATGATGTCAGGTGTATGATTCATCCTGTGGAGTAAAAATTATATCCAAGCAGATATAATTTGGTTGTTTACACCCATGACCTCCATGCCACTGTTGCACTGGTGGGCAAGTCTTTCTGTACCAGTCACTACGGCAGATGAATGGGATCAAAGTTGGGTATAGTTGATGGTTACTAGGAGTTCTCATCTCACTTGCCAGACCTATCAAGGCTAATCACTAGGAATAAAGCTTCCAAGTTTATCCAGCTTGATTTCCTCATACCCTTAAACATGTGGCATCTTCAGTAAAAAGACAGTACCGTTGAATTCTTGTTAGGTAATCCAGAGCAATGACAATAACCTGCAATATTTGTGGGCCTCTAGGACATTTCTTAACAGAGATAATTGATTTCTAGCTATATTACAGAGTGTTTCAATGAAAACAGCATGGTGTAAACACGGACATGTAGATCAATTGGGGCAGAATAGAAAGACAATAGCTACAGGCACCTGACTTCTGACAAAGATACAAAAAATATTTAATCAAAAAAGACAAAATCATGTACAAAATATTCTGGGGAAAGTGGATATTTAGAAAAAATGATACTAGGTCCTCATATCTTATTGGGCATGAAAATCAATGTGGCCAAGACCTTAACATAAGACTCAAGACTATGAAAGTGTTTCAGAAAAGTAGAGGAAATAGACGTTATAAACTTTCTGAATAGACCTCCAATCACTGAAGAAATATGACTCATTAGTAACTAATCAGACTAAAAAATTAAGACACTTCTGTACATCAAAGAAAATTTTATTTAGTAAGAGATAGCCCCATAGCCCCCTTGTGGAAATCCTGTCCTCTCCAGGTCTTTCTATGCCCCAACTCTTCCATAGGACTTTCTGAGCTCCACCCCTAAGTCAGTCTGTGAGTCTGCTTCCATCCCTGTTGGGTGGAGTCTTTCAGAGGACATCTGTGGAAGGCCCTGTCCTGTTCCTTCTCTTCAGTTACTTCTGGTGTCTGTTCTATTTGCCCTTATGAATGAGAATTAAGCATCCTCCCTATGGTCCTCCTTGTTATTTAGACTGTTTAGGTCTGTGTATTGTATTGTGTCTATCCTGTGTTATGTGGCTAAAATCTGGATCCAACAAATCTGGGAGGGGGGAAAGGGTGTGTTCAGAGACCGATGCACTGACCAAGGACCAATCATGATGAAGACATAACCACCTCCTCAGATGTAGTTGATCAGTAGCACAGTCTTCTCATGGGTCTCATAATCTGGGGAATAGGGGCTACCTCTGACATGGACTCTGGTGACCACTTCCTCCTGGCCTGGCAGCCTTGCCACCCACAGAAGAAGAAGATGCAAGCAGTCCAGATGAGACTTGATAGGCTGGGGTCAGATGGTAGGGGAGGAGGGCTCCCCCTTTCTGGGGAACAGGGGACTAGGAGAGGTGAGGAAGGAAAGAGGGGACTGGGAAGAGACAAGGGAGGGGGCTACAATCAAAATGTAAAGTGAATAAATTAAAATTTTTTAGAGTACCAAAAATATCAATTTGGATATAAATTAAAAGAATTAAGAAATACAACGCAAATGAGTCTTTGGGCTTCCTGTGAGGAGTACTCTCTACATTAGGGTATTTAAAATGGAAATATGTGCTGTAAACACAAGTAGCACCTTGTTGTTGATGGTGTCATGGACAGAACATAAATCGAGAAGGTTATTGAAGAGCAATAGTCACCCCAAGCTCCTCCTAACAGAGAGAACAAATGAGTTACTTTCTTAGGCTCCTGCAGGTGTGATTGCCTGAAACTTTGTGGACTGCTGCTGCTACATGAGACCCAAATAAGGTCTATGTTCTTCAGGAGAGAGAGAGAGAGAGAGAGAGAGAGAGAGAGAGAGAGAGAGAGAGAGAGAGGGACTACAGAATAGAAGAGAATATTTCTTGTGTATATATATCTGACATATCTAACACATAAAATAATAATGAAAAAAAAAAGGAGAAACAAACGCCTCCCATTTTTTAAAATGGGCTGAAAAACTGAACAGAAAATTCTCAAAGCGGAAATAACACAAATGCAAATGACTGATAATATTCTAAATTTTGGCACTCTCAACTGTCATGGATATGCATATTAAAACTAGCCTAAACTCAATCTCCATAGAGCTGGATTGACGATCATCAGGTGCGCCTACGACAAAAAATGCTGGAATAATGTGAAGATGGAGACCTAATCACTTACTGCCGGTGAGACTGAGCAAACTGCTGCAGTCCTTATGGGGATTGGTGTGAAGGTTTCACATAAGTTAAAAAAAAATGACAACTCTGGGAAAGGGGTTACAGAGTGTAAGAGCCAGAGGATCAGGACCAGGGAGTTTTCTGTGAGATTTGTCTCTTAGGATTATTAGATGCTACACCCACAAAGCCCCCCCAACATGACTGCCTAAATGCAAACTAAACAAGGAAAACAACAGACACACATAGCTCTGTTGGAAAGTAGTCCAGGAATGGAGTCATGTGACTAAAATTCTGAGTCCCTGTGAGAAAACTCCAGGAAAACAAGTCTTGTGACCTCAGTGTCTTCAAAACAAGAAATTGTTCTTGGAATATGTTTTCTTGCCAGGAGCGAGTTTGTTTCAGTTTACTCATTATTGCTCCTTGTCATTTTTTCAATTAAATATTTAAACTATTTTTATATGTCTTAATGAAAAACCATGTTTTACCACATACATCTTGTTATTGTACATAGCTTGAAGTCATGAGACGTTTATTCATGTGTTCATCCTTAACCCTTAGGACGGTCATTCTCAATCTTCCTAGCACGGCCACCTTTCCACATAGTTCCTCATTGTATGTTGACCACGACCATAAAATTATTTCATTGTTACTTCATAACTCTAGTTTTGCTACTGTGATGAATCATAAGGTAAATATTTGATATGCAGATTTTCTAATATGTGTCTCCAAGGGGTCCTGATCCTCCAGTTGAGAAACCATGCCTTAGAGAATAAATGCTCTGATGCTGTAAATAAAGTAGCCCATTGCACGGAACCTGAGTCTACCCCTTTTATCGGCTCCATTTTCTCAGATCCAAACATGTCTACAGTGGTGACAAATGTGGTTGTTGGTAAAGCCTGTGAGACCCCCCAATGTACACAAAATATTATAAGAATTAAGAAATGTTGAGAACAGTAGAAATAGTCTTCTCTAGGGAAGAAAAATTTGTTATCCAGTAACAAATAGTCAGTCATAAAACATATATCAAATTATACAGACTGAGAACACTGTATTTATATATGTGTAAGTATGTATTTATATGTGTATATGTATTATATCATATATGTATATATGCATATATATATGAATAACAATGATTGAAAAAGATGAGCTTGAGAAGGAACAAGGAAGGTTTGAAGGGAGGAAAAAGGGAAAATTATGTAATTATGTACAATCGCAAAAACACCCTAAGATATCATTAAAAATTTCAAAAGGGAGCAAAATATTAAAACTATACATATAAAGCAATTAAAGCAACTTATGAAACTGACACAATGTTTCTGACATAGTCAAAGAAAAATGGAGAGTTGAAATAAAATAATCTTCTGACCAAGTCAAGTCAATAGAATAAAAGTCATTAAGAGTTTAAAAACTATGAAATTGTCATAACTATAAATCTCTAGGAATCTACCCAAAGGTTTGCATATCCTACTACAGAGATAATTATATATCCATGTTCATTGCTGCTGTATTCACAATTATCAAGAAAATGAAATCGCATTATATGTCAATAAGCATGTAAAAGGATAATGAAAATGCAATGTGTGAATTCAACATAGTTTACTTACCCATTAGGGAAAGTGAGAGTATAGGGCAAGTCAGGGAGCTCAGCAACTAAATCACTTTCCTCAGTGAGGACCTGAATTTGATCTCTGGAAAAGGTCAAGGCAAAAAGGTAGAACTGATTGCACAGAGTTGTTCTTGGACATGTATGTGTGTGCTGTGTCATACCAACAGTGTCACTTACAACAGTGATAGTAATGATAATAAAGAAAACGAAATAATGTAAGTTGCAGAAAATGAATAGACTGCAAACATTATGCAAATTTAGGTAACCTATGATTGAAACCACAAATATTGAATGTTCTTCCTCATCCTGCATTTTAACTTATAATTCTTTATAAGTATTTATATGAGAGTGAATGTGTGAGGATGCCAATATATTAGAAAGGTTCCTGTGAGAAGAGAAAGTTCAGCTTACACAAAAATAGCCCTTTTAATTAAATTATAATAAATCGTATCTGTATTGAGTCTTAAACCTAAAGAGTCATGATTGATTATGGATCAGCATCTAAAGGCTTAGGAGAAAGTTAATGTTATATTGTTTTATGTTTTGTTTACCTTCCTATACATTCCCTCTTTTGTTCTGTAAACTAATGGTACTGCTGTGGTGTTATGTTTTTATACATTTCTTTACATTTAACAGTTTGTTTTGAACTTTTTGTGGACATTGCTTTTGATTCATTTTATCTTTCATTAGTTATCATGATGTATTTTCAAGTTTGAAACAAAATTTAAAAGAAGAAAAGATAGCTACAAGGCTGCCAAAACACTATGAATGTCATACACACACACACACACACACACACACACACACACACACAGAGAGAGAGAGAGAGAGAAAGAGAGAGAGAGAGAGTTTCATGGTTCTTCTTATTGTAGGTACTTTATTCTATATATATTTGTAATAATATAAATGTATATGGAAAATATTTAATAAAAAATTTAAAAACAAAAAAATAGCAAAAGCTTTGTCCACCAAGGCTAAAATTTTTTCCTCCTATTTTCCACTAGAATATTAAAATTTTTGCTTTGCTTTTTGGGTCTGTATATTTTGAGTTAAATGTGAATTGTTCCTGGGATGTATAACTAAGATCAAGTGCTGTATAAATTTGGTGTGTGACATGAGGCAGGGCTTGATGTTCATGCTACATATATGGAGATGAGGCACCATTTGTCAATTTTCTTTGGCATCTTGTGTTTTAGTTGAGGTTTGAAGAGTCACTCTAAAGGCTAATATGTTCTAGGGCCACTTGTCAGCTATTGGAGGTGTTTGGAAAACTGCCTGGGTTGTATAGCTTTGGCTTAACAATAGACTAAACCTTGGATAGAGTCATGATTTATTTATTTTTAGCTTTTATAATTATTGATATTATAATATAATTACAGTACTGTTTTTTTTCCATTTCCTCCTTCCAAACCCTTCTACATAAAGTGTACTGCTCTGCCTCAAATTTATGCTCCTTTTTAATCTAATGTTATTGCATGCATATATTAGTTCTAAAACATGAACTGCCCAGTTTATATAGTGTTACTTTTCTATATGTTTTCAGGGGGGAAATTATTGGAATTAAACAGAGTCTTTTAAAGTATGACTTGGCGTAGTGAAGAAATTTTTGAGGGAAAATTTTAAGAAACCCTTGAGATAATGGCATAAAAGAGCGCAGCAGCCTCCGGGCTATGGGAGGCAACGTTAGAGGGAGACCTCAAGGTGTTGCCCTCCCTATTCTTCTGCAGTAAGATCTCAGAGCCCCACTTTGTGACGGAAAGGAATAGTGGCGGTGAGAGTAGAAATAATGAACAAACGGAAGATATCAGAGATTAAGGAAGTCAATAGCTGGATACAGAAAATTAGCAAGGGTGATGAATTAAGGAGAATAGAAGAAAATAGATGAGAGAGAGGGAGGGAGGGAGGAGAGAGAGACAGAGACAGAGACAGAGACAGAGACAGAGACAGAGAGACAGAGACAGAGACAGAGACAGAGACAGAGACAGAGACAGAGACAGAGACAGAGAGACAGAGACAGAGACAGAGACAGAGACAGAGACAGAGACAGAGAGAAATGAACAAGGGGGCATTTCAGTAGACATAATAAGAAGACAAGAAAACAGATTAAAAATTTTTTGGCGGATTCAATTTACCTGTATTAAATCATGAAAATTCAATACAATAAACTGATAATTAATATACAGGTATAATTTGAAAGAAATTCTGTTTTCATTTTGACAATTTCTTATTTTATATGTTTCTGAAATATTCCAGTTTATTAATATAGGCAGAGTGCTAATACATTCTATGATATTGTAAATATACACTTAAAATTAGTTATTTTTTTTCATTTTAACTGTCTCTATTCATGCTTTAAATTGTCTTGGTTTGATTTATTTCCAAAGCAAAAGCACATTAATTCATATCTTATTTAATGTATTTATTTTATTGGTCTACAGTCTATGATTAGATGTATTGGTCTGATTTATTCCTTTAAAAATGTCCACTTTTCTCTGTTCAACATATGTTTTTTTTCTCATGTTTATAATATAATGCTTTTTTAAATTTGGTTTCATTCTTATAAATTAATCCACAAGTGTTACATGCCTGTCTCATGCTCCTAAACATATTCCAATTCTTAACATATACAAATATGCTGTGACATACATGAACTTAATATTAATAGGAGATATATTTGAACTAATGTTTTAGCAATCTTCTGGCTCTGTATACTTACATTATCAAAAGATAAGGGCTAGAGATATGGTTGACTCAATGGGTAATACAGTTTGCTGCACAAGCATGTGGGCTTGTGTCGGGATTCTCAAAAGCTATATAAAGATCCAGCACTCCCCATGGCTGCAGATGCTCACAGCCCTGTGCTGGCTTGCCTCAGGATGTAGGTAGCCAGCTGAAAATGAAGTTGCACCTGGCCTCCAGCCTCCGTGACAGTCCGCCTCTGTCCCCTGACTTCAAGGTGGAGTGCTGTATAGCCGGACACTCTTACTTGCATCCATGTACACCACACACATGGACACTAGTATTTTTGTCCAAAAATATTGATCTTCAAGTTTCAAAATGAATTTTTTCCTAATATTATTTAGCTGTTTATATATTCCTCACCTTTTATAGAGACATTGTAAAAATAGTATTGTCTTACAGATTTTAATTTTTTAATTCATATGCCAAACACTGTATCTTCAAAACATCTTCATATACATTATATTTAATATGCCAGCAAACAGAAAGGCTGTTAACATTACCTTTACTGGTGGGCTCCTGGCGATTGCCTCCTTAGTCACTTAATTTACTTTTATACATTTGCTTGCTCATGTTTGTTTTTTCTCTACAGGATACTATTAGGTGTGTAACTTACCTCTTGAGCAATGTAATTGCCGAGGATTTTACAGATTGTATTTAGCAATAGGTATTTGTTTCCCAATTTCCCCCTTAAGACACCATATAGTTGATGTGATTCTAGAAGCAAGTATAGAATAAGCCACCCTAGGTTAAAGTCTGTGCGTTTTGCGGAGGAGGCTGCAGAGCAGCTTTTGTCCTCCTGGCATCCCATGGCTGCGCAATGCATCACCACGATCTCTGATGTCCAGATCAGACTGCCTTCCTGTGTCTGCAGTTGAACACCCTCGCCCCGCCCTTTTAAGGAGATTAGTGATCACAGTTTAAATACATCCAAATACTCTTAGATAGTCTCAGTTATCTGAAAAGCCTCTCTGTTCAGGGGTTAACACAGGGGTCACCAAACACTCACTCTTAAAATAACGAGCCTGTTGATGTGAATTCACACATTTTATGCATACGTGGGTTAGTTTGTTGCTCTTTAGGTCAAGAAATAAGTCTGTCTATGTCATTGTGTATGGCAAGGAATATTTTGACATTAGGAAAATGAACAATTCTTCATAATTAGAACGGATTTCTGGTCTGTAACTTTTTATATAATTTTCTTTTAGTTTTTAATAATCTGTTTTCCTCTGCATCCCGGCTATATTTCTTAAGTATATCCTTCATACTGCTAACTTAATTTTATGCAATCAAATCCAATCGGGATTACATCCAATGTAGAATTTTATTGTGACAGTCTTCTGTTGCCAGCCCCCACCAACCCTCACGTCTTAACTCACTTGCTTTTCCTTAAGGCTTCTTGCTACTGTTTCATATAACTCATTTCCTCTTGAATTATTTTGAGGACAACAAGCTGCTACTTGCTTGGGAAAAAAAAAGTCTATTTTTCTTATGAAGGTTATTTCCAAGGATATATTTTCCCATGACTATTAGGCATAATTTCCTTTTTCTTTATATTACAGCGGTAATTCATAGAAGCATTTTATTTGCCTTGAATGGGCAGAATGTCTTCCCTCAGGGTAAGATGTGGCGTCTCTTAGCTGCAGTTACTATTTATTCCAGTGGTAGGTGGTAGGTGATCCTCTTAAATCTCCGCCTGGAGCACACGTGTAAGCTTGATTTGCAATTCCTAGAGTAGTTCTATAAACTAAACTCGGATCATCTGCTGCTCCAAGGCTAAACTCCTCCTGCTCCAGCATTCCCTTGCTGTTAGAGTCTTTGTACATAAAAAGCAGCATCCTATCCAATTCCTTCTCTCCACCCCTGTGTGGCCCCTCGCCTTCTCAATTCTCGGCTTCCGAACATAACTTTAGATTAACAGAGTCCTACCTAGGTATAGGAGGGAAGGAAGCCAGTGCTTGTTGCAGATGGAGCCATGCACTGTTTGAATTTTTTTTTTCATATGTTCTGTCCTACTTGGGAGATTATTTTGGTTCAGAATACAAATCACTACATATACTTTGTATATAAGAATGTTTCCTGAGTTAACAAGCAGAATCCATTAAGGGCACTGTCTTTTTCTTCGCTTAGGATTACTGCTGAATCACCAAAACGTACTTCAATGTGACAGGGATAGTGATACTATCTTACGTATGTTGCTATACGTAAGCTGAAGCTTCAATGTGTGTTTAAAACTGTTTTCACTTTCTATCAGAAAGTAATGCTGAGAAATGTGTCTTCCTTCTCTTCATCCCATTTTCCCCAATTCTCTCTTTCCTTTCACCATTTAAATAGTATTGTTAAATAAAAAGAACCAATCCTTGCAATGTTTAAAAATATTCTGTGGTTTTCAATGCCTTTTTATAATGCCTGAGGGAATTTGGTTTGTGTGCATTTAAAAAGCCGACCAATGTCCACACCCCCTTGCCTAGCTCTCAACACACAGAGAACATTTTCTTCAGCAGTATTCCTACCCTAGAAGAATTCTCATCATTACTGCCTGTTTCTGCAGGACTCACATGAAATGTGTAAAAAAAAAAAAACTTAAGCTCGAAGCCTCCATTCATTAACGGGGCAGTAACTACTCATTTGCAACAGAACTTCTAAATAATTGTTAAATGCAGGATGAGAAATCAAAGACAATGATGAAAGTCACTCTTCAGGGTATTCTATAACGTCATAGTCTTACTAAACTAATCATTAAAATTGTAAAAATGATGCCTTTTTCAAAAACAAAACAACAGTCTCTATGGATGTGAAGAGAATGTTCAGTATGGTAACTATGGAAGTGAACTGGCTGAGCTCGGAGTACCGGAGCAGAATACAGTATCATTGGACTCTGAGAGACAAGGAGACACATATTCCTATTGTCCTTCTAGGAAATGAGCCCCTGAGAAGCAACAGAGACCCCTTCAAGAACAAGGACAGACCAAGCTCACACAGAGAAAAATGGAAAGACCTTACAGAAAGACAGTGAACTCAGAAGATAAGGAGGAATGATGTGATGCTTCAAGTGTAACTTCTATCAAAAGCTAAAAACAAATTGGCAAATCTCTAAAAAAAAAAGCCACATGAAAAATCAACAGTTGGAAGGGCTTTACTCCAAATTAATCAGATACCTAATTGAGAAAATGCATGAGAATCTTTAGAGAACAAATCACACACACACACACACACACACACACACACACACACACACACACACACACCACTAATGACCCTTTTTAGTTTGAGAATATACATATATTTAAGAACGTTATATGTGTGTTTATACACATTTAAGTGTATATAAGTCCATGCATAGGTAAAATAAGGAAGCTAGGATAATGGTGAAATGTGTGCTTGCTGTGAATTAGGGACCTAACATGTACACTTCTGCCTCTAAGATGGGGAAGTACCATGAACATGGTAGTAACAGCAGAAGAGAATCTTGCAATTTAATCAATTCTTTTTTTTTTTTAATGTGAGTATCCTCACTTCTTTTTTTATTTATTTTTTTAATTTTTTATTAATTTATTCATATTACATCTCAATGGTTATCCTATCCCTTGTATCCTCCCATTCTTCCCTCCCTTCCATTTTCCCCTTATTTCCCTCCCCTATGACTGTTCCTGAGGGGGATTTCCTCCCCCTGTATATGCTCACACTCAGAGGAAGGATAGCAGATTACCAAGAAGAGACTTAATCAATTCTTGAATCATGGCTGGAGAGCATCCAACTTCCTGGTTATCCAGCATATTTTGTACCGGTTGAACCTGCGGTATATGTTTTACTGTGACACATCTCCAGAGTGATAGTGCAAGTGTAGTGTGGGTCAGTTGAGCAGCACTTTCATTCTTAGACCTGTAATGCATCACTTATGATGAAGACTGTGGCCTACCTTGGTGAATGTCCCATGTGAGTTTTAAAATGATGTTATTTTCTGCCTAGGGATTAAACACTATCTTCAGTTATCACTCCTGAAAAGAAGATTGATAGTGAGGGAGATTGTAAAGCACCCTCTAAACTTCCATGGCACAAAAGGCTTTATTATAGTCTTCTTGATTTTCTATTGGCTGGATCATTTTTGATCCTCCAGAAAAATAGATTTTCCAACTACGACATAGTTGTCACTGACTTTCCTGTAATTGTATTTGTTTTTCTCCATGTTGTTTGCAACTCTATCACCAGGTAGGTATACACTAAGCATGGTTTCATGTCCTCAGAATAATGACCACTTTTTCATTATATAATGACTTCTCTTTAATGTCTTTCCTTGTGGCAAAGCATCTTCTTTCAAAAGGTAATAGAAATACTCTCACTTGATTTTGATTGTTAACGTGGTATTTCTTTCTCTAAACCTTTATATTCACTCACTATGTGTCCTTATACTTAAGTAGATTTCTTATAGACAACATATATAGTTGTGTCTTGGTGTCTTTTAATCTTCTCTGACAACATGTATTTTTTTCAGTGTATCTGTCTTCTACTTGGCATATTTATTCACTGACATTTATATTGTTACTTGACACTACTGAATTAATGTATATATTTTGTTGAAATGTGTGTCTCTTATTGTTTGTGTTTAATTGTTCTCCTATACTTTTCTGAGTTAAGTTAATTAAGTTAATTATTTTGTCATTTGTTCAATCATTCATTCACTTATAGATAGACTCTTGCTACATAGCCAAGGCTTGACATTAGTTCATCATCTTGTGGCCTCAACTTTTGAGTGCTGTGATTATAGGTATATACCACCACACTCAGAGCTGTTATAGTTTTAATTGAGTGTTTTACGTGATAATTTTCTCCTCTTTCTTACCATGTTAATCATACTGTCTTGTTTTAGCTTACTTGGTCGGATAATAGAGTTTATACTATATTTATAACTCATCTTATTTTAGATATACCACTGCATAACTGGTTGCAAGTACTTACTAACAAGAAAATAGTACTGATTCTCCTTCCAAATTAGTAGGTTTAACATTTTTATTATCACTTCCCTTTTACATAGAATAAAATTTCTTTAATTAATAGATAATATTGTTGTAGATTGGTCTGATATATTTTGGTGCTAATTACAACTTTCTGTCTCTGTGGACCACTTGCACCTTGCATGAAAGCCTAACCTGTTTGACCAATAAAGGGCATCACACCTGGGCAGGGCAAATGTGATAGGCATGGCTAAGGTTCCAGGGTTGGTGTCCATAGGGAGAATCTTGGAAGGAGAGAGACCTGAGGAGAAGAGGGTTATGCCATCGTGGGTTAGGTAGAGGAGAAGCACATGACTGGTGTGGACAGAGGATTTGACCCAGATGAAGAACATTAGCAAGTATTTGGGATTATGGATGGGAGGCAGCTTGATAGAAATTATTAGAAGCAGATGGCCATAGGATTGGGGCAAGTATCGCATACCTGCCCCACTATGGGAAGTAGTTTAAGGGATTAATATCTGCCCTGCCTCAGGTTGACTAAGGATATTTTAAAAACATGACAGGTATCTTGATTGAATTCTAGTGGGTTAAAAATATTGATTTAATAATAATTATAGGAGTAATAATAAACATTATTAGGCCATACTGGTAAATTTACTGCAACATAACATAATTTTTTTTATATTGTTTCAATTTCTTTGTTTGAACTGAGGTTCTAAGCCAATACTATCTCCCTTCTCTATACAGATCCTTTCACCTACCCTCAGTTTTCAATTGTTTGAGGAAGCTTTGTTTATTTCATGTTAGAAAGAGTAATTGCACAGAATACAGGATTATGTTGATCTATTTTTCTCTTAATGTTTTAAATATTTTATTTTGTTGTAACTGGATTAACATATTTCTGAAGTCATAAAAATCTAATCTTAGTTTTATAAAAGTTTTTATTTGTGTGTATTATTTATTTGCATATGCACCATATATGTTCCTATTATACGGGGAAACAAGGAGAAGGTATTGGATCCTCTGGAACTGAAGTTACAGAAGGTACTGAGCCACCGTGTAGGAACTGAACCCTCTGCAAGAGCAGGAAATTCTAAGAGCTGAGCTCTGCCACTAGTTGCTTTTTCCCTCTCATTTCCAAATGCTGAAACAGTGGTTCTCAACCTGTGGGTTGGGACACCATTGAAAAACCTCTGTCTCCCAAAATACTTACATTATGATCCATAATGGTAGCAAAATAATAGTTATGTAGTTGCATTAAAATTAATTTTATGCTTGGGGTCATCACAATATAACAAGTGTATTAAAGGCCTGTGTCATTAGGAAAGTTCATATCCATTGGGTTGAATAGTTCTGCCACTTCAACGGCCCCTAAATTCCATCTATAGTTTTTGTCTTTATATTTTCTGAAATTTTCATTAGATCTTTATCTAGGTGACATTTTTTTAAAAACTACTGTTAACCTATTGCTATTAGCATCCCACTTCTTTTTGCTTAAGAAGTAAAGAATTTTCCCCTATGTAACAACAAAGGAAAAAAGAAGTCATTAATGTTACAGAAAACAATTAGGAGTTTGGAGAGGAAAGGGAAGGGGCAAATTATATAATCTCAAGAAATAATAAGTAATGACTGAAATAAGAAATAATCCACTAGAAATAAGAATAGGGTTCAAATGTATTTATCTGGACTTTGCACAGGAGAGATGAAGGTTACTACCTATAAGGAAAATTTTCAAATAAAAAGAATTAGGAATAACAAAGGAAAATCTCCATACACCTACAAGAACAACCTTTTAACCTGAGGCATTTCTGCAAGCTTTAAATTTGAAGTGACATTCGTTATGAAGCGTATTTTACAAAGCTTGGGGAACGTCACTCTTTGATACAGCTTACTCCATTATTTAGTTAATGAGATATCTGGAAGTTAATTTCCTCTCAAAATTTCCAGTAATCGTGAACGATAGATCAGCTTCTGTTAACATTCTTAATAAGAATTAAATATAGGTGGGATCACACAGATATTTATTTGGTCTTTGAAACTGTGTGTTTAAATAGCAATATCTAACTGGGAGTGCTTTTAACTGCCCCCCCCCCCTTTCTCAATACTATGGACCCAAATGTAGATAATTCTATTACAGTATTGAAAAAAATGTAAAGACAGTTTCACACACTGTTTCTTCTGTGTTAAGAAAAGACTCTGGTGATCTTATCTGAGATTCCTAGCATTGGGGGTATGGAACCTGAAGTTGCCATTTCCTCTAGTCAGGCAAGGCTTCCAGTGGAGGGAGGGGGACATGAGTCCACCCATAAAATCTTCAATCCAAAGGTCATCCTACCTACGAAAAAGGTAAGGATAAAGATGAAGCAAAGATAGATGAAGTGACCAGCTAAAGACTGGCCCAACTTGTGGCGCCCGCGCCACCTCAGTACCGAGTTGAGGGCAAGGGGCTGCGGATTTAACTCACACACACACACACACACACACACACACACACACACACACACACACACACTAACACAGAGGGTCCCTCGTGCTAAGAGAGCAGCAGCCGCAGCAGCAGCCACGCCAGTGATTTATTATTCTTCTCCCAGAGTTCCAAAGAGCCTTCTTATAGGCAGCAAAACAGGAATCCTCCTCCCAGGTGAAATCCCTCAAGAGGTGATTGCACACAGGAGGAAAAGTCTCGAGGAAGGGAGGGGTGCGTTCTCAGAGCAGTAAACACGACTAGCTAACCAAGATAAACACAGACATGGAAGCTGCTAGAAACAGGACATGAAACAGCAAGACAGGCAGGCAGCCCAGTCGGGCTTGGTTCCTACACCAACTTGAGACCCACTCCATGGGAGAGAGTCAACCCCTGACTCTACTAATGTTACTCTGCTCTGCTTGCTCACAGGAAACTAGCACAATTGTATTCTGAGAGGCTTTATCCAGTAGATGACAGAAACACATGCAGAGACACACAGCCGAACAATAGGACTTCCTGGATGGCCAAGAACTCTAGACTGGATAATGCACACACCTAGGACTGGAGCCTTGTCCAGTAATCACCAGAGAGACTTCCTTTAGCAGCAGATGGGAGAGGATGCAGAGACTTTAGGAAAGTAGTAATGCAGAAAGGGTCTAAAGTGGAGATCCCCATTTGGACCCTTGCCTTGGAGACTGGGGAACCAGGTAAGGGAGAATGAGAGAAGACTGTAGGAGTCACAGTCACAGCAGGATACCCGTAGAACATGGCCCACCAAATCACCTCAATAAAGGTTCACAGGCTAAAGTGACAAGCATAGGGCATGCGTAGACCTGCATTAGGTTCTCACCCTATATGCTGTGGCTCTTTGCCTGGTGTTTTGGGGGGGGCATTCTTAAATAGTGGTAGAGGGTGTATCTCTGACATCTCTGGTCTGCTTTTGAGACTTTTTATCCTATTCAGTTGCCTTGTCCAGCCCAGATATGAGGGATTTTGCCTTGTCTGATTGTATCTTACTTTGTAATGTTTAGTTTTCTCTTGGAAGCCTGTCCTTTTCTGAATGAAAAGAGAATGGTAGCGGATCCAGGGAAGAGGGGAGATGAGGGTGGGAAGGTTGGAGCAGTAGAGGGAGAAGAAAATGGTCAGGATATATGGTATGAGAGAATAAGCTATTTTCTTTTTTCCTATTAATTTATTAAATCACTTTACAGCATGGACACAGCCTCCTCCCTCCACTCCTCCCATTCCCTCCCCCATAGCCTTCCCCCATCACCCACCACCTTCCCCTTAGACAAGGGGAGTTCCCCCATAGGTACCGAAGCTCCTTGGCACATCAAGCCGCAGCTGGATTAAGTGCACCCTCTTCCACTGAGGCCATTCAAATCAACCCAACTAGGAGAAAGATACCCAAAGCAGACAACAGAGTCAGAAACAGCCCCTATTCCCAACGTTGGAGCATCCACATGTGGATCCAGTTGCACATTTGCTACATACGTGTAGAGGACTTAGATCCAGCCCAGGCATGCTTTTTGGTTCAGTCTCTGTGAGCCCCATGGGCCCAGGTTAGTTGACTTTGTGGGTCTTTTTGTTGGTATCCTTGTCCCCTCAGGCTCCTTCAATCCTTCTCTCACTCTTTCACAAAATTGCCTGAGCTCGGACTATTGTTTGGCTATGGGTCTATGTATCTGTTTCCATTAACTGCTGGATGAAGCTTCTCAGAAGACAGTTATGCTAGGCTCCTGTGCATAAGCATAGCAGAATATCATTAATTGTGTTAGAGGTTGGCTTTCTCCAAAGAGGTGGGTCTCAAGTTGGACCAGTCATTGGTTAGCCTTTTCCTCAATCTCTGTTCCATCTTCATCCCTACACTTCTTATAGGCAACATACTTTTTGGGTTCAAGACTTTATGGTTGGATTGGTGTCTTCCTCCCTCCACTGCAGGTCCTACGTGGCTATAGGAAGTGACTTCAGGCTCTATGTTTCCCTCTGCTAAAATTGTCTGCCAAGGTACCTCCCCCCTCCGCGCATATAGAATGCTGGAAGTTTTCTCCCATGCCAGAGATGCCCCACTACTGATTTTTGTTCCCTCTCCCAGTCTTTCCCCCTACCCCATGTTCTACCCACATCTACCCCCTGCCATTCTCCTTATCCCCTCTCCAAGCTAAGTTTCCTCCCTCCATCTACTTTGTATGTTCATTTTATTTACTTTTTGTTGAGTGAAATTCAAGTGACCTCCCTTGGTCCTTCCATGTTACTTAGATTTTTTTACTCTGTGAATTATAGCATGGTTATCCTCTATGGCTAATATCCATTTATAAGTGAGTACATACCATGCATTTCTTTCTGGGTCTAGGTTACCTCACTCAGGTTAATAATTTGTAGTTTCACTCATTTGCCTGCAAATTGCATGATGTCTTTGTTTTTAATAGGTGAGTAGTATTCCATTGTGTAAATGCACCACATTTTCTTTATCTATTCTTAGGTGAGGGAAATCTGGGTTGTTTCTAGTTTCTGGCTATTACAAATAAAGCTGCTATGAACATAGTTGAGCAAATGTATGTTATGGTGGAGCATCTTTTAGATATATGCCCAGAAGTGGCATTGCTGGGTCTTGAGGTAGAACTATTCCCAATTTTTCTGAAAGACCACCAGTTTATTTTCCAAAGTGGCTGAACAAGTTTGCCCTCCCACTAGCAGTGGAGGAGTATTCCTTGGCTCCATATCCTCTCCAGATTATGCTTTTATTTAAGTTTTGATCTTAGCCATTCTGATAGGTATAAGATGGAAGCTGAGTCATTTTGACTTGCCTTTCCCTCATGACTAGAGTTGTTGAACATTTCTTTAAGTGCTTCACAGTTGAGAATTCTCTGTTTAGCTATGTACCACAATTTTTTTAAAAACTGGGTTATTTGTTTTGCTGGTGTTTAAATTCTTGAGTTCTTTATATATTTTGGATATTAGTCAGGTGTAGGGTTGGTGAAGATCTTTTCCCATTCTGTAGACTGCTGTATTGATGACATCCTTTGCCTTGCAGAAACTTTTCAGTTTCATGAGGTCCAATTTATTTCTAAAAACTTAGATAATCTTTATGATCCATGTAAAAGGTGTTTCCTGTGTCCTGCAGGACATCAGACAAAGAGGGGAAGCAGAAACAGCAACTAGGTACAGAGGACTGAACATCATCCAAACAACCACATTTCCTTCAGTGACTTTCTTTTCTGTTGTTCATTGTAGCCTTTGTTTTTTTCTTTCTCGGGGAATTTTCTCTTATTTTTTTCCTTTTCTTAGTGTGAAAGGTAATGAATATGTACCCATTTGGCCATGTGGCTTTTCTTCTTTTACTTTTATTCTTCCATACTGACCAAGGCCCCCCTCCCTCCACTCCATCGCCCTCTGTACCCCCTCTCTCCCAGATCCACTGATCTTCCATTTCTCTTCAGAAAAGAGTAGGCTTCCCAGTGGCATCAAACAAACATGGTATAACAAGATGTTATAAGACTAGATAAAACCTTCATATCAAGGCTAGGCTACCAAGGAAGAGGAAATGAGTCCCAAGAGCAGACCAAAAAAAAAAAAAATAGTAATAATCAGTCACACCCTCACTCCCACTGCGTGGAAATCCCACAAAAGTCCGAAGCTAACAACCACAGCATGTGTACAGAGGACCTAGAGCAAACCCGTGCTCCAGAGTCCTTATTACCATGCAGCTCCCTTAGATTGTTGCTGCCCTAATTTTAGGAACTCATGTATGCCTTACATTATTTGTCTTTTATTTTTGAGGTTATAATATACTAACATCATTTCTTTCTTCCCTCCCACATACACCTTCCTGCTCTATTTAAATTATTTGCCTTTTTTGTTTTGTTTTGTTTTTGTTTTTGTTTTTGTTTTTGTTTTTTTGTTTTTTTGAGACAGGGTTTCTCTGTGTAGCCTTGACTATCCTGGACTAGCTTTGTAGACCAGGCTGGTCTTGAACTCACAGCAATCCGCCTGCCTCTGCCTCCCAAGGGCTGGGATTAAAGGCCTGCGCCACCACTGCCCGGCTATTTGCCTTTTTATATTACTTGTTTTCTCTCTCTCTCTCTCTCTCTCTCTCTCTCTTTCTCTCACACTCAGACACTTCCATGTTAATGCAGATGAGAGAAACCAGGAGGCTTCAGTATTACACAAAAAACTATAGGCAACTAAGAAATGATTTATGGCTTTATTTTTTTTTCTTACTGTATTATTTTTATGGACTAAATGGGAATATTTTATTTTTTTTCTGTATTTCCAGATTCTTTATTTTCTTTTTTAAAATACATTTTATTGATTTATTCATATTACATCTCAATTGTTATCCCATCCCTTGTATCTTCCCATTCTTCACTCCCATTTTCCCCTTACTCCCCTCCCCTATGACTGTGACTGAGGGGGACCTCTTCCCCCTGTGTATGCTCATAGGGTATCAATTCTCTACTTGGTAGCCTGCTATCCTTCCTGTGAGTGCCATCAGGCCTCCCCATCCAGGGCACGTGGTCAGATATGGGGCACCAGAGTTTGTGTGAAAATCAATCCCCACTCTCTACTCTACTGTGGAGAATGTCCTGTCCATTGGCTACATCTGGGTAGGGGTTCAAAGTTTACTGCACGTATTGCCCTTGGCTGGTGCCATAGTTTGAGGGAGACCCCTGGGCCCAGATCTGCCCATCATAATGTTCTTCTTGTAGGTTTCTAGGACCCTCTGGATCCTTCTATTTCCACACCAAACCAAATAACCCAATTGAGAAATGGGGCTCAGAACTAAACAGAGAATTCTCAACAGAGGAATATCCAATGGCTGAGAAACACTTAAAGAAATGCTCAACCTCCTTAGTCATCAGGGAAATGTAAATCAAAACAACTCTGAGATTCCATCTTAGACCCATCAGAATGGCTAAGATCAAAAATTCAAGTGACACCACATGCTGCTAGGATGCAGAGAGAGAGGAGCACTCCTTCATTGCTGGTGGGAATGCAAACTAGTACAACCACTTTGGAAATCTATCTGGTGCTATCTCAGAAAACTGAGAATAGGGCTTTCTCAACACCCAGCTATTCCACTCCTTGGAATATACCCAGAAGATGCTCCAGCACACAACAAGAAAATTTGCTCAACCATGGTCATAGCAGCCTTATTCATAATAGCCAGAACCTGGAAACAGCCTAAGTGTCCCTCAGTAGAAGAATGGATAAAGAAACTGTGGTATATTTACACTATGGAATACTACTCAGATATTAAAAAGAAGGAATTCCTGAAATTTGTGGACAAATGGATTGAACTAGAAATGATCATAATGAGTGAGTTCACCCAGAAGCAGAAAGAGTCAAATGGTATATACTCACTTAGATATGGACACTAGCCCCAGGGATATGTCTCATGAAAGTCTTCACTTACTATATTATTTTTAATTTTTTTAATGTGTTATAATTTATTCAGCTTACATCCTGATTGTTATCCCCTTGGTTGCATCTTCCTGTTCTCTCCTTCCTTTCCTATTCTACCCTATTCCACTCCCCTAGACCTCTGACATAATGGGATTTCCTCCCTCCCCATATGGCCACAACACATCAGGTTTCATCCAGATAGCCTGATTTCCCTTCCTCTGTGTGCCTACCTGGCCTCCCCACCAAGGGAAAGTGATCAAAGTGAGTGGGGGCGCCATAGCTCATGTCAGAGTCCCTGCTCTCCCCACAACTGTGGAGAGTGAGCTGTTCATTGGCTATATCTAAACTGGTGGGGAGGGGTCTAGGTTTACTGCATATATTGTCTCTGGTTGGAGAAACGATTTGTGCAGGCCACCATGCATCCAGATCTACCTGCCTTGATGATCTCCTTGTGGGGTTCCTGAACTCTCTAGGTCCTTCCATGCCCCCATTCTTCTATACTACCCTAAGTGGTCCACCTGGAGTCCAGCAGCAAGTTCCAGCATCTGTCCCCATTGCCCTGTGGATGGGGTCTCTCAGACGGCATCTACATTGTGCTAATATCCACTTATAACTGAGTATATACCATGCATGTCTTTCTGGATCTGGGTTACCTACCTCATTCAGGATGATCATGTCTGGTTCCATCCATTTGCTTGCAAATTTCAAGGTTTCCTTGTTCTTAATATCTGAGTAGTTTTCCATTGTATAAATGCACCACAGTTTATGCAATCTTAGGCTGAGGAACATCTAAGTTGTTTCCACATTCAGGCTTTTATGAATAAAACTTCTATGAACATAGTTAAGCAAATGTCATTGTTGTGTAGTGGAACATCTTTTGGGTAAATGCCCAGGAGTGGGATAGCTGGGTCTTGCAGTAGTACTATTCCAAATTTTCTGGGAAAGCACTACATTGATTTCCAAAGTATTTGTATAAATTTGTACTCCACTAGCAATGGAGAAGTGTTCCCCTTTTTCCACATCCTTGCCAGCATGTGCTGTCACTTGAATTCTTATTCCAGCCATTCTGGTAGTTGTAAGATGGAATCTCAGAATTGTTTGATTTGCATTCTCTCATAATTAAGGATGCTGAGCATTTCTTGAGGTGTTTCTTGGCCATTCCATGTTCCTCCATTGAGAATTCTCTGTCTATCTCTGTACCCCGTTTTTTTGTTTTTGTTGTGTGTGTGTGTGTGTGTGTGTGTGTGTGTGTGTGTGTGATGGAATGTTTGAATTTTCTTTTTTTCTTTTTTCTTTTTTCTTTTTTTTATTAATTTATTCTTCTTACATCTCAATGGTTATCCCATCCCTTGTATCTTCCCTCCTTCCCATTTTCCCTTTATTCCCCTCCCCCATGACTGTTCCTGAGGGGGAGTACCTCCCCCTGTATATTTATTTCTTCTCTGCCCCAGTTGTCATTGAGTAGAGATTTGTTCAGTTTCCCAATGTGTGTAGGCTTTTTGTTACTTTTGTTGCTGTTGAAGTCCAGCTTTAGTATATGGTGGTCTGATAGGAAACAATCTTCTTGTATCTGCTGAGACTTGCCTTGTGAGCTTTAAATGGTCAGTTCTGTGACATGCTGAGAAGAAGGCATAATCTTTTGTGTTTGCTTGTATGCCTTTAATCTTTACAATTTTAGTTCAGTTATCTTATGGTTCCAGTGTCGGGCAGGTTGGTTAGAAAGATCTTGATTTTGTTTGGGGTAGGGGTGGGGGGGGAGGCAGGGGAACAATGACACATGACACATGACAACAGGGATGACAGTTTTCTCTGAGATTGTTTTCAGTGAAAGTGTTCTCTTTTGTTGGTTGAACAAGAGCTATATAACCCTTGGGAAATTCATTAGGCATTTTCAGGGTGAATGTACATCATTGGCTGGGTCTGAGGTACTGCGAATGTTTCATTTGCATGAATAGGAATTCCAGGTGCTTGCTAGGCATACACTTATAAGGAAGCAGGGAGCTTTAACCTGAAACCTGGCCACATTACTACCTTAAGGGTGACAGAATTGGGGGTCACAGGACTATGTGTACTAGTGCATTCAGGCCCAGACCAAGGTGGGAGTGGTTCTTATTCTTGCTGATCTCAAGATTTTTGGGGTGTATTCGTATTCATGTCTTGACCTCACGCTTGCTCTAGGCTCATTTTCTCCCTCCCAGGACTCACTTGCCCAACATTACTTACTTTGTTCAGCCTTTATCATTTTCAAAGCCATAAATAGGATTAGTATTTAATAAGTAAGAGCTACTAATGGCTATCAATCTTACTTATTTTCCATAGTAGTAAATTTTGCTATTTAATATATATGGAATAGTATGTAAACTTTGAGTCACATTAAATTTTTGTAATATGACTAGACAGATGCCTCAGCAGTTAAGAGCAACTGTGCTTGTTAAAGACCTCAGTTCCATTCCTTGTTCCTATATGGAGATTCAAAATCACCTGCAATTCCACTCCCAGGGCCTTTGACACCTTTTTCTGATGTCTACAGACACCAGGCATATGCATGGTACAGATATGTACATGCAGGCAAAACATTCATGAACATAAAATGAGAATAAATAAATCTAAACAAAAATCAACAGTAAAAGTTACATGCTTATTCCACATATTGGAATGCTGAGTTTAAATTATCTTTGTTACTTAATATTCTCGTTTTTTCTTCTTTCTTTCTCTCTTTCTTTCTTTCTTTCTTTTTTTTTTTTTTGTGTGTGTGTGTTGTATGATCCTCAGGGCAGGTAGTTTCCCCCGAGTTTTCAAGTTCCAATTTTTAAAATCATTCCTTTGTCTTTTATTTCAGTCCCCAAACAGGCCAGTTCTTATCTGAAGTATTCCAATAGCTTCAGCAGAAATGACAGGCTTACTTGGCCTGGATTCATCCCAAGGGATGTACTGTGGCCTGTTGTGCCTGCTGCTGTATCCCATTCTTCACTGCTGATGGGTCTCAGGGCAGCACTGTGCCTCTTGCTTTCCCATCAACCACACATGGCTGCTGAAAAAGGCCGTGTGCTGGAAGAACAATCTCTAGCCACAGTACACCACTTTACATTATATACTACAGGGAGATAAGAGTCCCAATCTAGAACAGGATTAATCTATTCTTCCATGAACTGCAGCTCAGGCTTCATAGTCTTTTTAAGAAGCTCACTAGCACAACATTTGCCTTTGCGTTAATATTTTTCCTCCCTAGGAACTCCAGATTGACACGGCTCTTGTTATGTTTGCCTTGGTTGTCTATGACAATCCTCTTATCCTCATTGCGCTTCTCTCAGTCCTCATAAATGTCACATGCCACTATGAGATTTATTCAGTATTTCTATTTCTTGATTGCATTTAGTTCTCCAATCCTGAATAAGTATCATTATTTTGAGGCATTTATTTGTGTTTTCTTGGACTTCAATTTACCTTTGTTCTCGACTTAAACTCAGTCTGGTGAATTCATGGCCTTTAAAGATTACATGGATATTATTTTATTTATTTATTTATTTTATTTATTTATTTATTTATTTATTTAAGAGTTCAAGGTTTGTCTAGGCAGGAAATGCATAGACTATGTGTCTTGAGCGAGGTACATATAATTTTGGACTTTCATGTTGTTTGTATTTTTGTGAGGAGACCTGGACATGTAGACTCGTTTTACTTGTCGTGCCACAGTAAGGAGATTGAAGCCTACCCATGCTGAATTGTAACTTGCTTCTTTTTGTGACTTGGCCAACACATGGTTGAATCAGATCATATAAGAGTTATGTACAGATTAGTCCTTTAGATTCCTAGTGCTGATTATTGTAGAGATGGAGGTTATTACAGTTCAGGGGTAACTGGTGGCTGTGAATGTTTTAAGGGTGCTATGAAATTGCTTGGTGTAGGTTCAAGAAAACTCACTTGCCTTCCTCCTTCCTGAGGCTTCTTTGGCATGAAAAGACAACATGAAGACTTGTGAACAAAGCAAAAATAATATAATCAATTTAGTTCCTGCCTGGGTATGAGTAAGAAAGTCCATACTTATCATCTTTCCCAATTCATTTTTAAATAAAGTTTATACAGGCTGCTAAACTCCAACCCAAACAGTGATATGCATGACCAATTATCTCAATAATATTTGTAGTTCTTCTACCTTTTTGACATCCTGTTATAGAGATTGTATTCCACCATAGGATCAATCAAAACCAATAAAAGCTCCATAGCTCTCCTGAGACCACTTTTGAATCTAGATTTTCTTCACATTTCTGCTAACACATTTGTACAAACCTGGTGAATTCAACCCCAAAATCATTAATTTCCTCATCAAATACTGTCATTCATCCATGATTCACCAGCACCTGAGAGTCATTTGGAGATCAGGATGTGATAACCAAGTGTTCATAGTGACAAAATGATTGTCTTCATCCAAATTGTCTCAGGGAGAGACTGGGAACCTTTACATTAGTTGATGCATGGCTTATAAACGACACATTCTGATCCCAACTTCTCCATGACCTCGTGGGCCAGATGTGACAGATTCTCGCATTGCTCATTTAAGCGTCTTTCTCAGTTTAAGCAACCTGGGTGCTGAGTCTTCCCAGCACGGATATCACAGTTGTGTTCCTGTATGGGGTCACTACTAAGCATTCCTTCTGCATACTGAATCGTAAATCTTTCCCTTCACACAAACAATGAATGTCCATTACTTCCATTATTTTTCTTCTTCCTTACTATTTGATCCCTACCCATGGTTTCAAAGTTTCGGTCCCATTCAATAATTATTTATTTGGACTACTTACAGGAACACAGACAACTCAAAGGTGCCTATAACACTGAAAAGTGGTCACCAAAGTGGCTGGCAACTATCAAATATATATATATATATATATATATATATATATATATATATATATATATGTATTTGACTTCCTTGGAGATGAACATATTGGAGAATTTTCTTTTCTACAGCGCTTACTGCTTATATAATCTTAGAAAGCGGTCTTGTAAATTTTGTAAATCTTGTAAATTTTGAGCTTTGTTCATTACTTACTTCTTGACCCTTGTAAGTTTTGCTAACTTCTCATGTCATAAGAACCCTTGTTCTAGGATCGCATATTTCAGTTCAGAGACTGTTGCTGCACAGCATCGGAGGAAGAGGGTTACTGCAGCTGTTTGAAGTTTTATAATCTATTCCAGCTTATCCTCTACCTGCGTCCCGACTGTAGGCATAATATACGTGAAAAGCCGCATCATACACCTCTGGTTTTAATTTTCTCTTTATAATGTACTGCTCACTGGAGTAAAAGGAATTATAGGAGCAGGTCTTTGGATTTGATTTTACAGCCCAGCTAACTACCTAGCAAGCAAATATGGCACACACATTTTTAGCGTGAATGAGAAGTGTCTGCATTTGGCGCATGCTTTTAAACACTTAGTCAACATCTAGAGTCACTGTTTTGAGAGGATGTGAAGTCACTAGAAGGTGGGACTTTGCTGGGGAGGGAAGGGCGGTTAAGGGGACACGTGTTGAGATTTTATTTTATAACCCATTGTCTGTCTTCATCGTGTGGGCGGAGTGTGGGCATGACGTGTATGGTAAAACATTCTGAGATCTTATAGCGGTGCTTTCCCTCCATGTGGACAGTGTGTGCTTTGGTCACTGGTGGACACCGCTCCTCCTTTAAATTAACTCTTGTCTGATATTTGGTCATAGCAATGGTAAAGTACTTAGTACACCAGGACACCGCAGAATTCTCCTGGAGCTGTTCTCAGGAACTGGATTGCTATCAGAGCCTTAGTTTCTAAGGAAGACATCATATAGACCTGACCTGCATAAGTCATCATGTTTCAATTAAATTCGGAGGCAGAAGCTTATTACAGGAGGAATTGGATTTTATTGATCCACTTCAGATTATAGTAAATACAAATATAAATACTTTAGCAATGAATTATTAGTATCTTATTAATACATATCAAAGAAATATAAATAAATTCTGATAAATTTTAAGGCTGTATAGTGCAAGGAAACTTGAACACTGATAAATGCTAAATTTATTCTAACATAATGGCACAAATTACGAATTTCTACTTTAATTGAAATGTCTATTCAATAATGGAAAATTAAGAACTACTAAATAGAAGTGATTCTATAATTATGATATGTATTTATTGAGAAAATAAAGACAATTTTATTACCAGTTAATTTTATGTTATATCCAAGGCAACACATTCTAAAATATATTAAATTAAAAAATTTCTATAACGGCAATATATTTTTTTTCATAATAACAAAAATAGATTGTATACTTATATACAAAAAAGAACATTGTCATAACCTTATCTTCAGATTAATTCTTAACTAATCTATTGTTCACCTTATTAAAAGTGGAAATGGCAAACTGACAGGAATACTAAGATGAATTTTTCCAAGTTCATAAAATGCTAAATTATCAAAATACCCTTACCTTACATGGTATTCCTGGGTACTTATAACAATGACTAAGCCCATGAGACTGCAGCATCATCCATGCAGAACGTTTGCCCATCACTCTTCTTGGTTGCTTGGGATGGGCAAATATGAGCAGGTTCAATGAGAAAAGTTACCAAACCATTAAAAACTATAAAATAAGTAATGAAAAACTTAATAATATTACATTTTAATTAATTTTTGAATTTTGTCTTTTTCTCCTTTTTCCAAAAGACATGATTTCCTGGATGTTGCTATAAAATTTCACCTTATATTATATTTTCTCCTTAAAATGCCTCTTCTCTTTCCCTTCAGTAAGATTGGCACTCTACTTGAGAGTATTTACTAAACATCATAAGAAACAACTTATGATGTGGTTGTGGCAAATGTAGACAAATTTAAGGCATATATGAGGTATATTATGAATAAATATTTAAAACATGAAAATAGTCCACTATGAGACTGTGGTTTCTTTCACAATAGTCATTTCTTTGAGTGACGGGGTGTATGGCCATGAATTAAGCTCTCTCAATAATTTCTAATTCTTTGGTAAGACCCTACAATAAAAGTTAGAGTAATTAACAAGCACAGGGCTTTAGTTAGTTGATGAAATATAATCAAGGCTTATTATCAAGATCTAGATCCTGTTGGAAAGTATATCATGAAAAGTACAGCCTTCTTTGGCCCAAAATATTAATCTATGACTTGTCAGTTCATAATTCTTAATGACTTTGTTAAAACATAATCATATTTCAAATTTACTTCAATATTTTTATTTTAAGCACAAAGAAATATTAATCAAGAACCTCTGATTTGTGCATAGAGGATAACAGAAATTTCATCATAAATTTGCATATCTTCAGTTTTACCCAGTAACTTTAGTGAATATCATATATTTTTGTAAATAAGAGATTTGATTTCCTTAAAATTTTTATTTATTTATTTTTCTTTTTTTAAATTAATTTATTCTTGTTACATATCAATGGTTATCCCATCCCTTGTATCCTCCCATTCTTCCCTCCCTCCCATTTTCCCTTTATTCCCCTCCCCTATGACTGTTCCTGAGGGGGATTACCTCCCCCTGTATATGTTCATAGGGTATCAAGTCTCTTCTTGGTAACCTGCTGTCCTTCCTCTGAGTGCCACCAGGTCTCCCCCTCCAGGGGACATGGTCAAAGGTGAGGCACCAGAGTATGTGAGAAAGTCATATCCCACTCTCCACTCTACTGAGAATGTTCTGACCATTGGCTAGATCTAGTTTTGTTTATTTGTGTGTGTCCGTGTGTGGGTATATGCATGTGAGTACAGTCCACAGAGGTCAGGTGCATTGTATCTCCTGGACCTACAGTGATAAAAGGTTAGTGACCACGTGGAGTGGGTACTAGGAACCCAAACATTCCCTGCAAAGAGCAGCACACCTACTTATCCACTGACCCATCCAGGCTCTGGTTTTTATTAAATAGAAAACCAAGTGCTCCAATGTCTTACAAATGCTTACAGCAAACAATTTACAAAAACCCTCACAGACTTTTAAAAATTCTTCAACTCTAGGGACGTTTCAGAAATAAGAATACAGAATGAATAATAGATAAAAACGATAGACGCACCCATTTAGAAGGCAAAATTAATTTCATCATTAAAAACTTGTTCTATGATGTAAAAAAACAGTTAATCGTGTGTACTCTTCATCCTAGTTTTGCTTAATAACATCAGTTATAGGAATAATGTACCTTTGATTGTAAATCAAAGCAAAACAAGTAGTTATAAAATTGAGGCATTTTGGCCTTTTATTTTGAATTTAGTGAAAACTTGATGACAACAGATCATAAATGTCACCTTGGAGAGAGAAATCAATTTCTTTTTTTTATAGGGACACTTTTCTATTTATAGTTTGCTTTGCATTCTTCACATTAACTTTTCTAAAATGGTCAAGATCTTGATTAGCAACATCAAAGCAAGATTTGTTAACAGAGAAAATAATTATTTTGCTTACTACTTAGACATACGTAGCACATGGGAAACATGAATATCTTTTTAAATTACTGTACACACTTGCCAAACTTTAATTATATTTCAGCTACTGTATCTTGCTGAAATTCTCACCCAGATAAACACAGTATATATCTGAAAGTCAGTCACGCAGATATTACAGGTCTTAATATATATATATATTATATATTATATATTATATATATATATATATATATGTGTGTGTGTGTGTGTGTGTGTGTGTGTGTGTGTGTTGTTTGTCACAAAGCCTACATGAATGAATAAAGGAAATAATTATTACATAAACAATTAGAACCATCATAACATTGATATAAAAGGTGTGAACTTATCCTCAATTAAGTAAAATTTACTAAGACATATAATGTGAAATATGATGGTCTTAAAATTAATTTCATATATTTACTTATTATATATATTTAATTTTAACTTGTTCACTTTACATACAGATTGTAGCTCCTAGTCCCACGCTTCCTCCCTTATCTCCCCTCCCACATCTGATAGTCCTCAGAAAGGGGGAGCCCTGTTCCCCTAGCATCTGATGCCAGCCTATCAAGACTCATTTGGACTGCCTGCATCCTCTTTCTCTCTAGTACCCTCATCCACCCCTAGGTCCAGATTTGTTGGCTCCACTGGTCTCTAACACTGCTGGTCATCAGAAGTATGCGTATCAAAACAACTCTGAGATTCTGTCTTATATGCCTCAGAATGGCTGCCAATCATAAACTCAAGTGACAGCACATGTGGCGAGGATGTGGAGAAAGCAGAACACTCCTCCATTGCTGTAAAACCATGTTGGAAATCAGTATGGAGCTTTCTAAGAAAATTAAGAATAGCGATACCCCAAGACCCAGCTATATCACTCCCAGGCACATATCCAAAAAAGATGCTCCACCACACAACAGTGACATTTGTTCAACTATGTTCATAGAAGCTTTATTTGTAGTAGCCGAAATGTGGAAACAACCTAGCTGTCTCTCAACTGAAGAATGGATAAAGAAACTCTGGTACATTTACACAATGGACTACTACTCAGCTATTAAAAACAAGGAAACATTGAAATTTGAAGGCAAGTGGATGGAATGAGAAATGATCATTCTGAGTGAGTTAACGCAGACCGAGAAAGACATGCATTGGTATACACTCACATATGAGAGGATATTAGCCATATAACACAGGATAACCACAATACAGGACACAGACTTAAAGAAGCTAAATATCAAGGAGGACTATAGGAAGAATGTTTAATTCTCTTTCAGAAGGATGAATAGAATGGACACCAGAAGTGGTTGAAGAGAAGGAACAGGATGGGGCCTACCATAGTGGTCCTCTGAGAGACTCCCCTGAGCAGGTGATGGAGGCAGACGCTGAGATTCACAGCCAAACTTTGGGATGGAGCACAGGGAGCCTTATGGAAGAGTTGGGGGATAGAAGGACCTAGAGGGAACAAGGTAACCACGAGGAGACCAATGGAGCCAATTTCATATACTTAAATAGTTTCTGCCTACTTATATTGGTTTATTTTTTGTTGGAGGTCTGTATACACTGTTTACTTATGATAAGCATGTAGTTTACAAATAATCTGTACTTTTACGGGTATATTAGAGTTTACTACCTGAATTTTATTGGTTTATATACTTACTCTTTTATGTTAGTGTGTTTGTGTTATATATATATATTCTCATGTGTGAGCAGATGTGTGGCTGGGTACACATGTATGTGTGCCTATGTTTGTGGAAGATGAAAGCTGGAGTCTTCTTCAATAGATTCTATCTTATTCTTTAAGACAGTGTTTCTCAATCAAACCAGAAAATGTATAGCTGATGTCACTAACTAGTTCACTTTGGCATATTGAAAGTTTCATCTTTGTAGGTTGGAATTCTAGGTAAACTATGATGCTTGCTTGGTTCTTCTGGTCCCAATTATATTCCTGTTGCTGTGGCAGCAAGCCCTTTATCCACTCCAGCAGCTCCCCAATACAAGCCTGAGTTTTCAAAATGACTCAGAGTTTCACAATAAGCTCTTTGCCAAACCATTCTCAATACATTTGGAGTTTCTTTACCTGAGCCCCCTTCACAATGAAAGTTCAATGTTCCCCTCTATGGCTGGATCAAAACCATTTTCTGAAAAATACGTATTCTGGACATTGGTCTTGTGTCAACTTCATTGAAGAATAGTACTGGATGTCCAGCCAGTCAATAAATTTTGTTTTAATTTAGTTCTTATATACCAGTGTTTTGTGGTAGTTCCAAGTACATCATAAAGCAACTTTAAAACAGAATACAAAGTAACCTGTGTGGTGTCACTTCTGTTTTAAACCTTATTCAACTTGGAAGTTAATTATGTTAGCATGTATGTTTGTAATGTGGATTAATAGCTTTATCACACTCTTGTGATTAGTCTCTGTTTGTTCTAATTTCTTTTTAGTTCCTTTCTGACCTTGAAGTTAAAAAAAAACCCAGAAGATGTATTCCTTCAATTTAATGCCAGTTTGAGGTGTTTCTCCTGCACTATCAGATCAATGAAAAGTAAATAGCCTACACTTCTTGTTTCACAGTGCAGTATTGATCTTTCTTCAGCTTTTGCTTCCCTTTTTCCCTGCATCTTGTGTCTTCCAACCCCTGGGACTGAAGTGATTGCCATAGATTGGACAAGCTAACAAGCGCATGATAAGGAAGTGGTGGTTTGCGTCCCACTCTCACATACAAGCATCGTATATAAAGCCGGCCTCTGTGGAGAGAGAACAGTGCCATTTTGTGTGCATGACACAAGCCACTAAGGGAAAGAAGTAGAAATAATGTCTAAAAAAATAAAAGGAAGGCAGAAAGGAAGATCGTGTTATCTATTTCCAGTCTATGGAGATAGTGTTACATCAGGTGGTGAAACTCCTTTGTGAAGTAAGAGACAAGTAGCCTGCAGGGAAATGCGGCAAACTCTTAGTTTTGGCAAATGACTGGATGTTGGCAACTGTAGGTAAGTCTTTATGTTTTCTAATAGTTTTTCCTATGCTTTTAGGGTTTTTGTTGTTGTTGTTGTTGTTGTTGTTGTTGTTGTTGTTGTTGTTTCAGTCTAATTGTTTAAACTATTTAGGTAGCATTAATTTTATTGCATATCTAACACTTTGAATATTTTTAACTCATTTCATCTAAGAAATATTTGAAGATTTGTCTTATTGAACAATCTGACTTATTTGTGCTTATTTTTGAGTTAAGAAATTAAAGGGGATGCTATGCATTTTAAATTCTCCAGGAATGAAGGGAAATATTGCGAAACTTAGAAACATCTGTTTCTCCTAGATTTTAAAAAAACCGATTCAGTATCCATAGACTTTTCCAGAAATGAAAAATGGGAAAACAAATAATTGATATTCTGTCATCTGCAATAGAATCATTCTAGAAGGAAACGATACAGTGTGCACTTCTCTAGCTTCCCGGCCTTACAGATGGGAGCTGGATGGGATCTCTTTCTTTGACTTAATTTTTATTAGCCTTGGTCCCATGGGCTCTTAGGCCTGAAAACTAATGTGTGTGCAAATTAGTTAACTTGTTTATTGTCTGTTAAATTTCGTTTAAGAATCTATAGTAAGGTTATCATTCTGGACTCAATTGACATAAGTGTGTCACAGGACAGAGGGCATTAACAATGCTTATACTTCTTACAGAGAAACTCTGCTCCCAATTTATTTACATGTTTTGTTGGCATAATGTTCTGCGTAGAATCTTTTGTTTATTACTAATTTTGAGGAAATTATGTATCAATACAGGCTCCTCATTCTATTATGTGTGTTATTGTACTGAGTCACAAATTGATTCAGATACCATAGATATCACTACCTTGTTGTCAATATGATGCTTTTAATCACAAAGGTGTTTTTGACTAGATAACGTGTATCGCACACAATCGGATTAAGCATGATGTTAGAAGCTCTGTTCCTTGTTTAGGTTTTATGGTATCTCATCTCATTTGGAGTTGGGAGATTGATCTAACCCAAGCTATTATGTAATCTTTAGGGTAGCCATGGTGCTTATTTGAAAGCTATTACTTTTGTATTATAGTGTGCTAAAGATGTTCCATAGTGTGACACTCACCTGCATTATTGAGTGAATGACCAATTACGTTGTTGCTCAGTGAAAGTTGGAGCTTAACTTGACCCTCTGGGATCTCATTTATTATTTGCGGATATTGATTTTGGGAAAAGAAAAGCTAAGAGGTATGAATATAATGCAACTTGGACCTGGCCTAGAGCTGTTAACTCCTAGTGGTCTGCATGCTCTATGTCTTAACATTTAAATGTAATATTTTCTTATAAACACATATATTTTGATATGTATGTTAAATATATTAATGATACATTGTACTCCATTCAGTGTAAACAGTCATTAAAACGCCAAAGAATATCTAAATAATGAGTCCACAAATTTTTTTTTTGGTATTTTTTAGACTCTGAACTTAGCTTAGTCAAATTATAGTTATTGGTTTCCAAATAAAAACAAATGCATGCTGATTTATAGTATGTATGGGACTCAAGTGTGCAAGTGTGTGTGTGTGTGTGTGTGTGTGTGTGTGTATACATATTTGAGCAAGTATGTCAGTGTATAAGAAGAATATAGATGCTCACACATTTGTTCTTCTTATAAAAAACAGTGTAGTTTATTTCAGTTTCCTAAGCAGCTTTGTAGACTCAAAAATCAAAGGCATAAACATGTGTAATGATGGCTTTTACCCAGAGGCATCTAAAATTCAAGATGAAACCGAAGATATGTTTCACTATGGAGTGAGTGATCCCTTTATTAACATATTCTGTGTCACTGCTGTGAAACTGGTGTTTCTCTAAAGCTGAGCAGACCATGAAGACACATGTGTAAGCTCAGTGTTGTCACCTTTCCATTCCCTCACACTTACAGCATTCTTAGGCTATGAAGGTTTTTCTCTCAAAAATCTTCATCGTTTTCATAAAAATAGAATTTCTGATATAAGTAATTTAAAGAATGACTTATTTCATTCACTAAGGTAAGTGCCAGTTTTAAAAAAAATTTAAGACTGCTTCAACTATTATTTTTATGTAATATAAATATAAAAGAACAAAACATATATTAAAATATTGAATATAAGCAACTTAATATTGACAGATTGTGTTTTCTGATCAATTTATTGTCTCAAATCAAATGAGAATAATTAGCACATATGAGAAAGTATTCTTTAGAATGACTTTCCATGAGGCTGAGTATTCCATGCCATAAGGTGTCTACAATACCTCTGCCTTCTCCCTCTCTTTCCACAGCATTTGGTAGAAACATGACAAGTACTATGTTCTTTTCTGCTTCATGAAAATAACTATCACCAAACATCCCCAGTCAACTACATCTACTACTGTTCATGTTATACAGAAACATATTGAACTCTTAAGGGATAAGTAGTCTATACTCTAGAACTTATTTTTTAAAAAGACCAAGCTTCTAGGAAGAATTCAGCTTACATTAAATAAGAAGAGCAGACCTGGGTCTTCAATTTTACAAGATTTCAAAAACAAAATGAATCCATGAAAAGACAGCTTTTAAGCATATTTTAATTGATGATACAACAAATAATTTTCTGTCAGAGACCTTGAAATGTAAAATTATAAGTTTTATATTTCATGTTACTTTAGTGTTTGAAAATGCTTCTTATTAATATGTAGAATGACTAAAAGAATCTTACCACTGACAATATTGTGGCTTTTTATTTTTAACATATATATTTATATTATTATACATAAATACAATAAGTTACATACAGCAAGTAGAACCATGAACCAATCAAGAATTATATAAATGTCATATTTATACTGTTTTGGCTATTTGTATTTGGCAAGTTTGAAGAAAACTTCCTTTGTATCTTGGTTCATTTAAAATTCTGAATGAAAATCAGTATCTATCATATCTCAACTCTATTAACTTAAAACATCCATCTAGACCTAAGAATATCTTAAACCCTAAACAACTAAGTTTCATTGTAAAACTAAACTATCTGGTCTTCAACCCCATCAGAGACTTGAGAAGGAGAATCCATGTGGTTTATTATTAGATGCCATTCTTCATATGGCATGAAGGTTTACAGATGTCGTCTTTCCTCCGCCCAAAGAAAGAGAAGAGAACCAGCCTTAATTATTCTGTGCATCATTTACACTTCATATGTTTGTAATTTTAGGACTGTACAATGCTTGTGAGAAAATATATGTTTTCAGAACAAAAGAACTGGACAGTGACACTGGAGCAGACCTGACAGGATTCACTCCTCACAGCATGCTGGACACTGGAATCTTGCATCCTTTCATATTATGCTTTTCAACACGTATTTAGCACCAATTATGTTGTAAGACTTAGAGGGAGAAGTCAAGGTGCATTGCCAGCCCATGCAACCTAACAGGCTAGAGACAAAGGTCTACTCTCTCCTTAATATGCCCATTTACTATAGACAGTATATTACTTATCAAAGGCAAAGTTAGTTTTTTCATACTTACAAGTGTTTTACAGGGTTAAATCATGCTTTCACCTCACATACATACTTTACAGTTAATTGTGTATGTGTGTGTGTGTGTGTGTGTGTGTGTGTGTGTGTGTTTGTGCAGGGTGGGTGTACATGTGCATGTTCTGTGGCATATATGTAGAGGACAGCTATCGAAAGTTGTTTTTTTTTTTCCTTCTGAGAATTGAACTCATATCATCAGGTTTGGCAACAAGTGCCTTTACATCCTGACTTGTCTTGTCACCTCCTCAAGTTAGGATTAAATAAGAAAAGAACTAATGAAATCTTTTAAAAAATATTTTTGGTTTTCTTTATAATATTTTGTACATATAATAATATAAATTCTGAAAGACAGAGATCATAAATACTGTATATGTTAAAGACAGAACAAAGAAAGATATTGAGATTTTAATGGCATTAACTTTGATTAAAAACAATTATTTAGTAAAATTGAATACCAAACATGACACTTGCTTTAAGCATGTGAGTATCCTCCAGACAAAGTATCTCTGGAGAAGTTAATATAGGGAAGAGACTTTAAATCTTATCTTAAAAACCCCAAATTCAATGTCTTTACATACACAATTTCATTTTGTTTATATTTTTGTGATTTGACACTTTGAATACACTTTAAATGCTTAACATTCTCCCTACTAAAATCTAGGCATTTCTGAGTCCATTTTCATTTGACAATCTCAATGAATACTTGTGTTAATATTTTAATTACCTTTTCTTACAAAGTAGCTTCACCATGAATGAGAGTGACAACAGACAGCAGCAGTATTACAAATGGTTTGAATGAGTGCTCAAGGCAATATTGATAACACTCCTAAAAAATATGAGACAAAATTCTTCCATCCTTAACTTTAACTTACTATATTTAGCTTCCTCAAAATAGTATGTGACTGTCTATTTATTTTCTCTATATTATTTATTATTATTATCTTCTTCATCATCATCATCATCATCATCATCATCATCATCATCATCATCATCATCACTACTACTACTGCTACTACTACTACTGTGTCTGCAAACTGCAGGAAAAAACTACACAGCCCACAAAGATCCTTGACATTTGATTACCTCTAACAATTTATTAGATAAATTCCTCTGGCACAATAGTCTGTTTATATGATCATCAACATCAAAAGAATCTGTTATTTCTTATTAGCTTCCGAAAGAGTCTCATAGAGTCATCCACAATACTAAAAGCATCAGCAGTGAGATGTTGAAAGAGCCTGCCATGCAGAAAGCAAAGCATTATTCAAGAGAGGCAATTTCAGCCAAAGGCCATTGTTAGGGTCTTCAGCGAGGCAATGAGTACTCAGCCTCTTTATCACTGTCCATTCATGCAGTGGAACAATTTTATTTTGAAATTTAAGAGTTCAAAGATGCTATTGACCCTTGACCATCAAAGATGCTGATGCTGACTATAGTCCTTCTGGTTGCTACTGTAATTTACCTACTCATGGGTCTGTGCACCTACCACATAGGTCTTCTTTTAAATATATTTGCCCAAAAGGTACAAACTCTTTGGGCTTAATTGGACAATCACCTATAGTTAATATTTTAAGAGAATTGTTCTGAGTATCTTCATGGTTATGTAAATTATTCCATTTCCAAATGTCAATATTTCTCTGTGCATATCTCAAAACTTAAAAGGCAACAAGGAAGGAACTGAAATAAAGTATGGTCACTAATTGGATATTCTATGTTCCTTGACTCAATTCTCATTAAACTTTTCATAATTTTTCTGTCAGACTTCTCAATTACTACATCAATTTTTAAACTATTTTAATTTTTGAGATTTTAATATTATAATATTTCTTCTTCCCTTTCTCCTCTGCAAACCATATCATTTACTTGTTTTTTTTTCAAATTGATGGCCTCTTTTTATAATCAATTGTTGTTACACACATGCACACACACACAAACACAAGCACAAACACACACACGTTTTTAAACACAACCTGCTCAGTCCTCATACTCTTATTTGCATGTATATTTTCAGGGCCGACTATTTGGTATTGTATAAACAATTTGTGTGCTCTTCCTAGGGAGAGACAGTTTCTCCAACCTTCAGCATCCCTTAGTTGGCTGTGTTTCTTTGTGTGATGTTGCGGCCTCATGGGCTCTGCCTTGCCCCCACTAGCATGTCTGCTGTTGATGTCCTTGTCCAGTTTGTGTTCGGCCAGTCATGTCTTTACAGGTGCAGCTTTTCCCATTACTTGGAGACACAATCTCACAAAGATTCAGTGTTCCTAATGTCTGTCCAGTCTTAACAGTGTTGCTAAGTTGTATTATTGCTGTGTTCATTTGGATTGGGCTTTGAATTCTGTATTTTGATTGGTTAGGGTTTTCTTTTTAAAATTTTTTATGTATGTATTTATGTATGTATTTATTTAATCACTTTATAGTCTGATCCCAGCCCCCACTTCCTTTCCTCTGAGTCCCGCCTTCGTGCTCCCCTCCCCTCATTCCCCTTTTTCTTCTTCTCTAAGAAGGGGAGGCCCCCAAGGTGTAGCAACCGACTCATGTCAGAGTACAGAGCTGGAAAAAGGTTAGAGTTTTCTGTAGTGGTTTCCATCTATTGTAAAGAGAAGTTTCCATAGTCTGGGTAACAACTATGTATCTGTGGGTGTAAAAGCAAAACCAACGGAATTTAATGAAGGGTTATGTTGAATTAGTTAAATGGCAGTTGATCCATGCCTTTACTATGAGCCCTGGGTAGTTGGATGGATTCCCAGTACCAAGTATTTTTTCGCTCTTTTTAGGTAGTCTTAAATCCAACTAGAGAGCTCCCACTGGCTGCCAAGATATGTGTGCCACTACTATACCCTCAGTGTTCACATCACATGCTGGTTGTTGTGGTGAATTAAAGGCATCACAGCTGGGATGTGGATACCTTCTCTCATTTGGAAGCTTTGATGAGGCCTTCTCATACCTTGCAAGCCAGTTTACAGGGAGGAATCGTCCATGCTGCCTTCTACAATAGGAACTTGCTTTTCATCTCTGGAAATAAAACAAGAGCAATATCTCTGTATGCTTTGAAAGTCTCTTGGACTACCCTGACCAAAAACTCAAAAGCAGAATCTCACATTTGGTACTGGAACTTCTATTAAATAATCTTTAGCTCTTAGAGGTAACATTTTGACCCAAATAGAAAGCTCTCGCTGTCTCTCTTGGTCTCTCTCTCTCTGTCTCTCTGTCTCTGTCTGTGTCTCTGTGTCTGTCTGTCTGTCTGTCTGCCTGTCTGTCTGTCTCTGTCCCTTCCCTTACTCTCTGTCTTTCTCTCTCTTTGTCTGTCTCTGCCTCTCTATGTCTTTGTTTCTGTCTCACTCTCTCTCTCTCCCCCTGGAAATAATTCTACTATATAACCCAATGGAAGAATATATTAATCAATGAAGTGGAAAAGATCACATTGAGTGAGGCATTCCAGATACCTCAATATCCAATTTTATATAGTAAATAAATATAATTTTATATGCATGCATGTTTTACAAATTACATGTATTATAGGCATTTTTAGATATGGAGTTAATAGTATGGTGTATGATTCCTTACAAGTTTTTCACAATCCTTAATGTTTTTTTGTAATCTCTTTCTCTTCTACAGTTATCTCTCCCTTATGTAATTAGCACTTCTGATATTCCAGTTCCTCCCCTCAGATTACTTGTAGCTGGTCAGTGGCCTCTCTATGCTCCTTACCATAACTCAATTCCAATAGTATTTATTATCATTTCCTGTTTTTTTTCAATTACTCCGTGATATATGTACACACATCTGAAAAGTTTGAGCTATGTGCCTCTGAAGATTAAGAGCATGCATTACTTGTCTTTCTGTGTTACTTCATTCAATATAAATCTTCTACTTCTACCCATTTAATTTGCATATTTTACGGTTTCACCTTTTTTTTTATAGCCAGCTGAATAGTAACCGACAGTATCTATGTACCACAATTTTATTAAGCATTGATCAGTAGGAGATTTAGTTGTTATTTTCTCCCAATATATTATAGAAACTCACCATGAACATCCAAGCACTCTTATTTTGGGTTGTAACTTGTGAAATTGAAAAGTGAATTTTAAGTCAAGTCAGTATGAGCATATAAAGGGGGAGGAGGTCCCCCTCATTCACAGTCGTAGGGGAGGGGAGTAAGAGGAAAATAGGAGGGAGGGAGGGAGAAATGGGAGGATACAAGGGATGGGATAACCTTTGAGATGTAATAAGAATAAATTAATAAAATAAAATTTTAAAAAAGTCAAGTCAGTTACTCTTACAAGCTTTGACCGACCATTGCACTGATATATTTTGCATGCAGAACTCTGTTGTTGATCAAACGGTTTGTGGCTGAGCTGGTGTTTAAGTGTCTCCTTTGGTGGCATGTTGAGTACATTCCTACACTTAAACACTAGCATGGAGGAGTGAAGTGACTTCTTCGTGTTCAATCATGGGTGTAGGTGTGGTCTTCAACAATGGGTTCTTAATATAATTTTGTGTATAACCACCTATAGTCATGGCAAATATCTGATTTGTTTTGGGGGTTCCCACTGGATCCCTTTGGCCAACAACTCAGTCACATGTAACTCAGTCCTGGTACTCTGGGTTTTTCAGCCAGAAGTCTTTTATTCTTATTTCAATTTCTTCATATTTTTAAATATATTTTATTAATTTATTCATATTACATCTCAATGGTTATCCCATCCCTTGTATCCTCCCATTTTCCCCTCCCTCCCCTCCTGTATGACTGTG
The DNA here is from genome assembly GCF_964271855.1 of Acomys minous. NCBI lineage: Eukaryota > Metazoa > Chordata > Mammalia > Rodentia > Muridae > Acomys > Acomys minous. The sequence goes on along the minus strand of NC_140492.1, from coordinate 82,278,280 downwards.
ACTGAGGAGGACCTTCTCCCCCTGTATATGCTCATGGGGTATCAAGTCTCTTCTTGGTATCTTGCTATCTTTCCTCTGAGTGCCACCAGGCCTCACCATCCAGGGACATGATCAAATATGGGGCACCAAAGCTCATGTGAAAGTCAGTACCTACTCTCCACTCAGCTGTGGAGGATGTCCTGTCCATTGGCAAGGTCTGGGTAGGGGTTTGAAGTTTACTGCATATATTACTCCAGCACACAACAAGAACATTTGCTCAATCATGTTAATAGCAGCCTTATTCACAATAGCCAGAACATGGAAACAGCCTAAGTGTCTCTCAGTAGAAGAATGGATAAAGAAACTGTGGTACATTTACACTATGGAATACTACTCAGCTATTAAAAACAAGGAATTCCTGTAATTTGTGGACAAATGGATTAAACTAGAAATGACCATAATGAGTGAGTTACCCCAGAAGCAGAAAGAGTCAAATGGTATATACTCATTTATATCTGGACACTAGCCCAAGGGATATGTTCCGTGAAAGTCTTCAGTTACCAGGAAAGTGGGACAGAGGGGAGGACATCCTATTGGGACTCTAGGTGAGAGAAGCATGGGAGAATGGGGAAATAGAAGGATCCAGAGGGTCCTAGAAACCTACAAGAAGAACATTATGATGGACAGATCTGAGCCCAGGGAACCTTCTCAAACTCTGGCACCAGCCAAGGACAATTTATTCATATTTTATAGATTTGTTTGGTTATTAAATACTTCTTGGCTTAATTTTGGTGGTTTGTTTAAATCTAAAAGTGTATCAGTTCCTCTTAGGTTTTCTAACTTAATGGAGTACAGGTTTTTAAAATATTTCCTTATAATGTTCTGAGTTTCTTTGCAGTATTATATGATGGGTCCCCATTTATTTCTTATTCTGTTTTCTTTTTCTTTTTTGATGCTTACTTTTTATTTTGGGGGGGGCTTGGTACAAGAATATGTCTGTCTTCTTTATATTTTCTCAGAAATATCTTAGATTCAATGATTATATGGCTTTCTTTGCTTTTATTTAAATAACTATTGATCTGATTTTTATTATTTCTTTCAACCGATTGGGCTAGGGCTTTTTGTTTGTTTGTTTGTTTGGCTTTTTTTTTTTTTTTGGTACCTGTTCTTTTTCTCCCAAAAATCTGAGTAACTTATTCAGACACTTATTTGTGCTCTTCTAAGTTTCTTAGTGTAGATGCTTAGAGCTATAATTTTTCACTTATATTAGAATGTTTTTAATCTGTCTCAGAAATTTTTCTGTGTTCTTTTTTATTTTCATTAAGTTCCAGGAATATTTTGGCTTCTTTCTTGACTTCTTCTTTGACCTATTCATCATTCACTGAGTTCTTTAATTTATATGAGTTTCCATACTCACTTGATTGATAGCAGTTTTAAGTTTTATGGACTCTAGTCAGATAGGATACCAGGAGTTATGATTAACCTTTTAAATTTGTATGTATGTTTTTGACCCCGAATGAGGTCTATTTTAGAGAAGCATCTGTGTGCTGCTGAGTAGAATGTATTGTTGGTATGTGTCTGGAATAGTCTACAGATATCTGTTAAGTCTGTTTCATGTATGACATCATTTACTTCTGAGGTGGGTTTTTTTTTTGTTGTTGTAGTTTTTTTTTTTTTTTTTTTTGGTCAAGATGACTCTCTACTGAGAAAGTGGTATATTGAAATCACTATTGATGTGTTGATGTAAGTTTCTGCCTCTAATTGAATACATGAAACTCTGGAGCATCTGTTTTAAGGATAGTAATATAATTTTGGTTAACCATTCCCTGGATTGGAATGAAGTGCCTCTTTCTATCTTTCTGATTAATTTTAGTTTGAACTCTATTTTGTCATACATTATATATCCTGCTCTGTGCTTGCTTCCTGGTCCCATTTGATTAGAGTACATTTTCCCATCATTTTAGTCGAAATCAGTGCCTGTCTTTAAAGTTAGAGTATATTTCTAGCAGATGGTGGGTAGATGAAAAATTTTACTACATTCAGTTATCATATGTAGAAAATTGTGACTATTACAATTTCTAGTTTTTTATACAACTACATGTTAATTGTAGTCATTGTCCTGTAGATTTTTTGGTGTTGTTTGTGTTCTTGGTTATATTTTTGTGTTTAATATCTATTGCATCATATTTCTTTCCATAATCCTTTGGGTTTACTCATTCCACTGTTTAGATTAAATATTACTTTCTGTGTTTTCTTGCAATTGTGAATTTTAATGTAATTTTAATGTTACTTATATTTTGGAAGGCTTTATTTTTTTCTCCAACTACAGTAGATAATTTCGTCATGTGCTTTAGTCTAGGTTTAATCACAGTCTTTGAGGACTTGGAATACATTGCTCCAGGCTTTTCTGGCTTTCTTCTTTTTTTTTTTTTTTTTACTTTTTTTCTCCTTTATTAATTTATTCTTGTTACATCTCAATGGTTATCCCATCCCTTGTATCCTCCCATTCTTCCCTCCCTTCCATTTTCCCCTTATTCCCCTCCCCTATGACTGTTCCTGAGGGGGATTACCTCCCCCTCTATATGATCATAGGGTATCGAGTCTCTTCTTGGTAACCTGCTGTCCTTCCTCTGAGTGCCACCAGGTCTCCTAGTCCAGGGGACATGGTCAAAGGTGAGGCACCAGAGTATGTGAGAAAGTAATATCTCACTCTCCACTCTACTGTGGAGAGTGTTCTGTCCATTGTCTAGATCTGGGTAGGGGTTTGAGGTTTACCGGCTGTATTGTCCTTGGCTGGTGCCTTAGTTTGAGCGGGACCCCTGTGCCCAAATCTGCCTATCATAATGTTCTACTTGTAGGCTTCTAGGACCCTCTGGATCCTTCTACTTTGCCATTCTCCGATTGCATTGAGAAGACAACTGTTACTCTGATGGATTTTCTTTTCTTTGTGACTTTTATATATTTCTCTTTCAGCTTTTAATACCTTTCTTTGTTCTGTGTACTTAGTGTTTCAGTCTTCTTCAGTTATTCTGTAGCTTTATCAAACTCCAATTTTTATGTCTTGAATTTTCTTTCTCATTTTAAACAACCTTGTGGTTATCGTTTGTGGAAGGTATCACAGAGGCATTTATTCTCCTTAAGTTCTTTAATTTTTTTTATTGAGCTGTTTATTTGTGCTTGTTTAGATTCCTTAAATTTCATGTATTGTTCTCCTACATTCTGTGCCCTGGGGTTTATCTAATTAGTTCTCATTGGTAAACAATTTTATAATGCTGGTAGGTCTTATGCTAGCATAATCTCTCATAGTGTTGGTATATTTGTGATCACATTTTGACATGTGACCTTCTTTTCTTAGTTGTGTGTCTAATATGTATCTAGTGGGTTAGGAAGAAGAAAGTGTGTGTGTGGGGGGGGGTTGAGATAACATGGTTTAGATGGAATGAAATCTGGCAGAAAGAGAGGGAACTGGGCTGGCTGTAGAGTGTACATCCTTTTCCCAGCCTGGAGTTTGGAGGTAGATATGGCTAGTAAATGTGTTGAGTATAGCATTGGATGGGCTTGTGGAAAGGCAGATAAGTTGGGTTCTGGCATAATCCTAGAGGTGGCTTATCACAGAGGCAGAGGTGTCCAGAGTTGGCCGGGGCTCTAGATGTCAGATCTGGGCTAGATCTGGGGATTGGACAAGGGTTCACGGAGGAGAGATTCAGGCCGACTCACTGGAATAGAACCTGGAAAATGAAGTGTAGGATCTGGCTGGTGGGAGAGACTGGATCCTGTCTAAATTATTCTATGTACTTACAAAGTTTTAAACCCCATGGATCATAATCTGTGGTGCATATATGCCAATTCATATTTACTTCTCTAGTCTCTTTCCTCTTAATATTAAGTAGGGTCAGATGGATAGGTAGAAATAGATTCTGATTTACCCCTAGTGAAAGAAAGGCAGAACTTTCCCCCTCTGTACTTTTGACCAAAGTTGTTTTTTTTTTTTTTATCAAAATTTGGAAGCTTCAAGCTGGTATCGTCTGTCATCTTAGATGTGCATGGAAGAATGAGGAATGGCAGCACTTCCCAGGAGGAGTTACCTACAAAGCTCATGAGCAATACCTCCCTGGTAATTAACATCATATACATGCCTAGGAGAGGTAAAGTTGTATGAGATCCAACTATCTCCACGGATGAATTCTATGGGCTCATGGATCTTCTATAGATAGTCCCATCTCCAATGAGTTCAATAGTGTAATAATCATGCAGTCCCCAGAAGCAAACATTTTATACTACCCCCTAGTTCCTGATCTACTTTCATGGTATTCTCATTCATATTTTCAAATTGGCTTCATATTTACATATTTTATGCGTTTGGTTACTTTTCTCAAATACATTTCTATGCACCATATGCATATTTTGTACCCATGGAAACCAGAAGAGAGTATCAAAACTTCTGGGATTAGAATTATATAGATGGTTGTCAGCTGCCATACGTGTCCTGTGAACTGAATTTGGGTCTTCACAAGAACAGTGATATTCTTAAGAACTGAACCATCTCTGCTGCAGTCCCCTACTCTTGAACTCTTTTTTACTCATGATTCTTTAATCTTCCCTGGAGTTTTTAGTGGATGATAGAGATATTACATTCGTGGCTGTACATTACATAATAACTTATTCTTAGCCCTTTGACCAGTTATGAGTCACTACCACAACTGACTACTATGATAGAGAATCAATCTTCTCTGACAAGTGATGACAATAGGCATAGACATAAATATTCGTAGGCAATTCGACAGACATATTATGCCTATTTATCAAAGCAACAGCAATAGCATTCCTACTGGAGATAGTGACCTCCTCCGTCAGACTTTTTATTCAGATAGCAGCAGAAAGAGTGAAATTTCCCCCTTTGTAGAAGGATCCAAATTTAATCAGAAATAATTAGCTTCCCTCATATCAGTCATGGCACTATTTCACTAATAAGTATATATTGTTTGGCCATTCAAACATTGTCATCAGGGTCCACAGATATTAATGCTATTGATGACTACAGTCTTTCAGATTAATGCACAGTCCTTTGGAACTATGGGGGTTAGCCAATAGGGAAGAATCTTCTGACTGTTTTTAGTTTGATTTTTTTTATTTACTCAAACTGGGCCTTATGAGGAACATGTCATATTTTATGAATGACTTTTGCAATTTTAAGCCTCTGAGAATCTGAAGATGATTATCCTTCAGAATAGTCAAAGATGCCCTGGCTAACATGCTGTAACACTTACTAGGTGATCCTAATATCCATGTGTGGAGAGTTGATACACTCTAACACATTTTATTTCTATGATGATATAATGATGCTTGTGTGCTTTCAAAATTAAAAGTTCTAAATACTTTTGTATGACTGTGATATTAAGAATTATATGGTGCCAACGTTTCATTATTAGCTTTAAGCAATACTGCTTGCTTTTTCTGAGGCTAAGGCACAAGTAATTATTTTCAGTTAAATTTTTTTCTAATAAATATAGTCCTATATCTTATATCACTAAATATAACATTAACTTTATGTAATGTAAATTATTTATCATGTTTATGAAGACGAATGCATTGGAGTGCATACATATATAGAAAGATAGAGACCAAAATGAAAAAGACAGATATATACAGAAACACGCAAGGAGAGAAAGAGACAAAGAAGCAGAGAGATAATAAAACATACAGCAGTTTGAGAGACTGATTTCATGAGTAAATGAATATGAATACAACATAACCCCCTCTGATAAATCATATTGTTCTATTCGTTTTTATTTTCTTGCCTTTATTACAATATATTAACAAAACCAATTTATGTCCTATTAGCATAATTCATTACCTAGGAACTGTGTATTACTTTTAAAGAATAGGAGTAACTTTATCTATCTAGTATACATTAAACTGAACAGTATCTATATTTTGGCTTGAATATATCACTTATCATTTATTCCTTCATTACAGGTGTACCTGTGGCTACTGATACATTTTTATAAACAAATGCATCTCACTTATGTCTCCTTATTAAGTCATTTTCATTAAATAATGTAATTCAGAATCTTAAGGATAATGTCAACATTACATGCAATTCATATATACCTCCAACATCAATTATTGCATTGGTGTCATGATTCCAACACTGGTAAGTTTGAAAAACAAGCGACAACGGAAGGTACCTCTGACCTTCAAATATTCTAGAGTATCCTTTCTGGAATAATTGGAGATTTCTCTTTATTTCGCTTTTGGTAATTTGGAGACTACCTCTGTGTAACTACTCTTGTCTCAGTCTCCCTATGCAATACAAGCTGTCATGAAAATTGTAGCTATCGATTATCTCAGCTTTGAGGAAACAGGAAACATAGCTAGGAACTTTCATATCACGGTTAAGTTCAAATTTATTTAACACTTTCCAATTTTTTTTACTGTTCACCTTTTTTTTTTGTTATTTTTGATGCAGGGTTTTTCTTTTTTTAATTATTTTATTTTTGTACGTATACATTTATATTATTACACATATATACAATAGGTTACCTATAGCAAGAAGAACCGTGACACAATCAGGAATTATATAAATGTTATATTCTTAGTGTTTTGGCTATTTGCATTTGACAACATTGAAGAAGACATCATTCTTATCTTGGTTCATCACATATTGTCATTTTCAACTCAGAACACCTATCTGGACCTAAAAACATCTTAACCTCTAAACAATTAAGCTTCGTTGTAAAACTAAGCTACCTGGTCTTCAACTCCCTCGGAGAATTGAGAAGGAGTAAATTTGATTATCTGAGTATGCTGGGAGTACAGGTTGGTAGCTTTCCAAATGAAAAGATGACAGAGACAGTTTTCTAACTGAACAGTCACCCAAAACTCTCTATAACATTGGAGCATATTCTTCAGCCTTCTGGCCCAATCTATCTGACAGACATATTGTGAGGCAGGAACTATTGAAGACTTGCTTACCCTGTCTTGGCAGTTTGGCCATCGACTCTGCTTGCATCCAAGCTTGCCCTCTTTTTAGGCAGAATTCTGTCTGTGGTAGAAATGAGGACCTTTTCCACAGTGGCTCATTTGCCACATTTTAGCCATCTCCATAAGGAGGTTCTTCTTTTTTTTAAAACATTGTTTTATTTTTACACATACATTTATATTATTACACACATATACAATAAACTACCTATAGCAAGAAGACCCATGACACATTCAGGAATTATATAAATATTACATTATTAGTTTTTTGGATATTTGTATTTGATAGCCTTGAAGAAAATATCTTGCCTATCTTGGTGAGTCTAAATTTCTTAATGTAAATAAATATCTATCATATCTTGTCATTATCAACTTAAAACATCTATCTAGACTTAAGAACATCTTAACCCCTAAACAACTAAGCTTCATTGTAAAACTAAACTATCTGTTCTTCAACACATATCTGAGACTTGAGAAGAAATAAATTTGATTACCTGACTATGCTGGGAGTGCAGGTTAGTAGCTAGTCTAGTGTCTAGTTATTGAAATAAAAGATGTGTATTTATTATAAATTAGTTTAAATCATGATATTCTTATATTTTTAGAATTAAAAAATTTAAATCTATTTATATATTGTTTATTCTTCACAGTGTTTTATAAAGGAAATTGTTGTAACAGAAGAAAGTCATTTGAAAAGTAGCCCAAAAGAATACTATTGACAATCTGTAAAAGGATAGACTTTTATGAAGGGAAATGTTCTGATTTGCTCTTTATTTATTCTCTTTACTTTGTTTATCTGCTTCCTTGGTTGCTGTTTGGTTTTTCTTTTATTTATTTTGTTTGTAAAATAGGGTCTTGCTATGTAACCCTGGTTGTCTTTGAGCTCACTGTGCAATTCAAGCTCACCTCAAACTTGTGTGTAATCTTCTGCCTCGCCTTTATGAGCACCACGGCTATACAAATGCACTACTGAGTTTGAAAATGCAACATTTTTTTTACAGTATAGAGAGCATTATTTTCACATGTGAGGTTACAGTTAGAGTTAGGACTTCTGAGTTGGATGTAAAGCTGTAATAATGGAGAAGCTATGCACTCACTGAGATGCAAATTGCAGAAAAGAACCTAATTGCTCTAAAAGATACTTAGGATCTTAAGTGCCCACCCATCACTTTAGCAGTGGAGGAAGATAGACCTGGTGAGATATAACCATACATTAGGGTGTAGGGTGAGATAACATGCAGTAGGAGACAGTTGAATAAGGGAGTTGGGACATGGTCAGGGCCTTAGCTACCTCCTGGTAATAAAGGACCAAATGAAAGCTATGGAAGCTTCTGATGGTCCCTTGGTTCTACTTGCACAAAAATAAGAGATTTAGATGCCTCCACTTGTGAGAATGCAAAGTTTCTCATTTCTTTCCTTTGCTTACAGTAAAAGGAAAACTAGCTCTATCTAGTCCAACTGCATCAGAGCTCTATGCTTAAGGCCCTCTTTTCAGTTGTCTCTACTTCAAGCTGTCAAACAACCAAAGTGAGGCTGTAGACTACACTTCCTTTCCTCTAAGTCCACTACTTTCCACAAATGCAGGATGATCTCTTTGGTTTTCCTCCAAGATATTCACACACAGTTGTCATCCCAGAGCATGTACTTGGAGAATGCAATCTAGAGTTCCCAGAGTTAAGTTCTTCTACTTAAAGGAAAAAAAAAAATCTAACCGTCTTCTTTGCTATTGATGGAGGAAATAAACTCTAAAATCCAAACATTTTGGCTTTTGTGAATGAATTTTTAGGAGTCCATTGTGATGTTGGATTAGCTTACAGATCAAGGGTCTATCTGGAAAATGGGAAACCATCCATTTATCAAAGCATATTTCATTTATATTTATTTTCAATATGATATATATTGATCATATTCTTTCCCTCTTCTGCCATTCCATATCCTCCTCATCTCCCTACTCAGGAAACTCCAAGCTTGCCATCTATCTGTCTGTCTATCTATCTATCTATCTATCTATCTACCTATCTACTATCTATCTATCTACCTATTATCTATCTAAAATATATATATATATATATATATATTATATATATAATCTATCATCTATTTCAATAAAAGAAACAAAAGACCACCAAAACAAAAGTTGTAAATCAAAACAATAAGAGAAAAAACAGTAAGAGAAAAGATAACAAAAAAATAAAATGGAGAGAGAGAGAGAGAGAGAGAGAGAGAGAGAGAGAGAGAGAGACAGACAGACAGACAGACAGACAGACAGACAGACAGACAGAAAAACCAAAACCAAGGCATGAATCTGTTTTGGTTTGTGTAGGCCAATTACTTTTGCGCATGTAGCTTGCCTAGAGCAAGCTTAATAAACCCAGTAGTGATCTATTTAAAAACAAACAAACAAACAAACAAACTGGTTTTTCCTTCCCCTACAGTTATCAGTTGAAAGAGCCTTTTAGTCAGAGATTGTATTTTGTGTCCACCATCCCTTCTCAGTGCTGGGACTCTGTCTGCTTTGATCCTCTGTGGATGCTCTACATGCCGTCACAACCTCTATGATTTCATGTTTGTATTTTGTGCTGGCATCTAGGCATGTGGTGTTTTGTTGCTTGACGTATTTCTTGGGGGAACATATCTGGTCTCGTGCTGTTGAAGGGATATGACATTCTTTGGTTGTTGTTGCTTACTCTTGGTAATAGTCAATTATGGTGGAGTTCCAAAGGAGATAGATTAAAAAGAAAGGCTGAACGGGGACAGCTAGGGAGAACTTGGGGGAGCCTGGGTTCATACCAACAGTCTAAGTGCAGAGGGAGCGAAGATGGGATACAAAGAGGAGCTCTTACAGGCAAGTGGCAGCAGGACTAAGAGAAAATCTGAAGAGACCCAAATGGGCATGCTTCTTGAAAAGTCTCAACCCTACGCTTTTATTTGCTATCACATTTAATTGTCAGATCTTCCTGCAGAGTAAGATAAAGCCAGTGGATTTCACACCTGATTCTTGCTTGGTGCATGGTATAAATTGTATATTCATCACATCCTGTTGGTTTTCAACATTAAGCTGGATATCCTTGGTCATTTCATGAATGTTTTCTTGATTGTAGATTAATAACATTTATAGTTTTTATTTATTTTTTGAATAGTCCAAATGAATACGTGCTTGAAGGAAAATTGTAGCAATTATTTAATCCTACAAAGGTAGAATATCCCAACATGTTTAACATGTAAAGTATACTATTACTGATAAAATACTGTGGGAAATACATATATAACACAAATTCAACATTTCAGTATAAATGTACAATAAATATCATTAATGAACTTCAACACATAAGAAAAAAAATTAGCAGTACCCTTTTTGGGATAACAGGTAAATAACAAAAGTCAGGGTATAAATTTAAAAGTTAATAATCGAACATATAAAGTTAAGATCGTATTTGAAAATGGGAAACAGTCCTAGTACTTTTGATGACAATAAGTACCTGATGTGTAGAGCAGCTTGCCAGAGGTTGTTGCAAGCAGGTTACTTTATGTAAATGTGCAAGATGATAGGTGTATATCAGAAAGTGAAGCTTTTTCTGGAACACTTACGGGAGGACCTGCGTTTAACGTCTCTTGCAACTTTAGTCATTTCCTTGATGGGTCTACTTAGTTCTACTCTTTATATAGCTACCCATGTACACAAGTATCTGTCCAAGTTTCTTTTCTTCATAATATTGCCACTCATATTGCATTAAGGCTTAGTCTCCTTCTGTATGGTCATATTTCAGTTTAACTAATCATTCCTGTATAGGACCATGTTCCTAAAGAAGGCCACAGTGCGAGGCTCATAATAGTTATAGCTTCAACATGTGACTGGGAATAAAGTCATTCAACCCATAACAATATGATTGAGGAACCAACTGAACCAGTGCCTCTCTTGAGTATGGGAAAACAAATCAATTTTATTGCTCCAAAAATGTCTTGAAGAGTTGATAGAGAACACCAAAATTATGAAGAACATCTTTCACAGATGGTTGCTCTGCGTCGCTGAGATTGAGGTTGGCCTGATTAAAAACAAATGGTGACACAGTTTTGAACAGGGGGTACTTCGTTCTATTATTTCCCACCCCCCAAAAAATGAATGTTGGAGGTAAAATATTAAAAATGTAAAAAGTCATGGGTATGTTCCCCATCACAAATTAAATAACATACCACTTAAGCAAAAGTGGATTCAAGAAGTTTCGCTTGGCTCGTGTTGTAGCTTGGTGTGCCACAGTGAAGTCAGATGACATTGCTGGCGTGGCATGCCAAAAGACGCTTAAAATGATGAAAGATACCAACTTGTTAATATCATTTGAAAGAAAATCCATTTCTCAGATCACAAGAAAAGATTGGATCAAAAACCTTGGCTTTTTGTACTGGCATTATAATTCATCTGAATAAACACTTTGAATAATTCTTCGCAAATGCATTCAAAAGTAGTTGCACAAATACGTACTTTAATTCATTTGGAAAGGAATAACATGTCTAAATTTTCTGCACTGAAATCAGACTCCAGAAATGAAAGGGAAGGCCTGAATTACTTTCCAAAAGTGGAAGCTTTAAAGAGCAAACTCCCATACACATATTTGTTACTTTTATTTAAAATGTTAGGAAAATGGACAGTCCGTACAGTGGTCAAAGGATCTGGGCTCAATTAGGTACTGAAATTATGTATAAGGTCTGGTAGATGGAAGTATTCTTTTCGTACAATGTTTTTCTATTGAGATTAAAACTAATTTATAGTTAAATTATATATCATTTTACAGTAAGTTCATGTACTTCCTTAATTTGAGCAAAGTTTTATTCTCTTTCCAGTAGTTGGTTTTCTTATCCATAAGTCATTCATTCATTTTACTTCTCATTTCATAATACAGGTTTTTAAAAACATACTTAGCATATGGTTTGACAGAAAATGATCACTTAGCTCTAACTTACTTACTGAAGTATAAGAAATTGTAACTATTTCTGAATTTTGCAAACATATAATATTTCAAAATAATAAATAGTATTTCAAATTAATATTTTAACATATTCTAGAGTGTAATAATTCAAATTTTTCCAAAATTGTGCCATGGTAAAATAGTATTATTTTCTTTGAAAATGCCAGGTGTTATATTCAATATATAATAAAATGTTTTAACCAGATAAAGACTTGAAACTATTTTCTGGGAAATCAACTTTGTTTGGTTAACTCTAGGCAAAGTCTGAAAGGTAGAAATTTCTGTTATGGTAGTGTGATGTCACATATGCCTGTTAGCCCCTGGAGGAAATAGCATGTTCAGTTTGTTAATGTGGTGAGTATCAGGAAAACCATACAGTTTTAGATATATTTTATCTCTCATGGATAAGATCGTATTTTTTCAATAATCATATAGATTTCAAATTTGAGAGCATCTTTTATCCAGTAGAATGTTAATTTCCATAAAACTAACATTTAGTTTGACTTTTTTGTTTTGTTTCTACATTTAATTTATTTTTATTCACAGCTTATACTAAAATATTTATTTTTCTGATATAATGCTTAATTCTTTTTAGTTTCACATATTTCTTTAGATGTTTTATATATACAGTGACATTGTACACAAATAAAATTCAATCTTCTTAATAAGTGTTGTATACCTGGTTTTACTGGGGCACTTAGAAAACATGCAAATATATAATATGGCAAAACTATAAGAAGAAGAGAAAGCTTTTTCTAATTCAGTTACTTTTGGACAGACCTTATATTCTGAATTCTAATATGTACTTGAAAAATATCAAGGAAGATTGTCCACTCCTCCACATGCTCCCTAATCACTGTGTTGTGTCAGTTAGTGCAGTTCCTTTCTGTAATAAGTCTCAAAAACACAACAAAAATATGCTGAGTTGTTGGCATCTTCATCTAAGCCCCAGAGAATGCTCCAAGTGACTGAAGACCCTTGACATGAAGAGATTATATGAGAACATAATACAAAGTGCTGTAGCTGTGGCTTTTATGAGAGTTAGACTGACACATTAAATCTCTTGAGACCCTGAGGAGAAAGAAGGTAAAGTATCAACTCAGAATCTTCCAGGACTATAGCATTCTCTTCTACAAAAAAACATTGTTAAAAGGATACAGAGACAATGGTTACATAAGTTCAAATAATTAAAGACAGTATGTAAATAGTTAATTGAAAAATAATACTATAGATTTTGTGTTTCATGTACTTCAAATCAATTCCATCCCTATAGTTTTTAAGCCCTTGAGCCTTCAACTTCAAGAGGTTATAATGTCATAAATCAATATTTGAAATCCTTTGTTGGTATTAAGCGGATGCCTACATATACTCATGGTCCAAGCTATAGGGAAGACAGAGATATGTTTTCCACTTGAACATTGTGGCATATGCCTGCAGAGTGCCTATAGATATGATGAGACTATGTGATGTTATAATGCCAGTATTACATTGTTGCTGATTCTTCAAAGAGTACACAGTGTGAAGACACGTATCTTTAGAAGTGGCAAGAACTGTATCTAATCATCATAAACCCAAAACACCTGTACAATGCAGTGCAGCATGGGAGTGTTTCTTATCTATTTTCTCTGCACGTTGTGGAAGGATAGGTATAGAGAATATTGGGAAGGAGAAATTAGTTCAATAGAGACATTTAAGAGAATAGATTTTATTTTCTTTTTTTTTTCTCTTTTCACTTTCTTTTTTTTTTTACTTCTTTTTTCTCCTTTATTAATTTATTCTTGTTACATCTCAATGGTTACCCCATCCCTTGTATCCTCCCATTCTTCCCTCCCTCCCATTTTTTTCTTATTCCCCTCCCCTATGACTGTTCCTGAGGGGGATTTCCTCCCCCTGTATATGCTCATAGGGTATCAAGTCTCTTCTTGGTAACCTGCTGTCCTTCCTCTGAGTGCCACCAGGTCTCCCCATCCAGGGGACATGGTCAAAGGTGAGGCACCAGAGTATGTGAGAAAGTCATATCCAACTCTCCACTCTACTGTGGAGAGTGTTCTGTCCATTGGCTAGATCTGGGTAGGGATTTAAGGTTTGCCACCTGTATTGTCCTTGGCTGGTGCCTTAGTTTGAGAGGGACCCCTGTGCCCAAATCTGCCTATCATAATGTTCTACTTGTAGGCTTCTAGGACCCTCTGGATCCTTCTACTTTGCCATTCTCCCATGATTCTCTCATCTAGAGTCCCTCTAGAATGTCCTCCCCTCTGTCTCAGTTTCCTGGTAAGTGAAGGATTTTATTTTCTATACACACATTGATAAGCCAAAGAAACGGTTGTGGTGGTAAAACAGCATGAACGAGTTTAATTTGAATAATTAATTTCTGTGTAATATAGAATCAATATAGAGAAAACTAGAGAAGAATGAAGTTTTAGTGCTTGATTATTGAATTGAATTTTTGAATAAAAGATAAAATTATTACAGCTATTTGTTGTAAAAATAAAAATGTTTATTGGTTATAAAAAACAGTAACATATTAAATCTATTTATACTTGTAAAACTGTTGATTGAGTTATTCAAAAGAATTCATAGGAAACTCCAATGAGTTGTGTCTAACTTAAGGAGTATAAAAACTTTAAACACTTAAGCCCCATCAATGTGCTATATTAAGAGAATTCTAGAAATAATTGCAACCGTAAAATTTTCATTTAATCTTAAACTTAAAAATGGTGATTTGACTATCATTTGGTTATTTTTGAATATTGATCTGAAAATATTGGTTTCTGAATATAATTTGTTGAAAATTATCATTCTAATTAGTTTTTGAACAATATAATGCATTTATATTGTTGAATATATATTTAGGTATATAAATATATTTATATCATATTATAATTTCATGAATTTAATAATGTACATATTGTCAAACTATGGGGCTTTGTATGTTCTTGGGTAAACCTTATAGAGAGCACAAGACAGTCTTTACATAGTACATATCTCTTTATTTTATTTTATTTTATTTTTAAAATTCTTTTTATTAATTTATTCTTGTTACATCACAATGGTTATCCCATCCCTTGTATCCTCCCATGCTTCCCTCCCTCCCATTTCCCCCTTATTCCCCTGCCCTATCTCTTCCCTTCCACCTGCTGTCATCTTGACAAAGCCTAGGCTCATTTGAGAAGGGAGTTTCAGTTGTAAAATTTCCTAGACCAAAATGGCTTTTGGTAAGATTATCTCTACTTTTCTATTGGTAAACTGCTTCTCTTTGCTACATAACCTAACCTTAGTGTTTCATTGATAAACTAGAAGTTTATTTTCTATCAGTCCTATAATTATACAAATCTCTGATAAGCTCCTGTAAGTTCTCAGAGATTAACGGTTTAAGTTTAATATCTTTCAGAAGCTATTAGTCATATTGCTATGTGTATTGTAGTTATTGTTTAAATCATTATTGATTTGTATTTTTTGAGGAGAAATTATCTAACATATATTTCATATGACATTATGGATTAATTATAATATGCACTTGTAATGGAGAAAACAATCATTGGTTGCTAACTGTAAGCATATAGTAGTGGGCAATCATGTCAATTACAGAAACTTTTTTCTGAACACAGGAAAATAAGATACATCAATGTATCCCCTGAAGATATTTGTGAGAAGAGCTTATTTTGCCCAATAGAATTTGAATTGAAATGATGGAGAATTTGAGTTTGGCTAAGGAGATAGTGATGCATCTGTTGATATGAAGTGTCATTCATTTAGGGCAGTGTCGAACTCATGCTTTCCTGACAGGCTACCCAGTCCCATGCTGGAATTTGTGTGAGTGAGAAACATACTCTATGAAGCTCTATCATTAATACTGAAGTGATATTTTTACTTTATCAGATGTTATTTATATTGTAACTCATGTTCGTGAATCTTTTTATGTCATTTAACATTATTAATAAAATAGTGCTGAATTTAAATTTTTAATAATACTATATTAAAGTATTATTATTTTTTATATTGCCATGTGTTTTGTTTATAGTTTATATGAAACATATGAAATTATGTCTGTTCAGAATCTGGAGGCTGTTTTTAAATTGTTTAGCGTTTTCCTCTTGAATGTTTGTATCATATTGTTATTATATTTTCATTAAGTCCTTTCTCATATTAAAATACTTTCTTCCAATCTTACAAAATTTCTTCTCAAAGATTATACCTGCCTTTTATAAAAACAAGGTTATAAAAATAGCATTATTTCTGTATTTTGCTTTCAGTGGTAATTACATTCTTAGAGCTCAGTCTTATGCTTTTGACACAAAACCCAGAAACTGAGATCAGTAGCAAATTCCAAACCAATAAATACCTGCAATATTATTATTAATTTAATGTAGATAGATACTTGTTACTGCTCTCTGAATGGTTTCATTTAAGGACCTACAGATTACAGTTTATCATCAATTATTTGCATATACACTAATAGTACTTTACCATTTATCTTTATGGAAAGAAACCACCAAATACCAGCTGGACAATATGAGTATACAGGGCATGGGTCCAAGATGGCAGAGCCCAGCCGAAACTGAGTACCAGGAACACAGTGACTGTTTGGCCAACAAACTACTGCATGGCTAAATCCAATTCCATAAGGCCAAGACCTGTTCTGTGCCAAGCTGACTTCATAATGTCAAAGCCCACTGGTGATCCCTCTGATCTACCCATCTCATCTGGAGCACAGCCACCAGAATTGTGGGCTGTAGGTGAGACCCAACATCTATTGACTAACATCCTGAGAAGGCCAATGTGGGGCTCACCAACTTTCAGTTTAGAGCCCTTAGCTGCTGACTCTGGACCTGCCTGTCTAACTTGGGAGAAGACCAGAAAAAGTGAGCTGTACTCTGGCTCTGACCCACATCTGCCATTCAAGAAGGCCTGTGCAGCACTAGCAACATTCATCCTGAACCCACTCTGCTCCCTCCAAAGCTGCCTAGACATCAGAGAACACCAGGTCTACTATCACCAGAGACAATGGCTAGAGGTCATCATAAGCACGAAGCAACAAAACCCAGGGCCATTTGTCCCTACTGAAACCAGCTATCCTACAACAGCAACCGCTGGAGATACTAATATACCTAAAGTGGAAGAAAATCATCTTAAATCTGGGTTTATAAAAATAATAAGGCATTAAAGGAGGAAAATAAATCTCTCAAAGCAATACAGGAAAATACATTGAATCAGATAAAGAAATCGAATAAGTTCCTTAAAGAATTACAGGAAAATATAAACTGGAGAAATAAATGAATAAAACTGTTTAAGGCCTAAAATTGGAAACAGAACCAATGTAGAAAACACAATCTGAGACAATCTTGGAGATGGAAAACCTATGGAAGAGAACAGGAACGGCAGACACACACATCACCAACAGAATACAAGAGACAGAAAAGAGTCTTAACAGTAGATTATACAGTTGAAGTAATTGATATATCAATAAAAGAAAATGTTGAAACTAAAGATTCTGACACAAAACTTCCAAGAAATCTGGGACACTATGAAAAGACCAAACCTAAAAATAATAGGACTAGAAGAAGCAGAAGACTCTCTGCTTCAAGGTCCAGAGAATATTTTCAACAAAATCATAGAAGAAAATATCCCCAATGGAATGAAAGAGATGCCTATAACATACAGAAGGCTTACAGAACTCTAAGTATATTGGAAAAGAAAAGAAAATTCTCCCACCACATAATAATCAAAACACTAAATGTAAAGAACAAAGAAATAATATTAAAATCTGCAAGGAAAAAAAGGCCAAATCACAGATAAAAGCAAACCTATCAGAATTCACCTGATTTCTCAACAAAGACTATGAAAGCCAGAGGGCCTGGTTAGAGATCACAGATTCAACCCAGGCTACTATACCAAGCAAACTTTCAATCATCACAGATGGAGAAAATAAGATATTCCACAATAAAACTAAGTTTAAACAGTACCTAGCCACAAATCCAGGCCTATAGAAGATACTATAAGGAAAACCAAAACCAAAGGAAGCTTACTACACCCAGAAAATCAAGCGAAAAAATACCTCCACATTTGAAAAACTGAAAGAAGGGAAGCACACACACACACACACACACACACACACACACACACACACACAACACACACTACTTCTACTACCATCATCAAAATAACAGAAACTACCAACCGCTGGTCATTAATATCTATCAACATCAATGGCCTCAACTCCCCAATAAAAGGACACAGCTAACAAAATGAATGAAAAAACAGTACCCATCATTTTGCTGTATACAAGAAACACAGCTGAGCAAAAAGAAACAAAAAACAAAAAACAAAAAAAAAACAAAAAAAACAAAAACAAAAAAAAAACCAAATAAACAAACAAAAACTCAGAGTAAATGGCTGGAAAAAAGTATTCTAAGCAACAGAGCCAAGCTGGAGTAGCCATTGTAGTATCTAATAAAGTAGACTTTCACCCAAAACTAATCAAAAGAAATGGGGAAGAACATTTCATATGCTTCAATGGAAAAATACACCAAGATAAGGTCTCAATTATGAGCATCTATGCTCTAAACAAAAGGGCACCCACATTTGCAAAAGAAACGTTACTAAAGCATAATGCACACATTGAACCCCATACATTAATAGTGGGGGACTTCAATACACCATTAATACCTGACAGATCATCAAGACGGAAAATAATAGAGAACTGAACTAATAGATGTCATGAATCAAATGGACCTAACAGATATCTACAGAACATTTCAACTAATCACAGAAGAATACACCCCTTCTCAGCAGTTCACAGAACCTCCTCCACAATTAACCATAAATCAAAACTCAATAGATACAAGAATATTGAAATAGCCCCTTGAATCTTTTCAGACCACTAAGGATTAATGCTGGAACTCAGCAATAATAGAAACAGCAGATAGCCTACAAACTTGTGGAAACTGAACAACCCCCTACTCAATGAGCAATAGGTAAGGGAAGAAAATACCAACAAACAAAGTTACCCAATTTAAAAAGTAGGGTACTAAGCTAAACAGAGAGTTCTCTAATGGCCAAGAAGCACTTAAAGAAATGTTCAGCATCCTTTATCGTCAGGGAAATGCAAATCAAAATGACTCTGAAATTCCATCTTACACCCTTCAGAATGGCTAAGATCAAATACTCAAATGACAGCACATGTTGGTGAGCATGTGGAGAAAGGGGAACACTCCCCCATTGCTGGTGAAAGTACAAACATGTACAACGACTTTGGCAATCAGTCTGCCTCTTTCTAAGAAAATTGGAAATAACTCTACCTCAAGACTCAGCTATACCACTCCTGGGTATGTACCCGAAACACGCTACCCCATACAACAAGAACATTTGCTCAACTATGTTCATAGCATCCTTTTTTATAATAGCCATAATCTGCAAACAGGTAGATGTCCGTCAACTGAAGAATGGATAAAGAATCTGTGGTCCATTTACATAAAGGGATGCTACTTAGCTATTAAATGAAAAGAAATCATGAAAATTGTAGGCAAATGTATGGAACTAGAAAAGGCCTATAGATAAAAGGGAAACTTTGGGTGGTGGCTTCTCTGTGATAAGCTGGAGACCTAAGTCAGGGTAGGCTCCTGAGGGGATATTAGAGGGACTCTCACAGAGACTCTGAGTAGCAGAGGACATGAGAATGAAGACAACATCCCACAACTAGACAAGTATCCTAATAGAAGAGAATTCCAACCCACCCACAAAAAACATGATTCAAAATTCACCCTGCCTACAAAATGTGCAGGGATAAATATAGTGCAGTATAACAGAGATTAGTTATACTGAGGAAGTTCTAACCAATGCCTGTCCCAACCCAAGACATACCCCATGGGAGTGAACCAACTTCTGACATTATTTAGGATACTCTGCTATACTTGCAGACAGGAGTCAAGAAGAGTTGACCTCTGAGAGGCTCCACCCAGGAGGAGTTCTAAACAGAAGCTGAGACTCACAGGCAAACACTGGATAATATGTAGGGAGCCTTATGGATAAGTGGAGGGAGGGAGAAATGGACCTGGAGGTGACTGGAACATCACAAGAAGATCAAAAGAGCCGACTGGAATATCACAAGAAGATCAACAGAGCCAACTAACTAAGGCACTGTGGGGTGCACTGTGACTCAAGCACCAACCAAGAACATTGTATGGTCTGGATCTAGGCCTCATACAAAGATGTAACTGATCACCAGCTCAGACTTCATTTGGGTCCCCTAGTAAAGGAGGAGGTGGGTATCTCTGACATGGATTCTCCTGCCAGTTTTTCAATTACTTCCCCCCTGGCCAGACTACCTTGCCAGTCCACAGATGAAGAGGGCACACTCAATCTTGTTACAATCTGATGAGCTGAGGTAGGTGGGAGGGGGCATCTCCTTTTCTGAGGAATCATGGAGGGGCATGAAGGAGAGGGATGTAGGGAGGATGGGACTGAGAGGGGAGGAGGGATGGGGCTATACCAGGATGAAAAGTGAATAAATAAACAAAACAATATATAAATAAATATAAAAAAGCAGCAATTAAGAATATAATATGGGTCCTAGCAGTAATTACAAGCAAGTGTTATCATAGCATTTCCCAGTCTATGTTTTTCAAATGCACAGAATGATAAGAGCATACACTATCATCCACTCATACTAAACTGAAACACCTTTTATACCACTTTCCTTGCAAGGTGAAATTGTAGCATGCGGCTTACCTTTAAAGACCTTGGTGATCAAGTCTCTTCTTGGTAACCTGCTATCCTTCCTCTGAGTGCCACTAGGTCTCCCCCACCAGGGGACGTGGTCAAATATGAGGCACCAGAGTACCTGTGAAAGTCATACCCCACTCTCCACTCAACTGTGGAGAATGTTCTGCCCATTGGCTAGATCTGGGTAGGGGTTTGAAGTTTACCGCCTGTATTGTCCTTGGCTGGTGCCATAGTTTAGGAACAGTCATAGGGGAGGGTAATAAGGGGAAAATGGGAGGGAGGGAAGAATGGGAGGATACAAGGGATGGGATAACCATTGAGATGTAACAAGAATAAATTAATAAAAAAATTTAAAAAAGAAATAAACAAATGAATAATGTAAAAAATAAGACCTTGGTGAATCTCAGCTGCAATTCAATAGCAATTTTTTTGAGACGTTTAAAGTAAGCAATGGTTCAGAAAAACTCCTAGGCCCATTATCTCTTTAAATCCATGATTCATCTGTTTGGACTGAAGGTCACTTCAGTATAATACTCTGTTTTGAGAAACAAAAATCCTTAGATGAAAGGGTTGGAAATTATAACTTTATACAGCATACGACTCTTGCATATTGTTGTATTAGATGAACTGTATGTCAGTGTTTTCATTATCTTGCCTGAGTTTACTTAGTTTAACAGAAATGCTTGAGTCAAAGAACCATCTGTGAGTGCTGATTTCATTATTATGGGGAAGGGATGGAGAGTCACTACAATTTATTCCAAGATTTGGGTGCTCTCAGCAGTGACGGTGCAGATGTCCTCACCAAATCATTAGCTCTCGGAACCTCGGTTCTGCATGTAATCTGTTGTGAGCAAGATCACCTGACTCATCACAATGTTCATAGATAAAGGTGGACCGAAGGCAGCCTTTTATTCTTTCAAGACCCACATAAATATATCTTGAGACACATAATTGCCTCATTGAAGTAAATGCAGGTATTGCAATGGGAAATTTTAGAAATTTTGAAGACGCTGTTTGTCTTGACATTGAGAAGTTCAAATTGGGGAATGCTTTTTTTTTAAACAGGGGACAAAGTTTATCATTGAGTGGAGTTTCACATATAAAGGCTATTTAAAATTCCAGTCATTAAAATTATATAAATTATTTAAGATAAGAGGAAATAAATGATATATGGGACTTACCTATTGTTTCATAACAAATTGCCCCAACGTTAAGTAGGCCAAAGCAGAACATTATTAATATGTCTTTTAGCTTGGAGGATCAGACATGTGTTAAATGGCATGGTAGAAATGGTTTGACTTTAAAGAATATTTAAAATTTACAATTCACCTGAAAGTGTTGGGTGAATCTAAGAACATGTCGCTCATGGCTGATGATGGATACTGTTTTTGGTTGGGATCTAGCTAATTCTATTGCATAGAATATCTTAATAAGTCTTTCCATATGGTGTAGCCTTTCTCTAAAAGCTGTCACTTGGTACCGAATAGAACCATTGAGACACACCTCACAGAATGTCTCAGAGAGGTGGGAGGAAGTGAGGAGGAGGAAGAAGGAGAGGAAGAAGAAAGGGAGAGGAAGAGAGGAGAGGAAGAGGGGCTTTAGAAGAATGAATAAAATCATGTATGTGAGAAGGACCTCAGTGTGTGTTGTTTTGAAACATTAGTCAACTTACTCCTTTTACTCTTTCTGTTAAGCATGGGTCAGCACAACATCATATACCTAGAGGCCTAAAAATATGGGTAAATCCTAAACCAAAATGTTTTTCCCATGGAACTAAGCTTTCCATATAAAGAAAGAAATGAGAAATCCTTCCCAGTGAGGCTTTCCTTGCAACAGGACTGGAATATACAGGAAGAAGAGAAATGTGAGAAGAAAGTGAAATGTTCGTTTGTAGCCAAGGTACATTTTCTTTAGTCCATGGAGCCATCTTCAGTTGGAGTACGCTTGCAATGCTGCCAGATACAAAATGGAATTGAGGGCAAGCAGAGCCTTAACAGGTGTTGGTACAAACTTGACGCTTCAAAGTGGCTTGCTTTCTCCTGCCAAGAGGATTGATGCAGATGCACATTTTGGCACTGCAAACTGAAATGGCC
This sequence comes from Acomys minous, assembly GCF_964271855.1. Taxonomy (NCBI): domain Eukaryota; kingdom Metazoa; phylum Chordata; class Mammalia; order Rodentia; family Muridae; genus Acomys; species Acomys minous. The sequence continues at coordinate 82,255,545 of NC_140492.1, read as the reverse complement.
TAAATTCTCTTTCTTCGGAAAAGTTAGAATTTATTCTATGCTGCAATCTACTACTATCTGACCAGTATAGAAACATTCCTCCCTTGGAAATGGTCTCTTGTCATGAAATATTCAGAAGAAAGCCAGACAAGGGTTTGATTTTTAATGATTCTATAAGAGTATGCTTTGTGCTATGTTTGGGCTTTACTTATTTATTTATTTGTGCTGCCATGGCAGGTTCTAAGAGCCAGATCTTTAATATGTGTCTGTCTTTCTCTCTGTTGTCTGCTTTCTCTGGGTGGCTTTGTGGAGCTGAGAGACTGCGGCTTTCATACCTGGTAGAACTATGTCTTTCACAGTCATGCAGGTAAATCACCTACAGCTGTGTGCACTCGTCAGAGAAGGTTAAATTTATTCCATTCTGTACAGTAGGAACTCTTCTCTGTAAATAATTTTATTATGTGTCTTTACAAACACTTTGGTAGAAGAAAATTCTCGGTTTAACTCAATAGCATATTACACTTTCCCTGCCCTGTAAATTAGATTGATTGTGGAAGCATGTGAGATTGATAATACATAGATCTGTGTTATGACAGGCATTGTTTTAGTGCCACGGTGAAGAGGAATGCTTCCTTAAATGTATCATTGTATAAAATATTGACCTAGAGAACTTCATTATTCAAGCTGGAGAGACAGTCACTACTTAACAGTAATAAACTGTTTCTGTGTTACATTGAGAATACTCCGGGAAATATGAGAGTTGTCAAATCCTTGAAAATCCTGCCTTTATAGCACACATGACACTGACGCTGGAGCTGTATTTTCTGCTAATAAAAGCAAAGGCACAGACAGATGTGAAGGATATCACTGCGTACTGACAAGAAACTAAGAAAAATGAATACCTGGTTGAGGCATTGGAAAGACACAGGCCAATGACCTTGGGAAGCTTTACACTCTCCACATATTTTTTTTTTGTGTGTTTCTTGTGAGGAACAAAGATGATGCTGCATTAATGTAAAAAAAAATAAAATAAAATAAGCCCAGGATTCTAAACTGAATACATTTTATGAAAAATATCCTGAAGTGTCTTCTAACAACGAATCATGTGAGATAACATAAAAATAAAGAACTCTGAAAGCCAGCCAGAATATTTTAGAAAGGAAAGGCATTTTTTGAAGGCTTCAAAAGTGATATACAGAAGTGCAAATTAAAAAAAAAAAAAAAAAGGATGGTTTGAACCAGAGTGACATTTCTTTCATTTGTGAAATAAGAAAAGTCGGCTTCCTATTTTAACCCTGGCATCTCCTTTGATCTAGCATTAAAAACCCACCCTGCCCCGCTTCTCAGAAAGCTATTGTTAGTTTATTTTTTAAAAACATACTTGTCACACCCCTTTCAACTGTTGTTATGCTATCCTCCTAATTGGCTAGCACTGAAATTACTAAAATCAATATTCAGAAAAATGTTAATTGATGTCCGTATGGTTAGTCCTCTTGAAGTAACTTCTTAATTGTCAGGCATGCTAATATAGTTGAAGTAAATAATTACATTTTGTTATCATTTTAATTTTGAGATTTAGAAATCTACTGCTGACCTGTTCAGATCTTCTTCTAATTTAGAAGAATATTAATAGTTAATTTTTTTAATTTTTTAAAAATTTGGAATTTACATTTAGTAAAATTTCTTTAGTATGATAGTCATTTAAAATAATTTGGATAAAAGTGTAAATCATGTGTTTATTTTTAAAATAATAGAACACAGAAGTATGATACTTAAGTCTTCCTATACAATCACATTTGCTGAACTAATATGCCACTAAAAATGGCTTTCCACAATGTAAAATACATTTTTACTTTAAACTCTTTACCTTTACTACATAATTAGATATTGTGTTCCTGGATTGCTCACGGGGTCTTCAAGGTACTTTAGAGAATCTAATGACATAAAGAAAGGCAGGCAAAATGTATTTCACATTTAAGTAACAAGGACTGCACAAGCTCAGGAGTGAGACATCTTATAGGGTACAGACAGCAACATACAAAGGACATAAGCACATGTAGGAAGATATGAGCTCATCCTTTTAGCAACATTTGCTTTGTGTTGTCATTTAACTTTATTACTAAATGAATATATCATACATGTTCCCACATGTGTATGGAATTTTTTAAAAGCAATAAGACACAGGAGGGCTTACAGATAGCCTACTGGCTCCAACACCCAGTAATTGCAGGATGATCAGTAAAGCCCTGAAAGGGGTTTTAAAATCCTGTGAGCAGACAGTATTTGTTATATATTGGGGGAGAGGAATGAGGAGACAGACAAAATTCTTTCTTCTTCACACTCTTGTTTTGAAAGTTGTCTAAGTATTATGCTCTTAAAATGTGATTATAAATTCTATGCCAAGAAAGAAAAAGTAACAATGAAAATACATAGTTAGTTGAATAATACAGTATTAGTATTCAATCCAATATAGTAAATTATTTACAAATGATTAACAAATATGAAAAGAAGGGATGAAATTTAAAAACTGCCTCGCAGCAGTTCATTTCAAGGATTTTCAAGAAGTAGTCTGTCCAGTGAGTATAAGAAAGTAAAGGTCTTTAACTAAGACGGCACATCTTAGTGGAAAACTGGTTATCTGTTACATGTGACAGACACCGTAATTCCTACATTTCCTTCTTATGTGTTAATAAATTATCAAGTATGTGCAAATATTTGTCAGTTTTACACTATAAGTAGAAACTATTTTAAACACTGATATAATAGGAAACCTGAAGGCAACCAGTAAAGTTAGTGGAAAACACAATACTGAAAACTGTTCGTTCATAGTGGGCAGGGATGGAGGTTTATATGGAGCTTTCATTGCCCCAACAATGGCACCTATAAATATATTGCAGTGTCTAATCTTACAATACTATCTACCTTGGTTCAGAACCAACCCTGTGAGTTTTAATTTTAAAATGGAAGGAATGCTGCTTTGTAACCAGAGATGCCAAATTTTAATTAAAGCAAGGTGTGTGTGTGTGTGTGCGTGTGTGTGTGTGGTGTGTGTGTGTGTGTGTGTGGTGTGTGTGTGTGTGTGGTGTGTGTATGTGTGTGTGTGTGTGTGTGTGTGTGTGTGTGTGTGTGTGTGTGTATTGAGCAGTTCCTCATTGAGGGATGTCAGAATAGTGTAATCATCTAAACTGCCTACCTCTGTTGTAGCCAGCGTCTTTCTCAGAAACCTGTCTGCTGGGATACTTGATACAAAATGTAACCATCAACCCCATTTCCAGAAGCTGTATTTCAGCAAAAAATGTAATATATCTTAAAATGACTGCTGTCCATGGTTCTTAAAAATGAATTACAGGGTGATGGGTGAGAAATGAGATAACAGATACAAGAAGGTATCTCTCTTAATCACAGAAGCTCACACTAGTGTCCCTCATATGCCAGGGCATATGTTTTGCCCTTTTGATTACCTGCCAGATGATTATACATTGAAAGGTCTGCCTTAGGAGATGTGTATTTGTCTGTTTATTCCCATTTGCTCATAATCCACTACCAAATTTTCCTGACCTACGTTAACATTAATAAAATAAAAAGAAGCCTTTTGTCAAGCAACAAAGAAAGAACTAAACAACTGTTCCTTTAACTTTCCCAGAACAGCACACAAAAGATACTCATCATTTTGATTAAATAAGTGGATCATGCAGTAATCCAGAATTTTACAGTTTTGAAGTAACAGTAATTGAAAAAAGAGAAAGCATTCAAGCACTTTATGCCTCCCACCTCATTCACTGGCCTTAATCTCCTGCATTATGATGAAGCTAGCCAATGGGCAGGACATTCTCCACAGTTAGGTGGAGAGTGGGGACTGACTTTCATGTGAACTCTGGTGCCCCATATTCAACCAGGTCGCCTTGATGGGGAGGCCCAGTGGCACTCAGAGGAAGGATAGCAGGCTATCAACAAGAGACATGATACCCTATGATCATATAGAGGGGGAGGAGGTCCCCCTCAATCACAGACATAGGGGAGAGGAATAGGGTGAAAGAGGGAGGGAGGAATGGGAGGAAACAAGGAAGGGGATAAGAATTGAGATGTGGTATGAATAAATTAATAAAAAAAGTTAAAAAAAAAGAAGAAGAAGATGAAACTAACAGAGAAATGGATGCAAACAAGCAGCCAGTGGACAGTGAGCTACATGAGATGACATTCTTGAATTAGAACCACAGAGTATGGCCCCTGGTACTACACCACCTCAAAAGATGAAAGCTATGATAATTACTACAGACAACCATGACACACATACAGCAACTGGCTTCAGATTGGTGTGTAAACAAAAATGCCAACTAGCTGGTTTCTACTGAGTTTTTTTTTTCTGCCATAACTACAAAAATCAGTACCGAGTGGTCAGGAGATCTTATTCTTAAAAAGGAAGTAATTAAGAAATGTAATTAACATTGAAAAAAAACTACTTAGTGTTTGTAGCTGTAGAACATCTATTTTTATTCCAGTTGGCAGCAAAGTTATGATTACTAAATGGTAGTGCTTTGGGTGTATGTGTCAGTATGTGGCAAAACCCTGAAGTAAATGTGGTATCAACTTTACTGTGATATTTAATTTCATAATGAATTGTTAAGACATTTAAACATATTTATTTCAAAATAATCAAATTATGTCATAGAATTTACTGTAATGTATAGGTTATCAATTTTATGTGAAATAAGAATTTTACAAAAAATAATATATGGGGCTTCTGAGTCAAACAAAAATGGTCCAGTGCAACTAGGAATATGCAAAAACTAAAAGCCAAGAAGAAAGAAGACAGCAATCTTTTCTTGCCAGTAGATTCTGTTGGGAAATCTCTCAGAGTATGCTGCTGACCTGGTATAGCACTCCTTGCTGAAGCAGGAGATGTATTCCCACAGAGAGGGTGTGATGACAGGTCCTTTCCTTCCAGGTCTGAAGGAAGAGTTCTTGCTGACCACTGTCCATTTGTAATCATCTTGTAGTCTCATTTACTCTTTTCTCCAATATAGCTTTATATCTTTTCTAAATTTATGACTTATTTTACGTTGATTGCATTTTAGGTTGACTGCTTCCTGATGCTATATAAAGGTCACCTTAATCTCATGAATGACTTGAGTCTAAATAATCACACAGCCTGCATCACGTTGTGAAGGTTTTTGGCTCATCTCTATTATGGGAGTTTTGATGAACAACAGTTACATGAAGAGACCAGTCTGCTCCAAACCCTTTGATGTTTGCCTCTCACCCTTGTCTCGACTGTGTTTTGACCTAGGTTGTTAGATGATGCAGCTTTTTAGAATTTCTCTTGGTTTATCTTCAATAACCTATTTTTGAATGGGTCTTATCTTTGATATGCTTAAATAGAAATAAAACGTTTCAAAAACGAGCTAGATGTGTTAACCCATATCAGTTGCTGCGTAGGTGAAAAACTACTACTGTAAAAATCTCTCTAAAATCAAATATAATGTTTTCAAATTAACTAAACCACAATGTGGAGGTCACCAGGTAGGTGTTTAATGAATACTGTGAGTTGTGGCTTTTTTTCCGTCTAAACTTTTTATGTTTCAATTATAACTAAGATATTTGTTGGGTGGAGTACCAGCTAAGTAAAAAAAAAAAAAGATGTGTGTGTTCATTTACAAATATGCTCAATATTCTACCATAATATCTTCCTCCGCTCTAACTTTATCCACCGACTTTAATCATTATTATAATTACCTACTCTGAAAACAAGTTGAGTATTTGTTTCCATTTGTTTGTATTACTCTTATTAGAATAGGTTCCAGGACAGTAGCATGGATCTTCACTGTCTTGCTCCATTACCAGAATAGTATTTAATGAATCTCAGGATATGGTATATTCCATCTTTCTTTGTTAAGATACTGGTGATATTTTTCAGATGGATATAACCTTTGGGTACGGTTAAATTATTACCTTTAAGGTGGTAGCAGCATTCATGTTTCTCTCTCTTCTCTCTCTCTCTCTCTCTCTCTCTCTCTCTCTCTCTCTCTCTCTCTCTCTCTCTCTCTCTCTCTCTCATCACTAGTATTCCTACAAGTGTTATTACACAAACACATTCCAGACTTGGAAAAAATCACTTTTGATTAAAAATCTCTGACTTTGTAAAGTTGGAAAGTAAATTATATATAAATATTTCCCCTTCCTTTGTAGAGACATAGTAAAAGTGGTACCAAAGCAACGGTGGAAGGACAAAGTGAACTTATGGACGGACAGGTCACTGTTACAGTGGTTAGGGGTAGCATAGTGCCAGTGATTTGGTAAGGTGCTTTAATTCAACAATGCAGACTGAACATTAGTTTGATGTAAGGGCTTAGAAAGGCGGCATTTCTGAAGTGCTCTGTCTCTTATCTTCCTCATTTGACTCAGAGGTCAACTTCTATATTTAGTTGAGTCATCTCACTCCCTTTTAGTCGGGCAATGCTTCCATACCAACCAGGTAAAACCAAGCAAACCTACACTATGCAGTCTTTCCAGTATATTAACCTTATACATGAACTTCTTTATTTCTTGGGTATTAGCTGTACCTTATTTGCCTTATATAACAGGCTAACATACATGAACACACATAATTTAAGAGTCTTATAATGCTGCAAATGTTAAGCAATGAAAACTAGTTAAATAACTAAAATAAAATAACATTTACAGCTCTCACTATACATCTATCCATTTCTTGTTTAAATATTATAATCATGTGATTTGGCAAATATTAGACAGATAAATACCACATTTAAAAATGTTTTTAACTATCAAGAATATTATAAACATACGCCATGTTCTTTGATCATGGTCACTCTCTACTCCTCTACTCTGGATAGTCAATCATTCCGTCCACTCTTGCAAAAGACTCCCTGAGCTTTGCCTGCCTGTTGCTTGGCTGTGGGTGCATCAGATGTTTGATAAAGCTTTCAGAAGACAGTAATGCAAGGGACTTGTCTGCAAACATAGCAGAATATCATTAATAATGACAACGGTTGGTTCTCTCCTATGGGGTGGGTCTCGCGTTGAGCCTCAATCTCTGCTCCATCTTTATTCGTACACTACTTGTAGACAGGACAAATTCTGCGTTGAAGGTTTTGTGGGTGGGTACGTGTCCCTCTAACTCCACTGAAAGTCCTGCCTGGCTACAGAGGATGGCCATATTAGGTTCCATATCCTCTGTTGCTAGGAGTCTCAGTTAAAGTGACCACCATAAACTCCAAGGAGACTCTTCTTTCCTACAGATGATCCCCCCACTGATTTCCATTCTCTCTCCAAACTTCCTCCCATCCGACTCTTGCTCTGCTCATACCTGCTCCCTAACTCTGTTCCCTTCCCCACCTCCTTTCTCACCCAGTTCCCTTCCTCCAGCTACTTTAGAGTGTCCCCTGTTCTCCACATCCTCACTAGCATGTGCCGTCACTTGAGTTTTTGATCATAGCCATTCTGAAGGGTGGAATCTAAGGGTCATTTTGATTTGCATTTCCCTGATGACTAAGGAAGCTGAGCAATTCTTTAAGTGCTTCTTGACCATTAGAGAGTCCTACGATGAGAAATCTCTGTTTAACTCTGTACTCCATATTTTAATAGGATTATTTGGTTTGTTGGTTTTTAATTTATTTAATTTTTTACATATTCTGGATTTTAACACTTTGTTAGATGTCAGGTTGGTGAAGATCTTTTTTCAATCTGTAGACTGTAGTATTTTCTGTTGACAGTGTCCTTTGCATTACAGAAGCTTTTCAGTTTCATGAAGTCCTATTTATTAATTGTTGATCTTAGAGCCTGAGCTGTTGGTATTCTGTTCAGGAAGTTGTCTCCTGTGTCAGTAAGTCAAACCTTTCCCCCAATCTCTCTTAATAGATTTAGTGTATCTCATTTTATGTGGAGGTCTTTGATCCACATGGACATGAGTTTTGTGCAGGATAATAAATATGGATCTATCTGCATTTTTCTACGGGTAGACAACCAGTTAGACCAGCACCATTTTTGGAAGATGATGTCTTTTTTTTTCCATTGTATGGATTTGGCTTCTTTGTCAAAAGTCAGGTGTCCATAAGTGTGTGAGCTTATATTTGGATGTTTTATTGGATTCCATTGATCAATCAATGTGTTTCTGTGCCAGGACCACATAGTTTTTATTTTTATTGCTCTGCAGTACAGGTTGAAGACAGGGATGAAGATACCTCGAGAAGTTATTTTATTTTATAAGCTTTTAAAAAAGTTATTCTCATTTTTTGTTTTTCTATATGAAGTTTAGAATTATTCTTTCAAGGTCTGTAAAGAATTTTGTTGGGATTTTGATGGAAACAGTATTGGATTGGTAGATTAATTTAGGTAAGATGGCCTTTTAAAACTATGTTAATTATGAGATCCATCTTTTGATATCTTCTTCACTTTCTTTAGAGACTTGAATTTCTTATCATACAGGTCTTTGACTTGCTTGATTAGAGTTATATCAAGCTACTTTATATTATTTGTGGCTACTGTGAAGGGTACGGTGTTGGTTCCCTAATTTTATTCTCAGCCCATTTGTTATTTGTATACAGGAGTTCTCTGATGGATTTTTGGGGTTTGCTTATATATACTATCATATCATCTGCAAATAGTGATAGTTTGAATTCTTAGTTTCCAACTTTATCCCTTTAATCCACTTTAGTTGTCTTATTGCTCTAGCTAAGTACTTCAAGTACTATATTGAAAAGACATAAAGACAGTTGGAAGCCTTCTCTTTTACCTGAATTTAGTGGAATTGTTTTGAGTCTTTCTCCATTTATTTTGATGTTGGCTATTGGCTTGCTGTATGTAATCTTTATTATGGTTAGGTCTGGGCCTTATGTCCCTGTCTTTTTAAAATACTTTTATCATGAAAGGGTATGGTATTTTGTCAAAGGCTTTTCCACCATCTAATAAGATGATCATGTGGTTTTCTTCTTTCAGTTTGTTTATGCAGTGGATTATATTGCTTGATTTTCTTATGTTTCCCTGCAATCTGGGATAAGGTCTACTTGAGTGTGGTAGATGATATGTTTGATATGTTCTTGGATTCAGTTTGTGAGTATTTTGTTGAAATTTTCACATAAATGTTTATGAGTGAAATTGGTCTGAATTCTCTTTTTTCATTGAGTCTCTGTTTGGTGTAGGTATCATAGTGACTGTGGAGTTATAGTGTGAGTTCGAATTTTTTTCAGTTCTATTTTGGGAAATAGTTTGAGAAGTATTGGTATTAGCTCTCTTCAAAAGTCTTGTAGAATTCTGTGCTAAAAACACATGATCTGGATTTGAAAATTATTTTTTGTTAGTAGACTTTTGATGACTGCTTCTATTTCGTTAGGGATTATAGGACTGTTTATATGATTTACCTAATCTTTATTTAACTTTGATAAGTAAAATATATAAAAATTATCTATTTTTTTTTCAGGTTTTCCAATTTTGTGGAAATGGGATTTTTTTTGAATATAGGACTTTGAAGTAAAACACAATGATTCTTTGCATTTCTACAGTCTGTTGTTATATCTCACTTTTCATTTCTGTGTCTGTAAATTTGGATTCTGTCTCTCTGCCTTTTATTTAACTTGGCTAGGGATTTGTCTGTCTTATTTTCTCAAAGAATCACCTCTTTGTTTTGTGGATTCTTTTTATTGTTCTCTTTGTTTCCAGTTTGTTTGTTTGTTGTTATTGTTGTTGTTGTTGTTTTAATTTCAGCACTGGATTTGATTATTTCCTGCTGTCTACTCCTCTTGTGTGTTTGTTTCTTTTTCATTTAGAGGTTTCAGATGTGCTTTTAAATTGCAGCATCATAGTCTGCTTGAATTATGGTCTCTTAGTGTTTTTAGGATGTCTGCCCAGGCCTTTCTGCCTTTTACAGTCTCTGTTGAAAGTCAGGTGTAATTCTGATGTTTACCTTCAGATGTAACTTGACCCTTTTCTCTTGCAGCTTGTAATATTCTTTCTTCGTTCTGTACATTTAGTGTTTCGGTTAATATGTGTGCGAGGATTTTGTTTTCTGGTTTAATCTCTTTGGTCTTCTGTAAACCTCTTGTATGTTTATAGGCATCTCTTTCTTTAGGTTGAGGAAGTTTTCTTTTATGATTTTCTTGAAAATACTTGTAGTTGGGAGTCTTTTCCTTTTTCTGTTATTATTAGTCTCAGGTTTTTTTTTTTTTATAGTGCCCCAGATTTCTTGGAAATTTGTGTCAGATCTTTTTAGATTTAACATTTCTTTTGACTGTTGTACTGATTTCTTCAATTGTATTTCTACCCCTGAGATTCTCTTCTGTCTCTTGTGTTCTGTTGGTGGTGCTTGTGGACGTACTTCCTGTTCTCTTCTTTAAGTTTTCCGTCTGCAGCACTGCCTCAGGTTGTGTTTTCTTTGTTGCTTCAGTTTCAGTGTTTAAGCCTAGACAGTTTCATTCATTTCTTTTTCCCATTTGACTGTATTTTCCTCTATTTCTTTAAGAGATGTATTCAATTCCTTCACCTGTTGGACTATATTTCCTCTTTCAGGACCGCTATCATTTTTCATAACGTCAAATTTAAGATCGTTTTCTTTTTGCACTTCAGGTGTGTTAGGGTATCCAGGGATTGGTGAAGTAGGATTATTGGGGTTTGGTGATGTCATGTGACTTTGTGTTTTGTTATTTGAATTCTTGTGCTGACCTCTAGTAATCTCGTTGTCCCTGGTGTTAGCAAGCCTAGTGCTGGTGCCTGATGAAAGTAGGCCTCAGGATTGTTGGTAGTGCTGGTGGTGCTGGATGGTAGCAGGCCTCCGGAGATATATGGCGAACTGGCAATCTTTAATGTCTGCAGGTCTCTGGGACTGGGTCCAAGAAATAGGGTGCACTGTGAGCAGTTATTCTTTTATGGTTGCCTTTCTATGCTACACTGTGATAGATACTGGTGCTCCATGATGTCTGCTGATCTCCAGGATTGCAGAAGGTAGATGGTGTCCAGGCAATGGAGTGTGAAACATGCTGAGAAAATGGAACTGGGAGGGCTCTGAGAAAATGTGCCTCTGCAACAGGATTGTTGCAGGTCAGTGGTCAGGGGAGGGTTCTCACTTTTTCCATGATGGTTGCTTGTCTCTGGGATTATAGGTAGGGATGGAGTCCTGTAGAGGGAGAAAGAAGCACTATGGGGGATGGGGAGATTATGAGCCAGAGCAGAATGTACCTCTGCTGGGTGACTCTGCTGTTTCTGGTGCCTGCTGGTCTCTGAGATTGGCAAAGGGGATGGAGACATATTTGAAAATTGATTGCAATTATATCTTCTCTTAATGCTAAGGTACTGGGATATAAATTGGCCAAAATGTCTACTGTCCTCTAATTACAAGTTATCCTCTAATTGCACAAGCCATATGATAAATGTTTTATATGATAAACTTTGAAATACTAAAATGCATAACTCCACTTGAAAGAAATAGTGAAAGATGAATTCATACATATATTGCTTGTATCTTGCTTCAAGATTGTTGTATTTTTTAAATCTAAGAAGTGGTAAATTTACCCAGAAACTAACTTACATAATTATAGAATTTTATGGTTGAGTTAAACATTTTATCTAGAAAAATATACTCACTCTTTCTCCTTTTTCCTTTTCCTTAACTGAGACATTAATCACGCATTCGTGTTCCATTCATTCATGTATGTGCTATTAAGTCAGAGAACACATTATTTTCTATAACTCACTAGACAGAGATAAGACTGTATTTTTCATTTTACCCAGGAGGAAAATAATTTATTTTGAAATTCTTAACTGGGAAGTGTTTAGCTGGAGCAACACCCAACCTTCTATGAATGGCAAAGTAATAGGAATTTTCTGGTTTTTTTTTTAAATGCAGTTGTAACTATAATATACATATTTTTTGCCAGAATTATTTGAAGATACAGTTGAAATAAAAGAATAAAATCAGACATTTTTCTTTAAAACTTTTTTCAAAATTTGATCATTACTTTAAAATATATATAATTGCCTACACTATATACATGCACACACACACACACACACACACACACACACACACACACATATATATATATGTACATACATATGTACATATGTAGTATGTACAAGCTATGGTGTTGCCCCATAGAAATGATTCCTTAATGACAATAAAACTTCTAGCATTTGCTGACATCTGATAATTCCTGCAGGTTCTTTGAGAAGATGGATGATTAAAAACACATGGCTTTGATTAAACCTATTATACAAGTTTTCATGTTGTAAATCTTTAAATCCTCATCCCTTTAATGGTTATCATTCTTACACATTCATGTCCTTGCATCAATTAAATGCAAAAATATTACATTTCAAATCACATTTCTATCAGATAAAACCTCACTTGCATTCTTTTCAATTCCCCTCTTATGTCCCCACTATTATTCCTCCCCAAATCCATGGACTCTATTCTTAAAACTACTGAGTACATTTAGTGCAGGCTGTAAGCACATGGGCAGAGGACAGTCTACTGCAACATGGGTAGCATCTCAGGGTCACATCGCTGAAGGAAACTGAAGTTCCCTGTTCCGGAAGCCAACAATGGCCAGTAGCTTCTTAACTAGAGCTTGGAACTCATGAAATCCTCCCTCATCCATGCTCAGATTTGGGCTGTGTTGACCTTGTTCAGGCCTTGTGTGTGAAGATCCAGCTTCTGTGAGTTCATCTGTGCCTGTGTTCAGAGAATACCCTGACTTAAATGCCCATTACTTCTGGCCCTTGCAACCTTTATGACTCCTTTTCTTGAGTAAATTCTGAGCTTCTGGAAGAGTTGAATATTTTCCAAAATATTTTCACAATAATGATAACATGATGGAAACACTTTTGTGGAGTGCTGGTTTATCCTTTCAATGTTACACATTTTTTTTTCACACTGGTTTCTTACTATCTTGAAATTTCAAAAACTTTTCAATACCCTTTAGGTTTATTATGGTTTTCTTTTCATATGCTTATGTTTCTGCATAATATTTTACAAACTAAAGATGTGTTGATATATTTTGAAATAATGAAAACATTGGTATCTTAGTTGGTCAATTTTAAAAAAAGTCCAGTTAAAAAATACATTGAGCAATAAAACCCATATTGTAAAAATTTGACTTGCATGATAGAGTCTAGCAAAATAAAACTGAACATGTTCTATAACCAAAGTGAGAATATTAGTAAAAATTATTAACTAAAAGTATATTATTTTTAATATAAAATAGTATATATTGTTCAAATACAGAAGTCTTTAAAAGCTATTAATAAAAGGTACTTTATATCCTTTAGGTATTTTGTTTTTACATTTCTTGTGCAAATCTAATTCATTATTATACAATTCATTATATTTTTATTTTCATGAACAATTTACTTCCATTTGTTTAAAATTGCATGTTGGTTATATAATGACTATTGTACTATATATTCTTATTATAAAACATATTGCTTTTTTATATAGAATATCTTCCAAGTCTGGACTTTGAAGTATGTTTAACTAATATTTCTCACCATAAAAGTGGAACAATAAATATACTGCATGTTATGAAAGGAAATCTTAATAAAATAGTTTCGTTTTATACATCAGAGAGGTTATATGAAGATATTCTATAGTTGCTCATCTCACATTAGAGCAGCCAGTGATGGATCTGGCACAGACTCTCACTAGATGAACATTAGCATGTTATGTAGAGTACTTTAGATTCAATGCTGAGAACAAGAAAAACAATGTTTATCTTGTCTCAGGAGCACTGCAGGTTTAAAGCCAGCTTGAAATATATGGTGAAATGCTATCTCAGAGACGACCAAGAAAACAAATAAGAATAGTAAAGGGAATACAGCTATTGCTGGAATAGTCTAAAATAATTATAACTAAAATATGATTGTTTAACTTGTAAAATGCATTCTTGTTATAATTTTACATGAAAATTTGAATTCATAATTTTAACATTCTGTATTGTAAACAAATTACATTATCTACCAATATTTTTACATTTGTGTATGACATACTTTCTAACTCATTTTATTTCAGTTTATAGAGCTGTGACTTCTAACAATAAAAGGAAATTTAAGTTGAATGGAATAATATCTCATAAACACACAAAAATAACGGAACAAAAAATTAATAACAGAAAAGTTTTGTTTTCACGTTAGAACTTATACTTAACATTATTTTCAATATGTTGTTTTCTTCATATATTTCAAAATAGATTTCCAAATTTATATTTAGCATAAGGCAAATATGTGTGATGATAGATAGATCTATTGATTGATTAATTATATATACACACATATGTATGTATAATCTAGCATCCTAAAGATAGATAGATGATAGTGTTGATATAGAGATTGACAGATTATGCAAACACACACACACACACACACACACACACACACACACACAATCTTGGACTCTAAAGGAAAGACAGTGTGATTTTTTTCCTGAGTTATACTATTTCTCCTGTGTAATAATTTCAAGGTATATCCATGTTATAGGAGAATAAATAATTTCAATCTTCTTGTTTTGGTAAATAAAACTGTTTTCAGCACATACATTTACTTATTGACAGACACCTAGGCTGAGCCTATAACCTGGCTTTTGTGAAAAGGACTACAAAAACAATGTTTACAAGTATCTAAATGATATATTGACTTCAAGTCTACCAAATGCATCCTGGAAAGTGGTCTAATTGGCTCACAGAATGTCTGCCTGTAGTGTATCAGAGCTCCAAAGTATTTTATTTTCTAAATATATTTCATTAATTCATTCACATGACATCTCAATGGTTATCGCATTCTCATTCTTCCCTCCCTCCCATTTTCCCCTTACTCCCCTCCCCTATGACTGTGACTGAGGGGGACCTCCTCCCTCTGTATATACTCATAGGGTATCAAGTCTCTTCTTGGTAATCTGCTATCTTTCCTCTGAGTGCCACCAAGCCTCTCCATCCAGGGGACGTGGTCAAATATGGGGCACCAGAGTTCGTGTGAAAGTAGTATTTTCCATAGCATCTTACGTAGTTTGCTTTTTAGTTGGAAAATTAGTATCGAGTCCAAAAGCAGCTTTGGAGGCAAGAGTTCATTTATGCTTCCACATCATAGTACAACACTGAATGGGATCAGAAAGGGGCTCAAACAAGACCCTATATGGCATCATTTTGCACTTCTTTCTACTCAGTTCTGTTGCTTGTATCAAATATAGACTCTTGGGTCGCCTAAATTCCATACCTTTACTTTAATTGGATGATGTTTTTTGGTATCTTCAACATCCAGTGGGCATTAAAGCCACTAAGCTTAATCTCAACAGGTTAACATGAATGTCTTCATTGCAGGAAACTTGATGTTAGTCCATATCTTCTGTTCTCAGGAGGTTTCTGTATCCTGGGAACAAGCCTCCTTCACGTTGTAATTCTTTACATTTTCATTGTTGCAAACTTATATCACACAGGTTTTGTTGCCAGTTCAAGATGTGGTTCAGCCTATTTTGCCACAGCTGTAGTAAATTCTCTGTGCTCTGGACCTCAGGGACTTTGTGTTTGAGCTGCGTTTTCATTCTTTGGCCTGCTCAGCTAAGTTTCTCCTCTTTCAAGAAAATTTCCATTGTCCAAAATAGGACCTTTCAGTGGTGGGGCTTTGACTGAGGATACCTTTCTTGTTTCAGTGTGAAGTTTAAGGTGTCTCCTTAATTGGAGTCATTGATTTTACAATTATGCTTGCTTTCCCCACAGATAACTTGTTCACACCTTTAACCTTACTCACACCCCTTTTTAAAATTAAGAGGCATTTCTCATAATTTCTGTTGTCTCTCACTATAGATGTGACCAAAGTAATTTAGTAGTAACAATTCTACAACATAGCCTAGATGCTATGCAATCTTGAAATTTCCTCATCCAAAAATATTTACTTATTGCTTCTGGGCATGAGCTCACTAAATCAAAAATGACTCATGCAGAACATAAGTCATATTAGTTCTCAGGGTATAGCATGAAAGGTTGGGAGTCCAGTTTCTGAGAAATTCTTTGTTTCTCTCTGAACCATTCTAAGCCCAATTTTTTACTGTCTGCATTTCTGTTAATGAATGTGATCTCCCAAACATTCACCAGGATGAGCCATTTAGTTTGTGCTTAAATGCCTCTAAGTTTATGGAGCCTACCTTTTCGAAACTCTTTCACATTATTTTTGAAAATGGCATTCAAAAGGCTACACACCACAAGGAAATGGTCATCACAGGAATGACCTGACTTTCATGAATCAGTTAAGTTTTTGTATTGTTTTAGGACAACGTTTAGCATAAACACCGTAAGAGAAGGAATATTAATAGATCTTTGTTTTGAAGAGATGGTCCATCCTTGTGAAAATGCATGGCAGCAGAGGCATGACACAGCTGGGCACGCTGTATCTTTAGGAAGGAAACAGAAAGGAAGGCCCATTGGTACTCATCAAGCTTTTCTTTTTTCTTTTTTCATTTTCTTTTAGACATAGAACCAAAGGAATGGTATGACCCACATTCATGGTGGGTCCTCTCTGTATGGCTCAATAGCATCCCATGGTCAAGTTGCTTTGAAATTTTTTCTTCCATACAAATTTGTCTCTGGTTTTTCAGTTCAGGCTCATTCAATTTCTCAGTATGTGAATAGCGTGTAGTCAGATTCTTTGCCAGAACATAATGTGAATGCATTCTAGCCAACACGGTGTGAAGAGAAACCCAAAGAGTAATAACCTCACACAAAAACTTACATTTTAACAGCGTTTTGTATTTTACAAAAACAGAATAACATAAGTTCCTTTTACTTTACATTAATATAAACCATCCCTCTTTTACAAGCCCCCACAAATCTCCATAATCTTTTTTTTATATAGACAAACTAAATAAGGTGTAGAATTATAAGACAGATAATTCCCTAAAAAATAGATGTCAGCATTCTACATGAACTTGTAAGAGGTATTTGATAAATTAACTGAGCCATCCTAATACTTTATATAAATAAGGAAGATATTATTACATCCACTCAGATAGAAGCATGAGGTTGCAAGGAGGTAAATACTGGTATCATTCTGTTCTATTCATTGGTAGTTTATTCAGTAAAAGTCACCTAAATATCTTAAGCATCAGTGTTCAACCTAGGGAGATTCAAGGGGAATTTGATAGTAAAAATCGCTCAAATGCCGAAGGTATTGATATCAATGAAATAAGCTGACCACTGCAAGTGATTGCTAGGTATGTAAAGAATGATGCAGAGGGGCTGGAAAGATGGCTCAGAGGTTAAGAGCATTGACTGCCTTTCCAAAGGTCATGAGTTCAATTCCCAGCAACCACATGTTGGCTCATAACCATCAATAACAAGATCAGTATCCATAATAAATATATAAATTTAAAAAAAAGAATGATGCAGAAACTCCTAAAATTTTAGGAGAAGGTTGGACATGGTGCAGTTTTAATATTCCTTCTTATGCTGATATTCCAAGGCCATTAATGTTTTATGTTGTATCAATTTAGTAAAATATTGATAATTTTCTTTGTGTCTTTACTCTTCCTAATCTTCCTTCATGGGTGTGTATTGCATTTACCAAGAAAGATGAACTGAAAATATAACACTATACTAAAAGGGGGACTTTCAAAACACTTTTCTTGATAATCCAGTATTTTTAGCAATGACACCAGGTGGAAGGGAACATTTTAACTTGCCTTTTAAGCTTTACTGAATAACCTTTAAAAGCAAATACACAGAGCAGCTTTAAAATACGAATCTGTGTAACTCAATAGAAATGTGATATCTATACTTTTATTTTAGCCCAGAGTAGTGTGCTCTTTAGAAACCAATGAAAAGTCAATTTTAGTAGCACTGGGCTTAGGTTGGAAAGCAAGCACAAAATTCCTGTGTGGATCAATGAGGCCATTTGATTCATTCCCCCTGTGAAGATGAAAATTTTTATAAATTATATCAGGTAGTAGATCTTTTTTACGATGTTAGCCTTTCCAAAATATTCTTCAAGACTTATAAATTGAATAAAAAAGTTAACTTACTGAAAGAGATCTGAGATTCTCTTATATTTTAGAAAGTACATTTGTTTGATCATTGGATTTTTTTTTTTACATTTTTGGTGTGTGTGTATGTGTGTGTGTGTGTGTGTGTGTGTGTGTGTGTGTGTGTGTGTGTGTGTGTATTCATGTACACATACTCTGCAGCATACACTGAGGACAGAGGACATTTTCTAAGAGTTGGTTTTCTCATTCACCAGGCAGGAGCCTGGTTTCAAACTGAAGTTTTAAGGCTTGGCAGCAAGTGCTAAAAATCTTCTGAGACACGTAGCCACTTGGTCTGAGATCTTCTTACAAGGCAATGTTTGTGTAAATATGCAAGCTGATTCAAATGTAGACAAAGTTAGAAAAGACAGTACCTCAAAATTTTGCGCTCTATATATTCATTCACTTAGAAGATTGTCAAAATACACATGATACAGCTATCCAATTAAAACGCAAAACAACAGCAGATATTTATTTAATTTTATATTTCAAATGGTGAAGAGAAATAAAAACTGGTTCTTTCAATGAGCATTTTCATCTGTGAATTAACCCACAAGTTTGGACTAATACAAGCAACTTAAGCAAAGGTCATTTTCCCCCATTCACTGGGGATCCAGGCACTACTTGGTATAAGGCAGGTGAATAGAAGCCTGGAACATTCACGTACCTTGTCATGTACTTCCTGTGCCCATTGGATAAACATTTACTAATTCAGATATTTTCTGTGTTATTTTTGTTGGACACTTCACACAGTGGGAAGGAGAGTTTCTAATTGGAATAATCTATATTATGTTCATGGCACAGATTGTTGTGACATCAAAATATAGTGCATAAAGCTGAATGATGTCTATCAATAAATAGGGTGCAATGCATCCTATTTAAGGAATTTAAATATGATATTTAAATTATCACCAGTGCCACAGCTCCATGGGAACGTTGATTTATTCCCTCCCCTTGACAACTTACATAGGTACTGGCTTTAGACTACTGCGTGGCTTAGTCAGTGGGGGAACATTTGCTTACCATGTTTATGGCCTGTGATTCCCAACTTCATAATTTCCAGCTGTGGCTCTTTGTATTTATTCCCATCCATTGCCGGAGGATGCTTCTTTGGCTGAGCAAGAAAACGATCTACACAAAAAGCAGAATGTTATAGGAATGTTAGGAGTCATTTCGTTGTTATGATCTATTATCAGAGTAGTAGGATTTGATTTATTTCCTAGGTCCATAACTTACCTACTTTCAGGTTCTTTGCCGTGTGACGAGTGTCTGTGATGTGTTGCATCTCATCAAGTGGGTCTTAAATCCAATAAGATATTATTTGGTTAGTTGCACAAACTTTGTGAGTCTATTATTGCATTAGCACAGCTTGAAGCCAAGTCACCATTGTAGATTGCATTTGTATGACTATTAATATCGTTACTGTTCAGGTCTTTTTTAGGCATTCGTACTGTTGAACCATCAAGAGCACATCTTCTCTGTCATATTCAGGAGACATAAACTCATACAAGACTTGCTAGTCCCCCGTCTCTTCGGTCTTTGCATCTCCTCACATGATATTTCCACTCAGACTTTGGTGTAGGAGTTATGTTATAGATACAGGATCTGAGCTCCCATGAATCTATGATCACTATATTAGTTGTGGTTTTCTGTAATTGTCTACATTTGCTGTAAAGAGAAGCTCGTTTTTTGAAGACTGAGAACTATACTTTTCTGTTTTTATAAAGGTAAGCTTAAATTAGACATTGTAGTGGTCTAGTAAAATGATTGTAGTAGGTTTTCTTCTATGATCCATGAGCTCCTCAGCCCTGTGTAGTTTACTAAGTTTCTAACATAGCGATGATATGTTTCCTATTGGACCTTAAGTCCAATTAAACAAATGTTGGTTACCGTTAAAGTAAGAGAAACACTTAAATCCAACTCAAATCCTTTGTATTGGATGTCCAAAATTTGTGAGGTCATTAGCAATTGAGACTTATCTTCAACTTCTGAAAGGCAATGTAAGGCAACAGTAATGGACTCTTAGTTTTAATTTTTTAATGAATTCTTTAAATTATGTTTCTCTCTTTCTCTTTCTCCTCCTTCATACCCTCAAACTACTCTCTGTTGCTTGTTATTCCTAGGAAGGTTAATGTGTTCACACATATCTTTTTTCCCTATGGAACTTTTGTATAAGAATTTTTAATGATGGGTTTTATTGTTCATTCATTGATATTTCCATTCCTGTGTTCATATATTAAAATTGTTTTACATGTGAGTACCCCCACATGTACATTACTTCCTTCATTCATCTCCCTCAAATTCTTTCTGTTTCCTTCCCTCCCACTTCTTCTCAAACATATGGTTACTTATATTTTGGCAAAGGGAAGTTTCATGTCTAATTTTTGTTTTCCACAAAAAGGATGCAACTAGACTTGCCATCTTGTACAAATATTAGTAAGGACTCCTAAAAACAGGGATATATAGGCATGTGGACCCTGTGTTTTCATGTTTTACCAATGCTGTAGTCTCTGAGGTTGCAAAAATCTGTATAAGGGGAAGTATAAGGTCTCTGAGACAGCATCACCATGGGGTCACAGAAAAGCAGTGGTGACTTTGAGTAGTAGTGATGAGGCAAAGCAAGTGGCTCTGACCCTCATAAGGGCAAAATCAGCATGGTCAGACTAGGCTCAGCCAGTGATTCTCACCTCCAAAAGTTTCTACAATGAAAAAAGTTGGTGCAAGTATTTGCCTGGGAAAAAAGATGGGGTGAATAGATGCAGTCACCACACTCAGAAACTGGTCTTGTTCCAAAGCTACAAACTTCTCAAGGTGTTAGCTTCATCTTCCTACTTCTCAAAATACCCAGGTGAATTATAGGTACCTGTGCACTTAAGGAGACTCTAGACTAGACAAAAATGTCCCACAGCAGGAACGACAGCTGCATCTGTTTCTGTGAAATATTAAAATTAATCATTACTCTCGTTTTTATCCTACCTCTTAAATACATCATGATGGGGTCAGTGAACTGCTAAAACTTCAAAGGGGACCTGAGGCACTGTGCATCAATCAAGGATGTATTTATTAAACAAAGACAAAAACAACAACAATAAGCCAAAACAAACAAACAAACAAACAAACAAACAAAAAACCCTTTACACCCTTGTCACCTCAAGGATCGTTTGTTCTGAAGTATAACCATAAAGGAAGCACGTGAATTTTACAGGAATGATTAAAAGAGCAAGTGGCTCTTGATATCTGCATCTAGTATTTCTCTCAATCAGTGAGATGTTTGCCCCATATCAAGCTGTTGGTACAGTAAGGACCTGGATACGATGACATCTCACCTGCAGTGTCCAGAGGTGAAGGCGTCAGCATCTCAGACTGAATCTTAGGCAATGCTCTAGCTCTTTTATCATGCCCAGTGAAAAGCAAAGTGAAACAGTATCTATGTCTAACCCTAAGAGATCATTTAATCTTTCTCATCCTTCTCAGATAGTATCAATATTTTACCTGTTGCACTTACATTCTGCTATACATTTGTTTAATCAGAGAGAAAGTACAGTACTAAGTAAATTTTATAAAGTAATGGGATATGAAATTGATACAAGTAATTTTAATGTTATGAGAGTTGTAACTTTGTAATGGGATACAAAAATATTTCGAAGGTAACTATTTATAATTGATACAAAAAGTTGTCCTGGTGAGAAAAGTGTTGCAAACAGGTTAAATATTTATTAAGTTAAGGTTGGTTTTGTAGCCTTAACATATTTTTTTTTTCTACACCAACATCTCAGGTCTTTGTGTCTAAGGGATCTCAACTATGCTATTTCTCCTGACATTATCTTATCTTTTGCTGACTGAATTTCACAGTCCATAGAGAGTTTCCAGAGGAAAATCTACCCTGTGGAGAAAACAAGATACAGTTTTGGAAAGAAGTAAGGGAAAGGTGCTGGAGGAACACAGGGCTTGAGAGTGTATATGATTAAGTTACACTGTAGACAAGTATAACATTTTAAAATAACAAAATAAAGCATAACAATTTTCTTTTTTAGTAGATCATCAAATTTATAGAAAATAAAATAAGAGAGGTAGAAAAGATGCACAAGCTTGTTAATATTCAGAATTTGGTAGCAATCTTTAAAGTCATTGGGGCTTTTGAGCAAGAGAGAAAGTTCAACTCTGTCCTAAATTTTTGGTTAATTACATTTTCACAAATTTAATCACACAGTTTTAATTAGAAAAATATCAATTCCAAGTTGCCAGGAGTGATTACGCAGTTATAATACCCCCCAAAGCCAAGGATACATAATCAAGTGAAACGCTTGAAAGCAAGAATAGTTTTACGTTATGTATAGTGTATTATCACTGTTTTGAGGTTATAAATGCTTTAAGAAACTTATAAACCACTTTTTGATATTGGCATAATACAAATAAAAATACCTAAATACTTTGTTTAAAATATCTTCTATAATTGATTTAGAAAATAATTTCACTTATTCTTTAGAGTGGATAAGAGTAGTCATAGAATAATTGTGTGACTTTAAACATCAGTATGTTTAGAATTTTTATCAGTACCGGAGATAAAAAGTTTGTATTTAAAATGAGCTCATTTAACACCTGCACTACAAAACAATTTATTTGGTATCATTTAAACTGCATAATTGTGAATTTATTTTGTATTTTTTGTGTGAGTATTTTAATCTCTTGTCTAAATGTGGAATTCAGGAACTTGTGGAAGTCCCCCTGAATGATAAGAATTCCTCCTTCTCCTTTTTAAGTGGAATGGCAGAAAAGAAAGGGTGTGTTGTGGAGACAAACCCTAGATGAGGACCAACAGAGCATACTTTACTGCTTATGTGCCATATGAATTACACTGAGAGTGTGGAGGAAAGAATATGACTCTTTCCTATCATTTTTAACAAATGTGTGTCGGTTGCTTTGTTAGTTGCTCTGTGGCTCTGTTTCTTTTTAAACTTTTTTTTTTTAACAAAAATAAAACTACAAGCAAGGTTTTGCAGTAAGATTCTATCTGAAACAAACTGACACATAAAGCCCTCCCTTACCACAAAATGACTCTAACTACACAAGTGAGATTCCTTCAATCATGTTACTATGTTTGTGCAGAAAAGGTAACTTCGTATGTTGTTTTATAATGTAAATCACACCAGGGATAATATTCTAATGATGAACAATCGCTACAATTAAACAACCATTCCCACTTCTGTAGGAGACAAATATGTTAAAATCAGTACCTCTGTTTTTATAATTCACACTCCTAAGTGGTTTTAATGCTTGATTCTGAGGGTAAAGTATAAAAGAAGCTGTAAAAATAAATTAAACCACGAAGTAGTGAGAGTAGCACTTATATGTGCAGTTATTTTTAATGGACATGTCTCAAAATGCAAGCTTACAGCTTAAGGTGGGCCAAAGCATTCTATTCTTGGACAGTTAACTGACTTCATTGTATTTGAATGATTTTTACAAGATCTCTTAAATCTTCATGTTCATGAATGTGAGGTAGATATTTTGTTTGCAGATGTCTGAGGGAGTAGCAAATACATAAACCACATAACTTCTTGGCAAACTTAGAGAAGTTGAAAGAAATGACTTCTGCAGTAAGAGGTAAGGTATTTATTTATTCTGACATAAACTGGGTAGCTCATATATCAGTTTAACAAAATGAATGAAGACATTGATTCAGCACTATATCCAAATCCACAAAATGTAAGATATATAAGTATAACTCAGAGTACTAGGCAATTGTTCTTAGTAGCTTTTTGTGTACAGTAAAATTTTGTTTGCAGTTCTGCACAGCATCCTCCACATCTCGTCCCAACAGTGCCACTCTCTAACTCATGATGATGTGGAGCATCTTATCTGATTATTCTAGGAAGCATGAGTCTTAACAGAGTCATATTTCAAATAAATGTGTGTGTGTTGTTGTGGTGGTGGTTTCTATGCTTTCTGGTTTTGTAGAAATTTCCATCAGCTTTAGTAGTAGAAAGGAGAGAAATTTTATTCAGTGTGTCTTTGAAGAGAATGATTCCTTTGATTATCAATTGATACCTTTTCCAAAAATCTATAAATGAATCAGTAGAACATACAGTTTATAACATAAGGATTTGGAAAAAAATCAAGAAATACTTGTAATAGATATATGTAGTTAAAATTTATTCAGATACTATTGATATTTAACTCAGAATTTTGTCATGAATGCAAAACTTTTGATTGACTTATTTTCCTCACATATATTGAAATTCATTTATATTATTGCATAAATAGTTTATATTTATTATTGAAAAACATTCTGTTATATGCAGATATTGTAGTTTTTGCCTATTTTCATCTTGACAGCAGTATTCTCCAGGTTTTAGCTCTCATCAGTAAAGATTATTTGACAGTGTGGTAAAAAACCAGGGCTCAGTGCAGTGGAGTGTGTCCGTAAGTTTATCACTCAAGAGACCAAAGCAGAATAATTCTGACTTTCAGACCAGGTAGAATTGCATAGGGGTTTCATCTCAAAATATAAAAATAAAAGCAAAATGTATGAACACAAATTAGATGCTATACATATGTTTTCTATTTCTTAAATAATTCTCTAATATATAATTGTTGGTTATTTTTTTAATGGTGAAAAAAGTGTATATTTAGAATTAGCCAGCTGAACTCAGTTTAAATGATCCCAATCTTGTTGGCAACATCCAGAGCATCATAATCAGGAACCCATCGAACATATGCCTTCTTCTCTCCGCCAGGCCTTATCAGGGTATTGACTTTGGCCACATCAATGTTGTAGAGTTTCTTCACCGCCTGCTTGTTAGCCTTGACATCCACAATGAACACCAGTTTGTTGTTGTCCTCTATCTTCTTCATGGCCGACACGATGGTCAGGGGGAATTTGATGATGGCATAGTGCTCAAGCTTGTTTCTCTTGGGGGCGCTCTTTCGAGGGTATTTGGGCTGCCTCCGGAGCCGCAGGGTCTTGGGCCGCCGGAAAGTGGGTGACATGCGGATTTTCTTCTTCCTATGGCTGTGGACGCCTTTCAGCACTGCCTTCTTAGCTTTCAAGGCCTTCGCTTTGGCTTCGTCCTTGGGACAGGCAGGAGCTGAGAGAGAAGGAAATAAACCTTCCTTCTTCGCTTTCGGCGCCATCTTGGTGAAAAGCAATTGTTGGGTTTTTAAGGTTGTTGTAGGTTCAGTTTTTATAAGAAACTGTTAAAGGCTTTTTTTCCTGAAAAGTTGTACAAATCAACATTACAAATTATTCAGCAACACAAAAAAATCTTTGCCCTATTTTCTTGTTGACATTTGCAATATTCAGCATGTAAAAAGGGAGTTATTCAGATTATGTGCAATAAAAATTTTCTTTCATTTAAAGCCAAATTCCTGATTACTAATGGTATTGATTTTTTTCATATGATAAACAGCCAAGCCAAGAATATTTGATCCTTTGTGAAATTTCAGAACAAACACTGTGGCCATTTTTTTTCTAGATATTTTACAATTTATTTACTGAGTTATACAATTATTTATATGTTTTAAACGCAAGTCATTTGTAAAATATAAAAATCAAAATAATTATTGCAGTTTACATAGTCTTTCTACTAATATAACTAAAGGTAGACATTTAAGTAATACTATGTAAGTTACCAATTTTGTGGTTAATTTTGTAATCACTCAAAGGAAACTTCATCTATTACTTCTATCATATTTTATATGTTGCCTATTGTCTATGATCAATCATATTAAGTATTGTGAGAATTTTGACTTACTAATGTTTTATTGATGGTGTGAGTTAACACCTCACATTGAAGTTTGTTAATATTCCATCAGGAAATAAATACCGGTTTTGGCATTAATATTGTAATACTGAAGATTTGCCCTTCCAGTATGCAGTATACATGTTAACCATTGCCATGCCATATTATGCCAGAGATCTTCTCCATATTACCGAAAATGTTACCTGTGACAAGTATCTTCTCAATTTTTCTATCTTCCTTTGGCTTCCACTCTCCTCTTTTATGACTTATGTATTTTTGATTCCACACAATTGAGGTTCTCCCTTTCTTTCTTTCTTTCTTTCTTTCTTTCTTTCTTTCTTTCTTTCTTTCTCTCTCTCTCTCTCTCTCTCTCTCTTTCTTTCTTTCTTTCTTTCTTTCTTTCTTTCCCATTTCACTTAGTATAGTAATTTTTAAATCTGTCCAGGCTGTTGCAAAGGAGAAGACTGATTAATTATTTTCAAACTTCAGAATTATCCCTTGTGGGCACAGAAAGGAAGGGGGATGAGGCTATCCTGATAAGACCTGATAGGCTGAGGTCAGCCCAGCCAGGGTTTGGGGGAGGGGAATAGCGTAGCCGAACAAGAGCATGGTAACTGGAAGATAAGAGTGGGGGGGAGGCCTGGTGGCACTCAGAGGAAGGACAGCAGGTTACCAAGAAGAGACTTGATACCCTATGAGCATATACAGGGGGAGGTAATCCCCCTCAGGAACAGTCATAGGGGAGGGGAATAAGGGGGAAATGGGAGGGAGGGAGGAATGGGAGGAAACAAGGGATGGGATAACCATTGAGATGTAACAAGAATAAATTAATAAAATATATTTAAAAAAGAGTGGGGGACAGCTATAAGGATGAATTGTGAATAAATTATAATAATGATTTTTTAAAATTTCAGATATTTTTAATAGCTGTAGATAACTTTTAACGCAAATGATATACATTGTTGAAATTAAAAATTTCCTGGATTTCATTTATTTTGCATCTTGTGTCTGTCTCTGACCTTTGTATTTGTATTTCTTTTTATTTTTCTTAATTAAACGTTTTTATTTTTTTACATATAAGTTTATATTATTACACACATGTACCATAAACTAGCAATAGCAATAAGAGCCATGGCACAATAAGGAATTATATAAATTTTACATTCTTAGTGTTTTGGCTATTTGTATTTGACAGCCTGGAAGAAAACATCTTTTCTATCTTGGTGGGTCTAAAATTCTGAGTGTAAATCAATATCTATCATCTCATCATTATCAACTTAAAACATCTACCTAGACCTAAAAACTCTTAAACAACTAAGCTTAATTGTAAAACTAAATTTTCTGGTCTGACTCAACACCATGAGAGAATTGAGGAGTAACAAAATTGATTATTTGAGTATACCGGGAGTGCTGGTTAGCAGCTTTCCAAATGGGAAGATGACAGAGACATAGTGCTACCTGAGCAGTCCCCCAATTTTTTTAAAAAAAATTATTTATTTGTTTAGATTACACCCTAATCATATAATTACTCCATTCCTTTTCCTCCAATCATGGGCCCCTTTGCTCTCTTTCAAAATCATGAACTCTTTTCCCTTAATTATTATTATAGGCATAATGTGTATGTGTACACATATATAGTCTTAATACATACATACACTCTAATTAGTATGCATAAAACTTTTAAGGATGAATAATGGCTTTTGAGTACATTTATATATCTGCAACATCTGCAGCACATAGAACCAGAAGCACATATGCACATATGTGCACAGTTGTGTACATTATGGGTTGAAGTTGGATGTCTTCCTCCATTATTCTTTACCTTAGTATTTAATTTAATTATTTTTACTGTGTGAATGAAGTGTATTATGTGTACAAATAAGCACACGTGTGTTTATGCTGATGCACACACATTCCCGCTCATGCAGGTCAGAAGAGGAAGCCAAGAACCCTACTCTAATCGCACTCCGTATTATTTCCTCTAGACAGAATCTCCCAGAAAAGTTGAAACTAGGATGTGAACAACTAAGTCACCAGAACCTTTAGATTTTCAAACATGTATCATGTGGGATTTTATAAAGACTGAATATTTCCAAATCTTTCATATGTGTACTGTGGTTTAAACTCCGATGCTAATGCTTGATTAGATACTCTTATCCTCTGAGCCACCTCTGTAACTCATCTGAATATCCTTTTAGCTTTTATTTCTTATTTTTTTAAAATTATAATTGCATCAAGTCCCCTTCACTTTTCTTCCTCCACGTTCTCCCATATGCTTCCACACTCTCATTCATGTTCATCGAATTTTTTAATTAAATCCATATATATATATGCACATGTGTGTACACATTCACACACACACACACACACACACACACACACACACACACACACACACTTACATAAAAACAACCTGGTGTCTTTGAGAACACAGTCTTTCATGGAACCTGAAGCTTGCTGGCTGCTAGACTACCTAGTCAGAGTGTCCCAAAGATGTCCCTGCTTCTGCTTCCCAAATGCTGGGACGATAGGCAATGCCACCAAGCCTGGACTTTCCCACGAGAGGTAGGAATCTGAATGACACAGCCAGCAACTACTTCATTATCACCGCACTGTGGGTATGTGTGAAAGTCAGACCCCACTCTCCACTCAACTGTGGAGAATGTCCTGTCCATTGGCTAGACCTGGGTAGGGGCTTGAAGTTTACAGCTGGTATTGTCCTTGGCTGGTGCCATAGTTTGAGAGGGACCCCTGGGCCCAAATCTGCCTATCATAATGTTCTTCTTGTAGGTTTCTAGGACCCTCTGGATCCTTCAACTTATGCTTTTCCTTATGCTTCTCTCATCTAGAGTCCCAATAGGATGTCCTCCCCTCTGTCCCAGTTTCCTGGTTAGTGAAGACTTTCATGGGACATGTCCCTTGGGCTAATATGCAGATATAAGTGAGTATATACCATTTGAGTCTTTCTGCTTCTGGGTTAACTCACTCATTATGATCATTTCTAGCTCAATCCATTTATCTACAAATTTCGGGAATTCCTTGTTTTTAATAGCTGAGTAGTATTCCATAGTGTATATGTACCACAGTTTCTTTATCCATTCTTCTATTGAGGGACACTTAGGCTGTTTCCATGTTCTGGGTATTATGAATAAGGCTGCTATGAACAAGGTTGAGCAAATTTTCTTGTTGTGTGCTGGAGCATCTTCTGGGTCATGAGGAAGCCCTATTCCCATTTTTCTGAGATAGCACCAGATAGATTTCCAAAGTGGCTGTACTAGTTTGCATTCCCACCAGCAATGAAGGAGTGTTCCTCTCTCCCCACATCCTTGCCAGCATGTGGTGTCACTTGAATTTTTGATCTTTGCCATTCTGATGGGTGTAAGATGGAATCTCAGAGTTGTTTTGATTTGCATTTCCCTGATGAACATTTTTTTAAGTGTTTCTCAGCCATTTGATATTCCTCTGTTGAGAATTCTCCGTTTAGTGTCAAGCCCCATTTCTCAATTAGGTTATTTGGTTTGGTGGTATTTAATTTCTTGAGTTCTTTATATATTTTGGATATTAGACCTTTGTCAGCTGTAGGGTTGGTGAAGATCGTTTCCCAGTCTCTAGGCTGTTGCTTTGTTCTGTTGACAGTGTCTCCTGCCTTACAGAAACTTCTCAGCCTCATGAGGTCCCACTTATTAATTGTTGACATTGAGGCCTGGGCTGTTCAGGAAGTTGTCTCCTGTGCCAATGTGTTCCAGGCTCTTCCCCACTTTTTCTTCTATCTGACTTAGTGTCTCTGGTTTTATGTTGAGGTCTTTGATCCACTTGGATTTAAGTTTTGTGCACACCTTAGCTTTCTTACTGTGACAGTTTGCATAGCATGTTTTCCATGTTTTTTGATATATTTCTAATCTAGATATAGAACTATGTGTCTTATAAGTATGCTTGTACAATTTTATGATTATTACTCTTTAAATTTTTTTCTTTTATTATTTTTTGCATGCTTATGAATCATGTATATTGGCTAGTGCCATTGGAGGATAGAGAAGAGTATTGGGTTTCCTTGAGCTGGGGTTACAGATTGTTGTCAGCAAACATGTGGGTGTGAGAAATCAAACCCAGACTTTTTGAAAAGCAATCAGTACTATAAATAAGTGAACGTTTAAAAAAATCATTTTAAAAATCATTTTAAATCTTTTATGTTAGTATTCCAGCTTTGTTCAGAAAATTAAATGTAAGTATTTCGAAGTTTGTTTTTACCTTTATTATATTTTTCTGATTAATTATATACTCAATGTTTTTCTTAACTTCTGCCCTTCGTTCTTAGTTATGTTCTGAAATGCATACATTTTAGTAACAAGTTAGTTTTAATTTTCTTATTTTATTTTATCATTTACCTTGGTATTATTTTTCAATTTTTATTTGTATTTTCTTAGTGCATTACCGCCTACATTGATAATAAAGTCTTTCTTTTTCTAAAATTATTAATTTTTAATTTGTTCAATTTACATCCCAATTGTAGCCCCCTTCTTCACACTCTCTGGATCCTACCCCCCCCCCTCATACTTTCTACTTCGCTCCGCTAGTACTCACAAGGGGGAACCCTCCTCCCCTAACATCTGACTCCAGCCTATTAAGTTTCATCTGGACTGCCTGTATCCCCTTCCTCTGTGGACTAGCAAGGTCAACCCACCAGGAGGAACTAATCAACATGTGGGGGCCAAAGTCTATGTCAGAAGTTCCCTATTTCCCATACTATGGTACCCACAATGAGACTGTGCTGCTTATGAACTACATCAGAGCAGAGGGTCTATGTCCACCCCATGCATCATCCTTGGTTAGTGCATCAGTGTCTGCAGCACCCACCTCCTCCACCTGATTTGGTGGCTCCATTGGTCTCCTTGTGGAGCTCCTGACCCCTCCAGGTCCCTCTGTTCCCCAACTCTTCCATAAGACTCTCTGTGGTCCACCACAGAGTTTGGCTGCGAAACAGACTTTCATAGAGCCTCCTTACCATTCCTAATGTTAATGTTAGTATATTAAATTAAATTTATAAATGTTATTATTTTCATTAATCTTAAGAGTATCAGACTTTGATATAGTTTACTCCTAGGACTTTTTTTACTGTTATATTTTATGAAATAAATTATTTTATTCCAATTTAGGAAATAAATAATTTAATTACATATTTTATTTCATTCTACACTTTGGAGATGCTATATCATTTTCTTTTGACTTACACTTCAAAATAAAACAGTCCTAATTTATATCACTTATATTATGCTGTTTGAAAGTATTGCGTATCTTTGATTTGTTTATTATCTTTTTAATTTGAATTAATAGCAGTTTGCTATGATGTGAGTAGATTGTTATATTTGTATCTGTTATTAAGTATGTCTGTTATTTCTTTGCTTTCCGTTGCTTCTTTTGCAGGTGAGCAGGAGTGTCTGTCATATTATCTTTGTTAGAACACCATATATATGTGACTGTGGTCACTTGACATTGTTACTTAGGTTACTAAGTTAATGTTTTTCCACTTGTTTTACCACTAACTTAGGTACAGGTTATCCTGTCTTTAAGCTAGTTATTACATGATATGTTTAAGCACAAAACATGTACTCTGTATGGTTTAAATTGTCTCCCGTGTTTGTGTATGATATTGCTTAGATTACTACTATTTTTATGTAGGTAGAGATTAACAATTTAATAACAATAAGAAATATGTCCATAGTCTTTACTATTATGATTTAAGTATACATAAATGAAAAGCAAGTATGTTATGTTAGAATGTATTCCAGGATTAATAATGATGTTAGGCAATCATGTGGACTTTGAATTTAACTACCTTGTTACTGTTCCTGACTTGTATTCTCCAACATGCTTTCAGGTACAATTTCAGAAGTTTGAGTAAACTTCACGTTAAGTGTAAACACTCTTTCTCTCTATGGTCATTCACATTTTTCACCAAAACCTTGAAGGTACTAAATAAAGTAGATTTTTTTTTTGCATTTCTATACGTATGAATTACAAGTATGTGTTATGAGATTGCATTATACTAATAAATGTTTATTTCTTACAATATTCTTTGCTTATGAATGCTCTCTTATCTCTCTTGGACTATCTCTAGATGTTATAGATGGTTTATCAGTAGTATATTATATGCCTTTCTAATGTACAGACATACAAACTGGAGACATTTATTTCAGCAAATTTGAATAAAGCATGAGATTTAAGATTATAAATTCTGCATTATGTAATTTATATTGTAATTAAATAATATAGCTCTACAACAATACGCTAGAACTTCAAAAAGCACAGCTTTGTTGGCTGTTTCTAAGTCTTACATCTTCCAGTCATCCATTTCTGTGAACCGTCATCTCCCCAACCTTAACCCTGACCCTAACCCTAGAGTCATCATCTCCATGACCACACTGTTCACACCCACAGAGTGACTCTGCTGTAGTAAACTGCTGCTCTCCATACTTCATTAATTCATCAATTATTTTTATGATAAATAATTTGTAAGTAAATATAATTCATATCTTGTATCTTAGTATTAGCTGATAATGAAAATGGAAAATTTATGGAATAATTTTAAACTGCAGTCGAGGCAGTACTTTCTTTTGCAATGAGAATTGGAGTCTATTCCTTTCTTTGCTGGACTTGGTGATATTTGATGTGGGGAATGTTCCAGATGTGATAATTTGGTCCTTAAATGTAGAAAACAAGACACCTTGTAGGATCTACCGTGATAAATTATAAAAGATTGACTCATTATTAATTTATGTATATGAGTGTTTGTCTACATTTATGTGCACTGTATTTGTGCTTGGTATGTATACAGTCCAGAAGAGGGAATTTTCTCCTCTAAATTTGGAGTACAGATGATGGTGAGCTACTGTCTGAGTTCTGAGAATCAAACATGGATCCTCTGAAAGATCAGCTAATACCCTTACTGGAGAACCATCTCTTTGGTGAATCTACCAGAGTAAATACAAACATCTTTCCAAAAAATATAACTCAATTAATCAAAACTCACCTAGTTGGAGAAAAATTTCTATAAGTCTTTGTCATTTCTCCACCTTGTGAACAGATCAGTGTAATTTTAGGAAGAGTGTCTTACCTGAGTTTTGGTTTTGCTTTCATTTTGTTTGTTTTTGTTTTGTACAGAAAATGAATATAAAATCATCTCTCTCTGGATAAAACAGGAATAGCTACCAATAGCTGTAACAGTTTCAGTATGCTGACTTTGGAAATTCTCTTTTGATAAACCTCCTAGACTACCAGCCTGATAGTAAGGAACTCAGAGGATCTCAAAGTCAGTAAAAATACTCTGCTGATGCTGCCATCATAGTAAAAGGTGGTATTATTTCTCACATTAAGAGTGATAATGTCATTTATTTTTGTAGAAAGAGTAGTTTCTAAAGTGGATAAATATTACATAAAGACTAATTCTTAAATCTCTCAATGTATTAGTTGTTAAATCTTTCAATAATGTGTACACAAAAAAACAGATTGCTAATAGATAGTGAGTTATTTGAGTAGAAAATAAAGGAACCAGGATTAAAATTTAGATTAAAATTCTTCACATATATCCTTAATATGAATGGCCTATAATGACTCAGTAACAAGAATTCAATGACTTCTGTAAGTTTAATACCCTGCTGTTGTAGCAGATACAACATTTTATCCTCACATTCTTTTAACAAGGGCAACTCTCTGATCATTTAAGAGTTGAAATTGATGGATGAGTAGTCTGTGATTCATGTCATGTTACTGCACTATTCTTTACACTTCCATGGTTGCTAGGCAATAATATTTTTAAAATTATTTTAAAAAATTATTTGTCCCAGGATGAGATCTTGATAATAATTATATTAGCAAACATGTTTCTGAGAGTTGTTAATATTCATCTAAAATCATAGTGACCCTGAGATGATTCCATAGATAACTATAGGGTAAAATATTCATAAAATACCGATAATCATTGAAGTCCTTGTAAGCTAGATTGTCTGTTTATGTCCACAATAGTGTCAAAAGGTCTTCCTCAGAGAACAGTGTTTATCCCAGTGTATAACAATGTATTTTCATTTTATAGATGTTAAAGACAGTATGTGTTTGAAACTATATCACCTTTATGACTTTTAACTAGGAAAATTCTCAACCATTTGAATTCCAGGGTTGGGGTAACATCTACTTCTTCCCTTATCATAAGCTTAAAACACAACTTGTCACATTGACATGTACTAAGTTCTGGGGCTGAATGTCTCAATTAAAATTTCCCTTGATTATACTTCATGTACCATAGTTTTGGCTAACATGCTCTACAGAAGACAATGTTAAATGGTATTGAGTTAAGTAGATAAATAAACCCAAGTAATTCAACAAATGGTCTCAGGACTTGTGGATTTGCCACATGGCTGGGCAATGAAAGCTCTTAAGATTCTGTGTTCGAGAGTAGGAGGTAATTGTGAAAGAAATAGTTGGGATCAATGTGTCCCAAAGGATCTTGTGGGAGAAAAAGAAGGTAAGAGAAGTAGAAAAGCCCAAAAGTCAGTGTATGCCTCTGAGATGGAAGGAAACTTCCCTATGCATGCTATCGTTCTATTCAGAAAGGAAGAACATCACACTATGCTTGAGAATAGAGTTCCTCAAGGCTGGCACTTATTGACATCTTGTCTCAAATATCTTACTTTTACCGGAGAGACTAAAAGCTATGTAAGTGTACATCCAAAACCATGATATTGTCAACATGGTTTGGGTTTCAATAATTACTTCCTTTTTTTGTAATAGTGTGACTTTAGCTTTCAAACTGTTATTTTGTCTACAACAGTATAAGGGTAAGGGTATCCTTTTCTTTCAAACTTAAGTATTCAAAACATTAGCTGAAGTTGGATGTTTGAATAGCCCTTGACCAAGAAAAAGTTACTACTCATAATTACCATAAACAGATGTTTCTATAATTAATCTTAGGTATTAGGCCAATGAGACTGAAACAGCTTTGCCTTGATTGCGTGCTATCACAGATTAGATTGAAGACTTGTAAAAATAAAGAATTTTAAATTTTAAGTAGTATTTCTCTAAAATTGAATACAAGTTGATTCTAATGCATTCAAGTTAAATCAAACTACTTTTTACAGAAGGCTTTTTAAAGCTTGTCATCAGCTGCAATGGAGCTAAAAGGAACAGGATGAAAATAACTCTTGCCATGATTTACAACTTGCCCATTAGTCGCTCAACAGGGTGAGCTGAGCTTCTCTGTGATAGCCAGCTTGAAAGGACCTGCCTTGGGCTAGCATCAAGTGTGAGTGTTTAATATGATTAAAACATAGAAGATTGACCATCACCATAAGTGATAGGCATATTTTAATGAGAACACACACACACACACACACACACACACACACACACACACACAGAAACTTTCCTTTCCCAAGTTTGCCCATCCACCTGTACCATTTTCTACAAAGTTTAAAGTGATTTTCTAATTGTATATATTTGAAACACAATGAGCCCTAAATGCAGAGTTCTAACAGCTAGAGACATGAAAAAGAGAAAATGTGTAAAACATTTTATGTCCATCCCTTTGGTTTTGCTGTTGATGCCGGCCTTGAAAATGTTAGGCGGTGACAGCATAAAATGTTTTAGCTTCCCAGTATGTAAGGTGGAACATTAGAAGCTCTTGTTCCTCATTTAAATTCTGGTCGGATTTTGAAAAGCAACATTATAAGAGAACATGAAAGTTTTGTGGGTTTTTTTTTTCTTCCCCACTCACATGTTGTAGCTCAGGCTGTAGCTCAGGCTGCTTAGCCTGGAATCCTTGGCTCTGTTGCTTCATGTTACCTTAGGCTGAGCCTTCTATTGCTGGGATTACAAGCACATGGGCCACACCTTGCAGAACCTCACTATTACCTGCAGCACTGCAGGTATCAAAATTCTACAAGAAGGGGATCTACTATTCTAAAAGAGAGCTTAACCTTTTCTTTCTTTCTTTCTTTCTTTCTTTCCTTCTTTTGCTTTTTCTAGACAAGGTTTCTCTATGTAACCTGGGCTGTCCTGGACTCCCTTTGTAGACCAGGCTGGCCTCGAACTCACATAGATGCACCTGCTTCTGCCTCCTGTGGAATTAAAGGCAAGTGCCACCACGCCCGGCTACTTTATTTTTAACTCTTCACTTAAACAATTAACAACTAAGCTGAAAATATTTTTGGGTTTTTTTTAAAGATATATTTAATGATTATTATGTATACTGTGCTTTGTCTGCATGTATACCTACAGGCTAGAAGAGAGCATCAAGTCATATATAGATGGTTGTGAGCCACCGTGTGGTTGATGGGAATTGAACATAGAGCCTCTGGAAGAGCAGTCAGTGCTCTTAACCTCTGAGCCATCTCTCTAGCCCTGAAAATATTTTTTTAAAGGAGTTATAATTAATTAATTTATTGTCTGGCTAAACATTTACTTGTGATTAACTGAGCACTTACTTTAATGTGCTTAGGAGCTAAACAGTATATTAAATTTTCCTTCTACTCCTAAGACCTAGCCATTTGTAATCTTGACTGAAAAATAATCCTGAACTTCTGTTTCATTTTGAAAAACATTTTGCTTTGTTTCATTACTTAACATTACGAAGTTTCGTGTGACCAGCTTTTACGTGGCAGTCCTCTGGTTTGCTTGACTGGCTAATCTGGAGGACGTTTTAAGGGAATATACCCCCTTGGAGCTGCCAAGAGCCAGCAGGAGGATGAACAGAGGTGAAAATTAGGGAGGAAAATTCATCTACATACCCAGCAGGTTTTGGTCATTTATATATTCATCTGTTTTCAGTTCTCAACTTGATAAGAGTATGTCCATTTCATGGTACCGTGCAGAGAAAATGAAGTGTGTAAGGTCATTCAATAAAGATTAAATTAAAAACATATTCCTATTGCACCCTCAGGGTCCATTAGGCTTGATGAGTGTACAAATACGGTCTTTGTGTTATGTGCTCCATCCTGAAAGAGATGGTGTGCTTCGCTCATTATAAATGTGCACCTGAAAAGATTGAACATTATCCCCTGTTTTTTAACTGACCTGTGGCCACCGCTGGGTTCATTAGTGCAGAACATCTTTTCCACTGGCTGAGTCTGCCCTATTGTTTGCATTGGCCAGGGTCAAGTCAAGGGCACCTGGCCTAGATTGGACTCATTTGTCAGAGGGTCTAGCAACAAAGCTGATTTCAGCAGAGATGGGGTGAATTTCATGGGGCTGAAACACAACCTTTGACACCAAGTGCCCAGGGCTCCTCCGAGTTGCACAGATGGCCTGCCACCCTTAGGCATCCAGGAACAAAGAATTGGTGAATTAGAACAAAAAAAAAATAAAGTTTCCACAGTCAGCATATATTTTAAGTGTTTAAATTATTTGCGGGGATTTTTGACAGTCTAAAATTGCATCTTGAGCACTTGTGATAATCGCTGTGCTTTTTAGACTATGAAGGAAAAAAACAATTCAGTTGGGGGCTTATTGCTTAACTGGTGTAACGGGTAAAGTGTAGCAATTTAGTGTGGAGTGCAGGTTTTCCATGGTCAGCAGGAGCCGGCATGAACAATGGGTCGTGCTGAGGTAGCATGTGGAAAATGACTTTTAATACACTATATAGAATGGCTTATTGCCTTGGTCAATAGGCTGCAGTGAAGATGGTGTACTCAGCCACTTGGGAAGGTTAAAGCTGTCAGGGAACACCGTGACTGATATGCAGGGCCTGCTTATGAGGTCTCTAATGGAAAAACCTGACAAGGAACGTTATAAAGGTTACACTTGACACATACTTCAGCATTATGCCTTATATTAATCCATTTTTTCAAAGGTAGGGTACTTTGTATTTGTTAGAAATTGATGCCACAATAGTATTAACACTCCAGAGGAAACATTTAAACTTTGCAGAACAGTAAGGAGCAGGATAGGATGAGATCACTGCCTGAGGTAGGACACTCCTGTAAGGCGATGGTAACAGACTGCAAGTAATGTGGTGCATTATTTGGTACATAGCTGATTATCATACAGGAGCCAAGATTTAAAAGAAAATTCATGATATTTTCCTTTCGTGTTTAAGAAAAGATTTATTATAATGGCCTTGCGATATATTCTGGAAGAATGCTACAAGGACACTGAGATTATGTTGCTTGTTTTTCAGCTTCTCATGGGGAAAGGACAAAAGGACTGGATGAAATTTTCCCTTCCCCCTGAACTTGGAGTTTCACTCTAGCTCAATGAACATGGACAACTGACAGTTTCATCTCATAGAGTCTAGTTCTAGGTTATCCTGGGGATCAGAGGAGCTAAATGTTTTCAACCACTTAGGGCCACATAATTTTAGGAAAAGTAAAAAACAGTAGGCTCCTAGGTTTGATTTTATAAAGTATTGAGAATAGACAATCCAAAAGTTTATTATGGAAGGTCTCATATATACCAATAGCAGAAGCTTGCCTGATTATAAGAAATATAGATGTTTGTATAATTATATATGGAAAATTATAAGTTTTGTTTGTTTGTTAACATGTGTCCAAAAATATATTTTAGGATTTTGTGTTTGTGCAAGCATACAAATACATTTTGCTAGTTAGGGTGAAATATAAAAGTTAGTTAAGAGAGAACAGAAAATAATCAGCACACATTATTGACTTGCCAAATCACAATCCAAACTTTAAAAGATAATGGAAACATCTTAAACTTTCAAAAAAAATTTCTCTCAAGTATAAATGAAAATATAAACATTCTCTTAATGTTTTGATTTCTTTGCTGGACATACTACTTTGCATTTTTGAGATGTTATGTTAAAAGATAAGTAAAAAATGTAATGAGATAAATATAGTTATTTGCTTATAAATCTCTGTATCAGTAACATTAGGAATATAACTATTTTGAAACGCTAATAGAGCAATTTATAATTGTAAATGTATTTCATGTATTCTTGTTTCCAAAATTAATCTAGCTGCAGATATTTGAATCCATGATATTACTTTATGCAATGGTTGTCAATGTGTGAATTTTTATATTCCTCTTTTTATAGAATGTAATGCATTTACTCCAATCACATCAAATATCTATATATACAGCGAAAAAATAACTTGTAAAAAAATGAAAAGGTAAGAACTACTCCTGAAAATGTATGTATGAAGGTTGGTATGTTAAGAAGGCAGAGACTCAGCTACTACATAGAACAGTACAGACTGAACACCAGGTCTTGCCCAGCACCCCAACATCTGAGCTAGCACTTTCCCACAGCACGCGTTTGCTACCATGATCCTTTAAAAGAGACAGTGTAAAATTTCATCGCATGATATATCTTAAAGATATTATCTCTGATGATAATATCATGAATGATGAACACAGAGAACCACAAATGGGTGAGATAATGTTTTAAAAGGCAGCAGACATTCAGATGAGAACTGAATAACTCAGCCACGGAAGGTGAACTAAAGACATATGACTGCTCAGTAAAGATGTTTTTTCCCCCCACACTTTAAACACATAAACTACTGTGAGAAAAGACAAAATTTATTAAAATCTTCCAAAGTGTCAGACATTTTGATAACGCTCAGACAGCTATCGAAGTGATCCAAACTACTGAATCATAATTGCTAAGAAAAAAAAAATGACACAACCAAAAGGTTCAATTGATTGATATTTAATGCAATAGTTCAAACTACATGTAACAATGGAAAAGCATTTAATGTTTCACAGAATTAGTGATTTTAATTTTACATCTTTATTGGGTTTATAATCTTTTTTAAAATACAGAATTAACTTCCTATGTGGTTCATTTTTTCCCGAAGAAGATATCTTGCCAAACTAGCACAGTATGGATAGAGTATGTTAACATGGTCAATAGCCATTTACAGCAGATATTCAACCACGCTGGAAGCTGGGATTTTATTGGTTCAGCCAGTTCAATTCTCAATTAACTAAATGGGTGGTATTCAACGGGTACCTCAACAGAGGTCTCAAATGATGTTGATAAAGAAATCCAACGATTTCTCACTCTTTGGAGACATTATAGCCAGTTGTACATCTTAAAGCCTGTTCTCTGCTCTTACACGTTATCACTAAAATGTATGCCCATGAGTTATCCCGAGTACTAAGTTTCCTTTTGAATGATTTTTGGTAAGTCAAGATTATGTGATAAAGGTTTCATAAAGATCAACAGGGATTAATTTCTAAAAGGCACTGTCCTGTGTGCCCTGGCTCAGCATTTTATTCCTTCAATCTTCACAATAATGTCATCCTACAGGCAAGGTTATCACCTGATTTCCACTCTGTTTTTAGATTATTACTATGATAATGTGTGTAACATCTAATAAAGGGCAGCAGAACGGTGGTGTGGGAAACACAGTGTTAATATTTATAAGGCTAAGGTTATGAAATCTCAAATTCAGATAACTTTGCTTCGGAATATAAAGGAACACTCATTTGGCATGATTTTTCAACTTTTTGTTCATTCATCTAACAGCTTAAATGAAAGTGCATTTTCATAAATAACTTTTTAGTAAGGCTAAAACCAATACTGAATGTCTTACTGTTAAAATAAAATTTTACTGTCCATATGTTGCTAAAAATATATGTTGTAACTCTCTCTTAAATATATGAAGAGTAATCACTTCTGTGGTGTTACTGAATTATACAGGTTGCATATAGAAAAAAGAAAGAACAGCATGATAAATTTTATTTATAATCCACGCAAAGTAAGCAGGAGTGAATTTTGAATAAAGCTTTTTAATCAACAAATATAATATAAGTAATACAAATATAATAATCAAAGATGAGAGATTTATAATATATGGAAACACATAAGTACCAGACATGCAAACTTTTAATTAAAAATACAAATTTCATTTGTAATTGGAAGGAGTTATTAAGTCGTTACACATAAGGATGGATGATTTTACTTAAGTGAAAACAGTGCTGTCTGATAAAGATTTTGGAAATGAGTAATATATGCAGAAGAAAAAAACACTACAACTTCTGTATTTGAAAGAATCTACAACATTTTGAGAGCAAATAAAAAATTTTTATGTCTTGTTTATAATTGAATTGGGTCATAACCTTTCTGCAACATACAAGATATATGGAACCTGTGCCCACAAACCTTTTTGATCTTTAGTTGGTTTGGTATCTTGACCTTGCCTTAGAACAAAGAGGCTTCCTGTTAACTGATGAAGGGGTCACTGAGCTTACAGCACTGTTTAGTGTTTTATTTTAACAGGTCAATAGTAAGGTGAAGGGGAACTCTCCTGAGACAGCCTCTAATAATGCTGCAACCCTTCTGTTACAAAGACCTCTTAAGATAATGGTTTTCAGAGTCATGATATGATCATTTTAGAACTTCTAGACTGAACAGCTGTTTCATCTGGTCATGATTCTGTTTCTATTATTTCACACTGTATTAATTTTTGTTAAATTCATTAGACTTAAAAGCTCTTACAATGTTTATTTTAAATATAGTCCTTGATGATTGATATATATATATATATATATATATATATATATATATATACACACACATATATATGTACTTCATTCTTTTCTACTAATGATAAGAAACTCTAGTTTATAGTTCTACTCCTCACATTAGGAAGGCATAATTCTAAATAGAGTGATAGCTGTGCTACTTCAAATATGTGAGTGATTATATGTATGTATATATATATATATATGTATGTATATATATACATATATATTAATTCACTTTATATCTTGGTTGGAGCCCATCCCAACTCACCTCCAGTCCCACTCTCCTTCTCGCTCCCACATTTTCCCCATTACTCCTCAGAAGAGGGAGCCCCTCTTCCCATCCACCCCAGCTCACCAAGTCCTATCAGGACTGACGGTGTTCTCTTCTCCTGTGGCCTGGCAAGACAGTACTGCCAAGGGGAAGTAATAAAAAAAATCTGGCAAAAGAATCCACGTCATAAAGTCCCCACTCCCTTTACTAGGGTACCCACATGAAGCTTGGGCTGCCCATCAGCTACATCTTTGCAGGAGGACTAGGTCGTGTCCAAGCGAGGTGCTCAGTACTTCAGTCTCCACAGGCCCCTCTGGGCCCTGGTTAGTTGGCTCTGTTGGTCTTCTTGCAAAGTTCCTGCCACCTCCCAGTGCTTTTCTCTTTCCCCTCACCTTTCCACAAGATTTCCTAAGCATAACCTGCCCAATGCTTGGCTGTGAGTCTCAGCATCTGGTTCGACGTGCTGCTGGGTGGAACCTGTCAGAGGACATTTGTGCTTGGCTCCTGCCTGCAAGCCTATCAGTGTATTGTTAACAGTGTCAGGAGTTGGTTCACTCCCATGGGGTATGTCTTGGTTTGGGCCAGGCATTGGTTGGACCTCCTCTCAATCTCTGCTATATCAGCTCTATCTTTATCCCTGTACATCTTGTAGGCAGGGTGAAATTTTGAGTCGAAGTTTTAGTGGGTGGGTTCCCTGTCTGAGTGATTATTGATGTGTTGTAGTTACCTTATTTACTCAATCACGTTCCTTTCATACTATTTCTCAGAAATTTCATGATACTAATAAAACAGACATGGTAATATTTAAGTCTCATTTGATTATTAAAACTAATTTAGAAAAGCCTTTCCTCCCCGTCTTCTGAGGATGCAACCCTGAGCTTTGCGCATGAAAGAGAAGCAGAGATGCATTCACTCACACAGCTATATACCAGCCCCATATGAGTTTTAAACAATCAACACAATTTACTAAAGTATGACGCCTACTGCAACATCATAAAAGTTTCCTTCTGTGCAGTGGACTGCAAAGTAGTTTGGTTTAGCAAAAAGACAGAAAAAGCTGCATTATATTGGGCAATGAATGATCATTCAAAGATGAAGAATCAGCCTCTTCCAGGAATGAGTCTTCTAATTTGTTATATAACACCCCTGAAACCTTATACACACACACAACAAAGTGGACTCAGAAGGTTGTATTTATATACATATGTATGTGTATATAATAATATGAAGAAAAATAGGATACTCATTTGATAGTGGGGGTGTGGGAGGCCTAGAAGGAAAAGGAAGGGGGAAATTATGTAGTTATATTTTAGTTAAAATGTAAACTTAAATAAAGAAACACGTGTTAACTTTTTCCTCAATGTTAACCTATGCCTCAGTTGTGTTTTTTATAAAAGAAAATATCAATTGGTGCTTGTTTACAAGTTCGGGGGTTTACTTCATACTCACCATGGCTGTCTGCATGGCAGTGAGCCTGTGGCGATAGGTGTGAAGAAGGAGCTGAGAGCTTTATATCCAGATAAGCAGGCTGCTGGACAGTACCAGCTGAGACCTCAAAGCCTGCCCGCATAGTGACACAGCCCTCCAGAAAGGCCACACCTTACAACATAGAACCAGTCTCTGTGGGCCAAGATTTAAACACATGAGTCTACGGGTCATTCCTATTGAAACCACCATACCTAAGCAAGAAGTTAATTCTTTTAGTTAGAGGTATCCATCTAGGCATACAGAAGGCCGGATTCCTCCCCATCAGCTTTGTCTAAAGATTTATATGTATTTATAAATGTACAAGAACTAGTTCTACTATTTGTAAGAATCATGTTACAGACTGATGAATTTAAGGTTTCTTCATTAATTACTTTTTTATAAAGCGATTGACTTCAGGTATTTTGCTTGCCTAAAAACCTTAGTAAATAGTTCCATATATACTTTCTTTTCCAAATTCCTGAATATAGCAAATATACACTGGGCATGAATTCCTTTACAAAAATATTCATATCAGGGAATACAGCTAATAGGCAGTTTAAAAAATAATACCAGTGGTTGTTCTGCTCTGTGAGAGGGAAGAGTGACCTTTGTGAGCACCAGAGTGCAGGTTGAAGGTGAGATTAGTATTCAGTGGTTTCAGATGGTAATCATATTAATTAAATATTTGTTGAAAGCCATCAAATTCCACTTAAGTGCATTTTAAAACACATGTAAACTCTACTTTGAGAAATTTTATATTAGTGGAAGAAACAATGATGAAAATTGATCCTCTTTCGAGGTAGGAAATATTATTACATATGTTTTATATTTTATAATGTT
Source organism: Acomys minous (assembly GCF_964271855.1). Taxonomy (NCBI): domain Eukaryota; kingdom Metazoa; phylum Chordata; class Mammalia; order Rodentia; family Muridae; genus Acomys; species Acomys minous. Next base: position 82,211,759 of record NC_140492.1, on the reverse strand, counting down.
TATATTTATATTATAAAATTATGTTTCCGACCCTTTCTTTCTCTTTAGTTTTTCTTTTGAAAAGTCTTGTTTTGTAGCCGAAGATGGTCTCGAACAGACTGCCTCAGTCTCCTGAATGCAATGCAAGTACAGATTCAGAATCGTTAGGAAGCTTGTTCATTAAATGAGTCAGTTGAGTCAGGAGAAGTTGTTAAAAATCTGTATAGATTAGTTAGATGACTGGAGGATAGAGTTTACGAAATCACCAAAATTATCACTCATGGGAAATAGAAGAAATGGTAGAAGAGGCTTAAAATAAAGTAAACATAGAACATGTATTTATAGTGTTCAGTCAGAAGAAAATCGTATCATTAATAATATCCTAGAATCACTCGAAGTCATAATTTTTAAGATTCAGGAAGTCCTAATAATCCTAAGTAGACCAAATAAAATGAAAGTAAAATCCACTCTACACATATAATATTAACACTTCGAAATTTAACATTATACAAATAAGAAAAATTTTAAAATATTCATGAAATGAAACATTAGAAATTTATGTGCTACTTAACATCAACTGTAGCCCAAGTACACTACATCCAAACATTGAAAGAATAACTAAAAGTGTAGAATCTTGAAACCTGTTTTTACCATTAAATATAAATAATTTTTAAAAACAATAAAAATGTTCATAAATAATCATCTGTAATCACAGGAATATCTAAAGATATAGTCCATAGAAAAAGAAGACAACCCCATGGAGTGTCTCTCTCTCTCAAAGATTAATTAGCACATGGAAAGAATTTTGTGCCTTTAATCCTCATAATCCAGCAATTATTAAAAGGATTTTATCTGGTTATGGTGCATGTGTCGGTTATTTTAGGGCTGGGGTGCTTGAAGCAAATAAATCATGAGTGGGATGAATGGGAAGCCCACCTTTCTGAAATGTGAGAGAAAAGGACCAAAGAAAAAGAGAGAGTGCAGAAGAGAAAGAGGTTCAGAGAGAGAGAGAGAGGGGGGGGGAGGGAGGGAAGGAGGGAGGGAGGGAGAGATTGATTAAGAATCATGGGAGAATGGCAAAGTAGAAGGATCCAGAGGGTCCTAGAAACCTACAAGTAGAACATTATGATAGGCAGATTGGGGCCCAGGGGTCCCGCTCAAACTAAGGCACCAGCCAAGGACAATACAGGCGGTAAACCTTAAGCCCCTACCCAGATCTAGACAATGGACAGAACACTCTCCACAGTAGAGTGGAGAGTGGGATATGACTTTCTCACATACTCTGGTGCCTCACCTTTGACCATGTCTCCTGGAGGGGGAGACCTGGTGGCACTCAGAGGAAGGACAGCAGATTACCAAGAAAAGACTTGATACCCTATGATCATATAGAGGGGGAGGTAATTCCCCTCAGGAACAGTCATAGGGGAGGGGAATAAGGGGAAATTGGGAGAGAGGGAAGAATGGGAGGATACAAGGGATGGGATAACCATTGAGATGTAACAAGAATAAATTAATAAAGGAGGAAAAAAAAAGTTGACAAAATATTTTTGGAGTATGTGTTTATCATCTGGCTGCTACAAAAATTAGCCTAAACAGGGAGATTTGTAAATGGCATACATTCCTAATATTTTTGGATTCTGGGTGTCCCAGATCAAGCCTTTGATACATCTTACCTATAGTCAGGAATACTTCCCCCATTGGTATTTACTTTATACAAGTGCTGATCCAAATCCCAAACCTTAGGTCCCAAAGCCTTCCCTTTTCAGAAGTCCCGTGTCTTGTTATTTCACCCTGGGGTTTAGGGTTCGAACAACAGAAAGACAGGAGCACAGGCAGATTCCTTTCGTTGGTGAGAACATGCTTATCAGGGAAAAAATCAGTGAACAACAGTGAAGTGTACAGTAATAATGAAAGTTACAGTGTTTTAAAGATTGGTAGATGTTGACGGATGGAGGAATGTAGATGCATTCATTAGTTTAATATCGAGAGTTTCTTAAGTGTTTTGATTCTAGCTGCTGTTAATTGAGATGCGGTCTCCTGTAGCCCAGAGTGGCTTTCAGCTCACTATTTAACTGGAGGTAACCTTAGCTCCGGATTCTCCTGCCTGTACCTCTGAAGCTGAGATTACGAGTGTGCCACACCGCATCCATCACGTTTTAAATTTTCAATTACTCCCAAAAGAACAAATATTGATTGCTTAACCTCCAAACTAATGTAGATAAACAATAATATTCTCCCCAAGAGCTATAGACTAACGAAGCCCCAATTATCGTCATGAGATGCTCCCTTTCCTCTGGTTGGCCAGAGCAGTCCAAGATGGAGTTCATGAACAATATAACATTGATTGCTCTTTTGGTCTTCCAGAACTAAAGGTCTGTCTCTGTTGCAGAAGACACCACACACTCAGAATTAATGGGGCTTTAAATGTTTAAATTGTTTTCAATTGAAACTATTTGTTTGTGTCTTAATTTATCTTTTCTGTGGGTGTGCAAGTGAGTACTCACAAGCTCACGAGGCCATTCTCCCATGTCAGTGTAGAGACTGGACTCAGGGACACAGCACTGGGCGCAAGCACCTTTGCCTGCTGAGATACCTTTCTGGCCACATGTTTCTCCATTTATTAATAAAATGTCTATGTAATTTCCTCCATAATGTGTTTACTGAAAGCCACGTATTTCTCTGAGAACCTCCATTAGCTTTTATTCTAAAATGTTTCCTTAATATAATTACTTGCTTTGATCTTTACTTAAAATACAATTTTCACGGTAAATTTAGATATTATATCTTTAACTATATGCAATTTTTAGATTTTATATTTAAGTTAAATATTAACAATTTAGACCATGGTCATAGAAGATGTCTGTACAATACAAATTTATTGAGTTTCGTTGATGCTCACTTTGTGTAATATCTTATAATTAAGCTTTTGCAATCACTGGCAATATTAAATGTCTCCAATTTGCAGTTTTAGAAATGTATAAACTACTCTAACACTGGCTTTTGATCTACAGACACTAATAAATCTTAAGCTTTGATGGTAAATTTGTCACTTAAATTATTTTAATTTTTGCTCTCAATATGTTCAATAGTATCAGGTATGGAGAGTTTACTATTCTTAAATGAGTTGGATTTATGGCATGAATTACTTAACTATTGATTAGCATTGATTGAGAACTTAATATTGTTTTTAAAGGCACTAGCACATTTTCTGTGGTACTAATATAGTGGCAATCACTTAATATTTACTCCATATATTCTTCTTCTTTTAATTTAACATTTATTTATAAAGATTTCTTTTTATCTTCTTCTGTAAGAAGTTTTGTTGGTTGGTTTGTTTTCCAGTTTATCTGTTCTGTAATTGGAAGTTGCTCTTATTGCGATTTCAAATAAATTATTTTAAGCCATTTTGTTTAAATATCACTTAACACCATAGTTTGCCATATGTTTGCTTGTTTAGTGGATGGGTTGAGGGTTTTCTACCATTTAAATATTAAATCAAAATATAATTATATAATTTCTCCACTCTCTCTCCTTCCTCCTACCCCTTCTATAGCCAGGCCCTGGCTCTCAAATTCATAGTGTTCCTTCTGCTCTAACTACAGATGTTGAATATGCTTACAAAAAAAATAAACAGTTTACATAGTCCATTAAGCATCCTCTGTATCTATAAACTTTAGGGCTGACCGTTCAGTATTGTACAAGCAATCAGAAGGCTCATGGCTGGTGATGAGTAATTCCCCCTCTTTTGGCAGCTGTTAATTGCCTATAGGTCTTCATCTAGAGTAGGGACTTTGAAATTCTACCATCAATATTGTTCACCGTTGTGGTTCAGAAATGTCATAGCTGAGTAGGACTACTGATTGCTTACCTCCGTCATCAGTTTGCAAAACACTTCTCAGTGCAAAACAGCTAGACCTGAAGTAAGAAAAATTCAGATCAATTCCATTTCAAAAAGGAATGTCTTTGGTCAATACATTTTCCTTTATCTCTGACGTATATTGTTTGGGAAAGTACTAATTTATTAAAAGCAGAATTCCTGTGTACTCAGTAGCAGTAATGGGGGTCATGCCAGTTCTCTTTTTTTTAAATCCTTGGTTGGTGTAAAGGAAATATTAAACACCATAACGTTTTACCTAGAAGTAGTTTAGGTTCTGATGCATTTAAAAGTGTTCCTTCTGTAGTTCTGCTGTCTTTTTAAAAGGATATAAGTGAAATAATGTCATAAATCAAAGATAAAATGAAGGAAGGAAAAAGAAAAAAGAAAGAAAACAAACAGGCAAACAAAAAAGTAAACAGACAACAATTAAATATGAAATAAAAGGAGAAAGCACATGAAACAAATACCCAGGGATATTCACGGAACATTAATAATTTGTTTTAATGTGGACATTTTAATGCTTTTAAATAATTCTAAAGTGCATTGTGTTCAATGTAATACAAACTAATATCAATTGTTTTCTTATACTATAAATACACAAATGCTAATGAGCATTTTTCACTTTCATGTAATTCCACACTTTTCAGATATTGTTTCCATGTTATAAGGCAAGTTTCTCTTATTGATTCAACTCGATTTGCTTACATTATTTTAAATAACTGTTTAAATAGTGTTTATTCTTAGACAACTGTCATTCCCACCTTATTCTTCAAAACTATCTTGTATACCCTTGACATTTATACTTTATATTGATTTCATTTTTAGTTTTTGCTTAAGATTGTATAAACATTACATTAATCTATGGAGGCCTTATAATTTTTAATAAGGAATTTTCATCATCTGAAAAATTGTTAGTTACTACAAGTCTGTTATAATTTTTATTTGATTGATTTATAGCAGTAGATCTATTTGTTTAAATTTTGTCTTCTAGAAACCTAGACTCTTTGGTCAGTTCACCTAATTTGCCCTTTCCACATATTATTTTCAAATGGAAAGAGTTCTTTCTTTTAAATTCTTGACTATTAATTTTGACTCATTCATGAACAGAGGCTGTGATTATGAGTCTCCTTTTGAAGCTCTACTTTCTTTTTTACATTAATGTATTATAATTCATTGATATCACATCCCGATTGTTATTCCCTCACTTGTATAATCCCATTCCAACCCTCCCTCCCCCTTCTATCCTATTTCCCTCCCCTGGACCTCAGGCAGAAGCACACCTCTTCCTCACCATATGACCACAGCCTGTCAGCTCTCATCTGCATAGCCTGTTTCCCCTTCTTCTGTGTGCCAATAGGCCTCCCCTGCAAGGGGAAGTGATCAAATCAGGGGCACTAGAGTTCATGTCAGAGGCAGTCCCCTCTCTTCCCACAACCACGATGAGTGAACTGTCCATAGGCTATGTCTGAACAGGGGGTCAAGGTTTATTGCATGCATTGTCCTTGGTTAGTGCAACAGTTTCTGTAGGGCCTCCTGGGTACAGTTCCACCTACGTAGATGGTCTCTTTGTGGGGCTCCTGAACCATCAGAGTCCTCCCTTCCACCCATTCCTCCATAGTACTGTCACATAGAAATTAGCAGGGAGTCTCAGCATCTGTCCCAATGCTCCTCTGAATGGAGTCTCTCAGAGGACATCTATGTTGGGCAAATATCCAGTTATAAGTGAGCATATACCATGCGTGTCTTTCTGCATCTGGGTTACCTCACTCAGGAAGATCTTTTCTAGTTCCACTCATTTGCCTGCATATTTCAAGATTTCCTTGTTTTTAATAGCTCAGTAGTATTTCTTTGTGTAAATGTACCACTGTTTCTTTATCCATTCTTATGTTGAGGGACGTCTAAGTTGTTTCTAGATTCTGGATATTATGGATAAAGCTGCTATGAACACAGCTGAGCAAATGTCCTTATATGGTGGAACATCTTTCAGGTGTATGCCCAGGAATGGTATAGATTGGTCTTAAGGTAATACTATTCCCAATTCTTCTGATAAAGCACTGGATTAATTTCCAAAGTGGTTGTACAAGTTTGCATTTCCACCAGCAATGGAGGATTGTTCCCCTTTCTCCACATTGCTGTCACTTGAGGTGTTTGTTTGTTTGTTTTGTCTTAGGCATTCTGACAGATGAAAGATGGGATTTCAGAGTCATTTTAATTTGTGCTGCCCTGATGACTAAAGATATTCAGCATTTCTTTAGGGGTTTTTCATGCATTCAGTCATTCCTCTGTTGAGAATTCTTTGTTTAGCTCTATACCCCATTTTAAAATTGGTTTATTTGGTTTGGTGATGTTTAATTTCTTGAGTTCTTTATATACTTTGGATATTAGCCCTTTGTCTGATGTAGGGTTGGTGAAGATCTTTTCCCAATCTATAGGCTGCCTTTTTGTTTTGTTGACAGTGTCCTTTGCTCTACAAGAGCTTTTCCATTCCATTCCATTCATTTATTAATTAGAGCCTGAGTTATTGGGTTTCTGTTCAGGAAGTTGTCTCCCCTCCCAATAAGTTAAAGGCTCTTCCTCATCTTTTCTTCAAACAGATTTACTGTGTCTGGTATTAAGTTGGGGTCTTTAATTCATTTGTGCTTTAGGTTCGTGCAGGGCGGTAAATAAGGGCCTATTAGCATTTTTTTTTGACCCAGAAATAAACCCACTTTTAGAAAAGGAAGCCAAATCTTGACAGTGGGAAATAGGAAAGAATCTTCAACAAATGGTGCTGGTCTAATTGAAGCTCTACTTTCAAGGTTTACCATACTAATGATGCTTATAGTTAGAATTTTTATTTGAATGAATATTCACATGTATCTACTTTGCTATTGGTTTTACCAGAAAGAAACTGCATTTCACTGATATTTCCTAATTTCTCATCCTTTCAAAGGAAATAAGAACACACTAGTAATTTTTAAATGTTAAAATGTTGTTTCTTATCATGAACTTAGTTTGAATTTTGCCATAAATTAATTAGCTTTCAACTAACTAATATTTTACAATTAGATATTTTATAACACTTGATAAATGGAAACTCTCCACACTTATCTAGCCTTATCTTTTTAATTCTCATCACTACATTGAGAAATGAATGACTTTTTAAGGATAATATTAAAAGTTAAATCTCACATGGTGAAGTCAATACTAATGAGTTAGTATTGACTACAGTGGCTTTACTTTTCTCTATAAATATCTTAGATTGGCTCCTAAATGCCACAGTTATAACTTTCTGTTATACTACAATATAATATAGCAATTTAGAAGTCAAAGGTACCAAATCTAAGAAGAAATCCTACCATTTATGTAGACATAGTTAAGAAGAAAGTGGGTCAGAGGAGAGGACTTCCTATTGAGACTCTAGGCGAGAGTAGCATGGAAGAATGGGGAAATAGTAGGATCCACAGGGTCCAGGAAACCTACAAGAAGAACTTTATGATAGGCAGATCTGGGTCCTGGGGTCCTCCTCAAACTAAGGTACCAGCCAAGGAGAATATAGGCAGTAAACTTCAAACCCCTACCAAGACCTAGCCGACGAACAGGATATTCTCCACCATTGAGTGGAAAGTGAGATCTGACTCTCACACGAACTCTGGTGCCCTTTTTCTGACCACATCCCCTGGATGGGGAGACCTGGCGGCACTCAGAGGAAGGATAGCAAGTTACCAAGAAGAGACTCAATATTCTAAGAGCATATATAGGGGGAGGAGGTCTCCCTCAATCATAGACATGGGGGGGGAGGGAGGAAGTGGGAGGGAGGGAAGAATGGGAGGAAATAGGTGAAGGGCTGACAATCAAGATGTAATATGAATAAATTAATAAAAGAAAAAAGAAAAAAGAAAAAGTAAAAAAAGAAGAAAGTGAGTTAATGACTACCACCTATTGGAAAATCAACGGCCTTCTTGATTTTTTTTTTAGATAAATACAGGCAGAAGATAAGGGCACAATAACAAAGTAGCAAAGACAAGCAAAACTGCCACCAATAGTTCTCTTTTTGATCATGATAATACAGGTGACAGAAAGATTTTCATGGAAGTATAGACTTTTTACTTTCTTTAATTTATTAAATTTATTTTTACTGGATACATAGAAATTTGGACCTATTTGGAGGCACTGCTGATGTATCACTTGGTTTGACTTTGGGTTTGAACTGCCTTGAGTTAAAAGGTAATAACTATAGATGCACAATTATGATTATTTGTAGTTTTGAGAACATTCTGCAAAAATTGGAAGGAGGGCATGTTTTAACCTTTATGTTTCCCATAGCTGCCTTACAACTTAAGAAAACATTAAACAAAACCCCACAAATCTGCATATGTACATTTAGATGTGAGACCCCATAACTGGGACCAGGACTTGGAGGCAACCTATATTAATTCCAAGAATGTTTCCTGTGGAGGGTTGGTCTGTGAAGTCAGTTTTGAAAACCAATTCTAATTTAGATCCCTGCTCCATGTTAGGCTTTGCCAATGTGCTTGCTTAAGTCAGGTTGATTTAAGCAACATATTTACTATTTTTTATTATCAAAATTTACAAAATTCTCTTTTTAGTAATTGTTGAAAGTAGAAATTTTCATAAAGTATATTTTGATTATTGCTGGCTATTCCTCAACTCTTCTTAGACCCCTCTTAATCTTCCCACCCATCACAGTCTGTACCAATTAAAAGTGTTATCTGTAGTCATCCCACTGAGCAAAAACACACAGGAACTTTTTGCTCCTATCTAACTGTAACTGAGAATTCATTGGTTAATCCTTCTGCTGTAATTTAGTATCATTGATTCATCTTTCTGTTTCCTACTTATCGCCACTCTCCCCTGTTTTATTTTATTGGAGGGAAAATGTGGTACACAGCCAACAGTCATTCCTGGGCACTGAAAGAATAAATTAATTAACAAAAGTCTTTAAGATATGTATGTTCAGTAAATAACTACAGTATCTACAATAATGTGATTTTAAATGTAAAGGACTTTATGACTTTAACTTATTGAAACTCTGCATTTATTAAATCAACTATTTTTCATATTTCTATGTATATGATGTTTCTAAAACGTTGGCTGATATCAACAATAATGGAAAGACAATCTTTACTCAACCTAAAATACTTTACGGTTTACCACGGAGTTGTTGAACTCCTAGATTTGTATTTTATAGCAGAACTTTTTTTTTTTTGGTTAATATATTCCCTCTGGATTTACTTTTTATCTGATATTATTTTAAAATCCCCCCCAAAACATGAGGAAGTTCACTAGTACATTTAAATTTGAATGTTTATATAATATTATAAGTAATTATATAGAGAGAATCCCTGAATTGTTAATATATAGGTACAATATATAATTCTGACAAAAACTCTTCATCCAAAGTAATTGGCAAAGGAATGAGAGCTGAGCCTCTGTTTAAAGCAAATATGAGAAGCATCTGACAGCTGTATTATGGCTCCTTCTTTTGAAAAGAAGATGAGGCCTGAGGATAGGAGTCCCTGAGAAACACTAGACTCACTTCTAAGTACTCCCGTCTCACTAGTGCCACAACTTAAATATTTTTGGACTCTATCTTTTAAATTCAAAAAATAGGCAAATTATTCAAGATTGCCATTCATGGTATATAGCAACAGTTCTCAACATGCGGGTCACAATCCTTTTTGGGGGAGGGTTCAAATTACCCTTTCACACGAGTCACATATTAGATGTCCGCCATATCAAATGTTTACATTATGATTCATAACTGAAGTAAAATTACGGTTATGGAGTAGTATCCAAAATAATTTCATGGTTTGGGTCACAAGAACATAATGAGTTGTATTAAAGACGCTCAACATGAACAAGGTTGAAAACCACTGGTGTAGAGACTCAAATTTGTAGAAAAAAAACCATAATTTTAAAAAACAACTTCGCTCCACTCTACTGTGGAGAATGTCCTGTCCACTGTCTAGATCTGGGTAGGGGTTTGAAGTTTACAGCCTGTATTGTCCTTGGCTGGTGCCATAGTTTGAGCAGGACCCCTGTGCCCAAATCTGCCTATCATAATGTTCTTCTTGTAGGTTTCTAGGATCCTCTGTGGTCTGACTTTCACACGTACTCTGGTCCCCCATATTTGACCACGTCCCCTGGATGGGGAGACCCGGTGGCACTCAGAGGAAGGATAGCAGGCTACCAAGAAGGGACTTGATACCCTATGAGCACATACAGGGGGAGGAGGTCCCCCTCAGTCACAGTCATAGGGGAGGGGAGTAAGGAGAAAATGGGAGGGAGGGAGGAATGGAAGGATACAAGGGAGGGAATAACCATTGAGATGTAATATGAATAAATTAATAAAATTAAAAAAGACAAAAGACAAAAAAACAAAACAAAACAAACTAACAAACAAACAAAAAACCAACTTCTCTTCCAAAGCAAATAGTTTAAATATTTCTGAGTAAGAAGAGACCTGTTAGGGATTGCATTGAATCTGTAGATTGCTTTTGGTAGGATGGCCATTTTTATTATGTTAATTCTCCCTATCCATGAGCAAGGTAGATCCTTCCATCTTCTCATGTCATCTTCAATCTCTTTCTTTAGGGATTTGAAATTTTTTTCAAACAGGTCCTTCACTTGTTTAGTAAGAGTAACTCCTAAGTACTTTATATTACTTGTGGCTAATGAGAAGGGTGTAGTTTTCCTAATTTCTTCCTCTGCAAGCTTGTCATTTGTGTATAGGAAGGCTACAGACTTTTTTGAGTTAATTTTGTATCCAGCCAATTTGCTGAAGGTGTTTATCAGCTGTAGGAGTTCTCTGGTGGAATTTTGAGGGTCACTTATGTAGACTATCATATCATCTGCAAATAGGGATAATTTGACTTCCTCCTTTCCCATTTGAATACCCTTGATCTCCTTATGTTGTCTTATTGCTCTGGCTAGAACTTCGAGTACTATATTGAAGAGATATGGAGAGAGTGGGCAGCCTTGCCTTGTTCCTGATTTTAGAGGAATTTCCTTGAGTATCTCACCATTTACTTTGATTTTGGCTATTGGCTTCCTATATATAGCCTTTATTATGTTGAGGAAAGTGCCTTGTATTCCCGATCTCTCTAAAACTTTAAACATGAATGGGTGTTGGATTTTATCAAATGCTTTCTCTGCATCCAAAGAGATGATCATGTGGTTTTTTGTTTTCAGTTTGTTTATGTGGTGGATTACATTGATGGATTTCCGTATATTAAACCATCCCTGCATGCCTGGAATGAAGCCTACTTGGTCATGATGAATGATATCTCTGATGTGCTCTTGTATTCGTTTTGCAAGTATTTTATTTAGTATTTTTGCATCGATGTTCATCAGAGAAATTGGTCTGAAATTCTCTTTCTTTGTTGAGTCTTTGTGAGGTTTAGGTATCAATGAGACTATGGCCTCATAGAATGAGTTTGGTAATGTTCCATCCCTTTCTATGCGAGGATGTGGGGAGAGAGGAACAATCCTTCATTGCTGGTGGGAATGCAAACTAGTACAACCACTTTGGAAATCTATCTGGTGCTATCTCAGAAAAATGGGAATAGGGCTTCCTCAGGACCCAGCTATTCCACTCCTTGGAATATACCCAGAAGATGCTCCAGCACACAGCAAGAAAATTTGCTCAACCATGTTCATAGCAGCCCTATTCATAATAGCCAGAACATGGAAACAGCCTAAGTGTCCCTCAGTAGAAGAATGGATAAAGAAACTGTGGTACATATACACTATGGAATACTATTCAGCTATTAAAAACAAGGAATTCCCAAAATTTGTGGATAAATGGATTGAGCTAGAAATGATCATAATGAGTGAGTTAACTCAGAAGCAGAAAGACTCAAATGGTATATACTCACTTATATCTGCATATTAGCCCAACGGGCATGTCACACGAAAGCCTTCACTTACCAGGAAACAGAGACAGAGGAGAGGACATTCTAGTGGGACTCTAGATGTGAGATTCATGAGAGAAAGGCAAAGTAGAAGGACCCAGAGGGTCCTAGGAGCCTACAAGTAGAACATTATGATAGGCAGATTTGGGCACAGGGGTCCCACTCAAACTAGGCACCAGACAAGGACAATACAGGCGGTAAACCTTAAACCCCTACCCAGATCTAGACAATGGACAGAACACTCTCCACAGTAAAGTGGAGAGTGGGATATTACGTTCTCACACACTCTGGTGCCACACCTCTGACCATGTCCCCTGGATGGGGAGACCTGATGGCACTCAGAGGAAGGACAGCAGGTTACCAAGAAGAGACTTGATACCCTATGATCATATAGAGGGGGAGGTAATCCCCCTCAGGAACTGTCATAGGGGAGGGGAATAAGGGGAAAATGGGAGGGAGGGAAGAATGGGAGGATACAAGGGACGGGATAACCATTGAGATGTAACAAGAATAAATTAATAATAAAAATAAAAAAAAAAAAAAAAAAAAAAAAAAAAAAGAAGAGACCTGTTTTGATTCTATCAGCTAAAGGAGAAAGGGCGTTTACTTGTACTTGAAGGTTCTTTGTATGAGAGCAAATGGCCTCTGTGTAACATTGATTCCCTCAGGATGGGTCATGAAATGAAAGAAAGTTTTAAAAGAAGTGTGTAGAATACATAGCAAGTCTTGTTAGGAGTTTTAAAGTATAAAGATAAATCTGTAAAATAGAGCAAAATTTCCAGTTTTAGACTGGAAACATGGCCCATGCGCATTCTTTTGCAAACTTATAGTTGTTTTTATTTAAAAGCAGACATCTGTAACCACTTCACAGATTATGGAAATTGCGATCTGAACATAGCATATGGTAGCAAGTGATGAATCTGAAGAGACTCAGCTAAGTTTAGATGTAACAGAATTTCTAGGTTTCCTTTAAAACTAAATGTAAGAAATACTCTGTCATCATTCACTATAATGTAAAGCTAATAGTGTTCTCAGATTTAACTGGTCTCTTAACTAAGGAGTATAAAAAGCATGTGAACTTCCTTATACTTTGAACTCTACACTTGAACTTTATACTTTCTTGAACTTCTATTTGATCTTTTTACCCAATAACATCTATATTTTTGCTAATCTTGATTTATATTTTAAATAGATTAATATTAAAAAACATAAATATGTGACATATCTTGCACATGCTATAAGGAATACATAGTGTTCATCCTGCCAGGTGAGAATAAGAACATTGCAACAATCTTTTAGGCACATTTGAAGTAAACTGTATTAAATATTGTCCAGGTTCATGGATACTGGTCAGGTCCCTTCCTGGGATTTCCAGAGTACTGTATCAAATTACATTAGTCAAGGCTTACAAGGAGAAAATCCAAAAGCTACATAATTAACACCATCGCCCTATTAGTGGCAAGCATACATGATAGTGTAATTCTTGCCCTCAAGTTATCATCAATACATCCCATCCACTGGGGCAACCAACCTTGTTTACAGAAGCAAATATACATGTCTCATTATACTACATGAACAATAGCCCCATTTTTCTAATAAGCTCCCTATTCTTGGGCAAGTGAGAATTACAGGTTTGAGGCATTTTAGCCATCACATTGAGGTATAAAACTCATTAACAAATCATATAAAAGATTAAAAATTTATTTATATAGAAAATAAATTTTCATAAAATTCAAATGATTATTTAAATTTCCAGGTTCTTTACACATTCTAAGCCATTCAGATGCTATTTACTAAAATAATAGTGACTGTACACATAGTATTGAACTTATACTGATGGTCACTGTTAATTCAGAAGATTCTGAAATGTGCCATGCCAATCTCTTTTCAAGAATGATGATACCAATCTATCTTCCTTTACATACAAAGCTATCTATGAATTTAACAAGTCTCTACTTCCTTGAATCTTGGAGGCAGGAATGGAGGCTGGCTTCCCTTTCCGCCATGCTTAATGCTTCATCACTCATCACAGTTTGAAGTCCTATCTGCATATGGTCTTAGTTTTTGCCCTCATTTTATATAAAACCTCCTTCCTGGATCATAAGATACTTCACCTATCTTGTGCTGAAAGAACTGGGAGTTTAGGAGCTTATGTTCAATGCTTTATGTGTTTGTATGATAGGCACTGTTAGAGAGTATAGTCTTGAAAATTCAAAATAAATTATTTTGGCTTCTGAGAATTATAATTTTTTTATGTTTTGATGACCCAAATCACTACAAAATAAACTCTTTATAGCAATATTCATTCTTCCCCTCAGGCTAAATGGTACAGAATTCCATATGGTCTCCATTCAATCCTTTACTCGTGATTCCAGAAAATTAAGTGCTTTGACTATTCTTATCTGTAAGACTTGAGAAATTTTTATTTTCAATACTCCTTTTCATGTTGCAGAATCAGGTTTTACGTAACTCTAGATATGACCAAGGTCTTTGGTTGATGTTTATTAGTGTTCAGATGTTGGCAAATAGGGTCACATGGAAATTCCCAAATAACCCAGGCTGTTATCAAAACTGTGGGTTGCTTTTCACAAACTAACAACAAACGCATTTCTGATATCAACACCATACTACTCATCAAAGATAAAGAAGTTGAGTTGGTACCATTGAAGTAGAAGTTTCTGTTTTCTTTGAAGACTCACTTAGGTCATGTGCTGTTTTTCTGGAAGATGTCTTTGAGAGAACATATGATATTTTGCCGAGAATAGACAAATGCAAGGGCACATGATGGTTGGAAGTAGTATAAATAGAACCACAGACAGTGGGGAGATGCCCTTTGCATTGTTACACTGCTGCACCTGTGCAACTCTTCGCTGGTCTCCATTGGTTTTTGCTGGTCTTCAGTTCACAGAGAGAAATATTCCAGAGAACCTATGATGCTTTGGTTGATCCTGATCTCTTCCCCTGACTCAATGCTGAGTCAGCCAAACCTTGTTGTGTCTACTGGATCTTGCCACTGCTATGGATTCCTGTTGCTGTTTTGTGTCGGCTATTGAATTGGACTGCTGGTGTCCTAACAATACAAACTGGAATTGCCTCAAAGAACTACTTCTCAACAGGTTCATAAACCCTCTTCCAACTGGCATTATTTTTCTCCATCCTCTGGTTGGTGAGTTAGAATTGAAGTTGAGGTACTTAAGAAAGCTAAATAAAGTAGGTTTTGAAAAATCTAAGCCTACATAGCATCATAAAGCTCATTTTTTGGTACAGGAAGGTAGTCTTAATGCTACCCTCTCTACCACCCAAAAAAGAAAAACAAAATGTCAAAACACAAACCCAACCACAAACCATTGATATATGCTTGTATCCAACTTGCAAGATATGCTATGGCAAAGGTGGCAAATATCTTGTGTGACTAACTAACCAATATATGATTTGACTTACAGCCCACACTTGTATCTAGACAGAGCCTATACCCAACACTGCTGGGCTGACCAAGAACCTGAGACTTGATAACCCAGGGACCCAGGATAAAACCAAATACCACTAATTTTCTTTTTATTTTAAATTTTATTTTATTAATTTATTCATACTACATTTCAATTGTTATCCCCTCCCTTGTCTCCTCCCATTCCTCCCTCCCTCCCATTTTCCCCCTACTCCCTTCCCCTATGACTGTGACTGAGGGGGACTTCATCCCCCTGTATATGCTCATAGGGCATCAAGTCTCTTCTTGATAGCCTGCTATCCTTCCTCTGATTGCCCCCAGCTCTCCCCATTCAGAGGACGTGGTCAAATATGAGGCACTAATTTTCTAAAACAGAAAACATAGCAATAAATTAAATCAGTGGAAGGCACCAAGAAAAAAAAGGCCCTCTAAACCACCAAGATCTAAGCTCATATGAACACATGGTAACTGTGCCGTATGCAGAGGGTCTGGACAATCTACACCAGGTCCTCTGATTCTCATGCCTGCTCTTAAGCTTTTTTTTCCTTCTGTTTGCTTCTTTAGTCCAATTCAAATGTATTGTTTTTTTTACCTTATTTTATTATATTTTTATCATTAAAAATAACAGCATCACACCCAAAATGTTTTTTAATAACCAGTCTATTTTGAAAAGCGAATAGCCATTTAGTTGCAGATCTTCTGAATTTTATCCTTTTACTTTTTTAACCTAATTTATGTAAATACAAAAATATGTACTTTACATGTTATATCTGACATTTTTGCAAGAGTTATTAGTGAGAAGCTAGTTGCTGTCAGGGTAAGCTGATATCCCAGTTTGAGATGCAAGAATTAAAAAAGCTGCTGTTATGTGGTTATTTTCAAACCTGTATAGACTTATTCTTTAGTAGCTACAGATCAATGTCAACTTTTATGTTTCCCTCTCTCATTAAATAAACCATGTAATGCAAGTGGAAGAAATGTATTCATGTGAGTATTTATGTATATATTATAGCCCTGTCTAAGGAAAATAGAATTTAGCTCTGTGACACTTTGATTTTGATTTTAGAGGAAACACTTTTATAGTTTTTTTACTTCAAGCTAACAACCTTCCTGTGTTGTTAGCTCTCTAGTTTTAGAGAGATATACATATTTTACACTTTGGGAGCAGAGGTACGTCTGTTTTATGGTTTTCCTTCAATATGAGTTTTATATTATTTATTTGAAATCTATCAAATGTATTTTAAAATATCTACCTCAGAATCATGTTTTCTAATTGAACTTTTAGAATTTCTCCTTACCCTAACATGTCACCTTAACAACATTACCTTGACAAGCATTAAAATACTTGACATATCTGCCACTTAGTGAACTCTGTGAATATCTCTTTCCTGTTATACTAAAGAGTGAGAGCCTGTATTAAGAGTAAAGAATGGACAGAGAAATTTTTCTTGATTTTACATGCAATTAGTCAACAGATTGTGCTATACAAATTCCTATTGATTCTGTGCAAATGGTACACAGGATTTTTTTCTTTAAAGAAGGACATTAAAATATAGAAAGATTTTAAGATTCTTAAATATCTTTATAAATATAAGTTTACAAAATTAAAAATTTTATTTTCTAGTATTTTGCAAAGGAAGGTAGAAGGGAGTCTTCAAGTAATACCTTAAACTAGATGCCAAACAGTTTTGCATACTTTCTGTAGCAATAATTGATTAAACTCAAAGTAGAACAAATCAACTAAAAACAGGCATCTGGGTTAAGTCTGTGATCAGGCATAGGGATAAGCCACCAGTCTTATCCAATACAGTGCTACAAAAAGAATAGCCAGGAAAGTATAAATTTTACTTAAGATTTTGTCATTTTTCTCTAATTAGGTTAACTCCACTAGGGTATTTTTTCATCACACAGGACAGAAAAGTGACCATTACTATAATTTCTTTTTTTTTCTTTCTGTAGTGAAAATTGCAACACAGAAAAGGTAATGTACATCTACTACCTGTGGACAGTAGCACCTCTGAGAATCTCTACATGAAAGCTTACTTTACTATCACTTAAGGAACTCATTACCTTTTTATGAGGTTGCATGCTGCTTTACAAATATAGCACTCCAGTAACATTGTGGAGCATCATTATTCTTGCCGGTGGCATCTTTTTTAAAGGAAGAAAAGTCTAGCGTGGAAATAATGTCCTCTGTGTTCTGAGTCTTCTGTACCAGATGTCAGGTGCCAGTGCTTTTGTTGAAAGCACTGTTCAGTTTTCTTTTAGAATTTTTTCTCTATCTGGAAATTATTGACATATCAGACAGTATGTATAACTTTGCTTTAATCAGTGAAATAAGAAATTTTAGATGAACTTCATCATAAATAGAGAGAACTCAAAACCTCTCCAACCCCTGAAAGAAATTCAAATTCAACATTAACATGGATTTAACATGAAAACTTTTGATTCAAATATCAGAGCAAAAAAAAAAAAAGTCCACGTAACTGAGATGAAAGATAGCTTATTTTATAGGCCGTAGAGAATACTCAGTGAGTCTGCACTCAATGTTTGCTATTAGTAAAAACCAAATCACAACAGTGTGAAACTGACATGTTATAGAGAGAAAACATTCAAGTTTAGTTTTATACTATTGCAACCATTGCTTACCTCATTATACTGTTTTCACGTGAGAATTTATGACTGAAGTACAAAAAAATCCTAAAGGAAATGTGCAATCTGGGAGGTGAGTATTATTTCACTCAGTATCAGGAAGCAAATGGAATTTCAAATCATCGTATGCAGGACTCATTTCTCTAAGTTAGAGGACCCTGATGTAATGTATTCTTCTAAACCTACCTATCTTCCAGAAAAGGATATTTGAATCATACGTGATGAGGTGTTATGACAGAAGGATTATCTGCAAAGTTAAAAATCAATGAGAGAATTTTTATGAAATGTAATTTAGTGTATAGCACAAGGAAATAAAATAGCTTTTAGAATTCAGAACATCTTAAGAAAAGGATAATGAAGAGCTGTGCACCTATTAACTCATTTTGTTATATGAAACCCATATAGGGCTGATTGTTCTTGGCATTCTAGGAAAAAGAGTTGTCCTTATCCAACAACTACTTCAAAATGTGGCCACATTTGATTCCTAATATAATGAGTCTTATCTCTTAGCATCCCTTATAACCTACAACCTTCCCAAAATATGATTACAATTTTTGTATGCATCATAGACAAGAATCTAGGAGAGACTTGTTCAACATCAGGATTTTATGTTTGTTTTTCCATGATTGGAACACAGGTAGGGACCAAGGTAGTATGGACAAAAGAAACTGACAAGAGTATGTCATTTTTTACGGCTATAAACTACCAGGTAATTAGTAACAAATATATGTACAATTTTGTATATTTGTGATAATCGTCAACTGTACTTTTAATTACATACTGAGAGCTTACTGGAAAAGTATTAATGCAGAATAGAACTTTTAAAGATCTATTGTTATCTTGTTTATGTTTGTATGTATGTGCTGTGGTGTGTGTGTGTGAGTGTCTGAGGAAGCTAGAAAAGGCTCTGTTCCTCTGAATCTGGAGTTGTGAGCTGTGTGATCAGGGTGCTTTTGAACCAAGTTCTAGCCCTCTGCAGAAACAGCAAGTGCTCATACTCTGGGAACCGTCTCTTTATCCCTGGAGAGTTCATTAAGGAACTTCTTGGAAGATACAGAAGTCACTGAAAATGAAACTACTCAAATGTACTAAGTGATTGCTCGTGTTAAGATTCTAAACACAATGAATAGTTCTATAAGAAACTTAAAAATGTATAAAGTAGTTTAATTTCCACTGTATAGTATGCTAATTCAATTTTATTTTAATTGGATTTCGGTCATATTTTTAAGCTGTAGACAATTGATATTGTAATCCTCACTGAAAGGTCTCTTAGTCGATTATAACGAAGTAATTATGGAAAAAAATGAATATTTTCTCTTGACAAATTTCCACTTTACAGTTGGCATAATCTGAATTTGGAATTTCTCTTTCACTAATTTTGTTCATTACAAATTATCCTTCTGTATTTCATTTTTAACTTATTAGAGATATCACACATTTCAATTATTGAAGAGACCAAGAAAAAAGAAAATTCTTCTTTGTTTTTAACTCCAGTACAGTTGTGTGACTTACACAATGGCTAATACAGTTCTATTTTGTAAAGCCAGGAGCTCTTTATAAACGGTGTTAGTGCACAGTGCTCCAGCAGTAGTTGGGTGTAGCTAAAGACATTCTCTGGTTTAGATCCTCAACACTAGAAAAAGAAAGACAATAAAAGGAGAAAAAGGAAAGTATGGAATGTGGAGTAAAAAGAGATGTAGGGGAAGGAAAGGAAGAAAGAAGTTATCACTTACCTTTTGAGCAGTGGTAGGCCACAGATAAGTGTCTCTTCACTGAGATAAATTTGCAAAATGTATTCAGCTTCTAAGTCAACCGAACTTCTTTTCATTTGTTGACTTAATAAACTTTTATTTATTATATGTCACCAAATACTGTTCAGCAATAAATAAAAGAGCTGTTAATCCTCTTTCATAATGAGATATTTTGAAAACCAATTCAACAAGACCCAAGATGCCTTAGCAGTGGAAAACCCATGGTATTGCTCACAACTTTCTTTGATGTAGTATCTTCTGTGGCAAAGAGGCATGTGACACCTCCCGTGTGTTACTATCCTCATCACTACTCCATATCCTGTTTTTCTCCCATAGTTTATTCAGTTTGCTTACAAGTCTTCATTTACCAGTGATTCTTAAACATCTACGATTTCCATGGGTTGACTTAATCCTCAGTGATTCAGAGGATAGAAAGCAGTTTTCTCGAGATAGACCCATGCAAAGTTAAATCAAGATCAGGGAAACAAATTAAATAGTCCCATATCTCCTGAGGAAATATAATCAACCATTCATTGAAAAGGCAACGTGACAGAGGCAACGTTGGGAAGGTTATAGATGCTCATAAATCCAAGTGGAATACCATGTGAAAAGCCACCAGTGATGGAGCAGATGCAGTTATCAACAGTCAAATATCAGATGGAGCTTGGGCTTCCTGGGTGAACAGGGGAGGGAAGGATTGAAGGAGACAGAGGAGTCAAAGATACTACAAGAACACATCCCACAGAATCCACTAAGCAGGGATCATAGGACCTCACACAAACTGAAGCAAGAACCAGGCAGCCTGTATGAATCTGCCCTAAGACTTCTGTGTAATGGTTGTGTAGCTTGGTGCTCTTTGGAGACTCCTAGCAGGGTTCGCAGAGGCTGTCTCTGAGTCTTGCCTGCTTTTAGGATCCCTATTTTTCCTACTGGATATTCTCTTCTAGCCTTGATAATGATGACACGTGGATACGTGCCTAGTCTTATTACAAATTGGTATGGCATGTTTGGTGGCTATCCTTGGGAGGCGTACTTTTTTTTCTAAAGGAAAATGGGGAAAGAATGTATATGAGGGAAATGGGGTGCCGAGTGGGAGGAGAGGAAAGAGGAAAACTGCAGTTGGGATAGAATATAGGGGACACGAATAAACAAATAAATTTTTAAAAAGAAAAGGGAAAAGCTCCAGAGAAAACGAAAGTGCAAGCATCAGTCGGGTGAAAGGCTTGCTGAAGAAGGATGAGCTTGAGTTTGGTTCTTGAGCACCTACACACCAATTGAATTTATTACAATGTCTGACCTCTATAATTCAAGATTTGTGGGGCAAGATGGGCAGATCTTCCAGGCTGTCTGGCCTGCCAATATAGGCAAAACTCCGAGCTCCACACCCACTGAAAAACCCTATGTCAAAAAATAAGTGGTGCGTCAGTTTGTGCCGCCACCTGGGTCCAAATCCGCCAGCCTTGAGAGTCTCCTTGTGGAGCCTCTGTCCTTCCATTCCCCAGCTCTTCATATATCTCGCAGTATTTCCTCCAGAGTCTGGCTGCAAGGGCTAGTATCTTTACCAATCTTCTGCTCGGTGGGGTTCTCAGAGGACATCTATGTTGGATTAATATCCGTTTATAAGCGAGTATATACCATGCTTGTCATTCTGTGTCTGGGTACATCGCAAGCAGAGAATCTAAACCTTCTCTTCAGATGTAGCTGATGGCCGTCTCATTCTCCAGGTGGGGAAGGGGGGATGGTAGAGAACTCTGGTGCCTGCAATTTGATCACTGCCCCCTTGGCAAAGAGGTCATGAGGGAACACAGAGGAAGGGGAGGCAGTCAATCCTGAAGAGATCTAATAGGAGGAGAAGAACCCCACCTGTCAGATCTAGGAGAGGGGATTAGAGAGGAAGAGAGAAGGAGGGTGGGAACAAGAAAATAAGAGTGAGAGGATTACATTGGGATGCAATGTGAAAATTTATAATAAAATAATATTTAAAAATAAGTAAAAAATCAATGCCTATTGGTACAATAAAAAACCCAAGTGGAGTACAATTAATTTAGACACACTTGACAAGGGCCGACACACTTGGAAATAAGACATATACATATACATGAAAGAAGAAACATAAAGGTGAAAATTGATTTGGTCTGGAAAAGTAATTTCTGTTTTGGATGACAGATAATGACAAAATTAAAAGTAACTTTAAAAATTAATTGATCTAACCATTGATGTAGCTTTGCACTGCATTTCCCGTTCCAGAAGAAATAACAAATTAAAAACTTATTTTTCAGTAAAACATGGAAGCAAATTCCAGATGAAGTTTCAAAATTTGTGTGACAGTATCTTGGCAAAAGTAGGAATAAGGACTGGATGAAGCATGACACATCTAAGACATTAGAACCATAGGTCAGTGACTGCTGTTAAACATACTGCTTGTTTCTACTGGCAGGGGAGGTTTCCAGTGGCTTTTGCTCCACATTGTTATTAGTGTCTACCATCAGCTTTATAGCATTACATTTGTACTTATTCTAAATACATGGTAACTTAAATATTGAGAATATTTTAAGTTTTGAGGAAATGACATGAATGCTTCTTTTTTTTAATTACCACATAAGTAAAAACTAAGATTTTTAAAAAGTGAAGAGGTTAGGAGAAAAAAAATGTCTTATCTGAATGGGTAACATTGACAGGCAATATTTTCTAAAGTATGTATCTGGAGTAATGATATGTAAAAATTAACATATGATCAAATGTATCAGTATATATATATTTGGAACTAAGGTGAAGCTGTTTCTTTATTGTAGGACTTTTCAGAGACAAGGTATGTTGCACAATCATGAGAAGACTGATTCTTTTCTTACCCTTTATAATAGGCAATGGGACTCAATAAATATTTGCTAAATTAGTAGATATCCTAATGAATGCTGTAATCTCAAGGGCAAGACTGTCAAAACTCATTACTCTTTAGTCTGTTTTATCATAGTACAATTCTGTCTCCACTAGCAAACCATTGTCCAGAATACATTTTTGAAAGAGGAAAAAAAAAAGAAACAACCCACTAATGTTGGATTCCTGGAAGAGTGTCTATTACTGGAAAGTCCCTTTTTCCAAAACCTTTCCTAGAGCAAATCAAGTTTAAGAAATGAATTTTGCGTTATCAGGAAAATTTAATAAGCCCCATTGCTTGCCTGAAGTTCCGGTTACTGTACAAAGCACAGAGAATACTAAGATGCTAAGTGTCAGGGCCCTGCTTTGCAGACCCTTTCACTGTGCATGGAAATAACCAGAGCCTACCTTGTTCACTGAGCGGTAAAACCTGGCACACATGGGAGGTTGTGCAGACAGATAAGCGGATCATTCTTTGCTGGCTGTGTGAGCGTGACTTTCACCAGAAGGCTGGGCGGGGCTAAAGCCGACTCAAAGTATGTGAGATGAACAACGGGATGGTAGTAGAGTGAATCACCATGGACTGTCTGTGTGAAATGGCAAAGGGATCTTCAGAGAGCTACTGGCGATAGATACACTTGGAGACGGACCTACTGTGAGAGGTGAGAGATGGACCTACTGTGAGAGGTGAGGCTGAAGGCACACAAGCTACATGTCATAATGGGATTTGCATTCTTGGCCTAGGGATATAAGTAACAAAGTAGCAGTTTCTGTGTCATCTGTCAGAACTGTGTAAACACTTGACAGGTTAAATGTAAACAGGAGTGACAGTTCACACACCAATAAATAAATAAATAAATAAATAAATAAATAAGCGAGGGAAATATGTCATGCAGAAGCCCAAGAAGCCATTTCACATTTATTATTTAGTGCCACCTACTTAATAATCTCAAGAGTTTAAGGGCTGTCCCATAATCCTGACATAGAACTGTATTGCGTATACACACACAGCATCCTGTTGAGGTTGGAACTCTGTTTCTATATTGTGCTAGTGATATGACTTTGAATATTACACTAACCTGATACAGCAGTATGGATAAGAGCACCATGTATAAATGTCCTCATATACAGAGAAGCATTATGATTCCAACTATCCTTTTTACTTAATTGTAGGTTAAATGGAATAATACATGTGGGGCATCTTAAACCATACCTGGCAGGTAGTGAGGATCAGATACTTGCTCATGTCACTAGACACTAAGTAACTGGCCAACTTTACACAGCTATTTCCTATTAGAGTCGAGATGCCTTCCACTGTCTCTGATTCCATATCATAGGCACTCTTTCTCCTACTTCAGGAACATGTACGATTAATTTCTGAAAACACTGTACAGCAAAAAAAATTCCAAGGGAGCTCAGACCAAGGAGAATTCGTCTTAGCTTGAATGATCAGAGAGACCTCTATTGAAAAAGTGGGAATTGAGTCAATGGCTGAGGGATGAATGGGATTTTGAGAAGTGCTGAGAAAAGGAGAGTGAATCTTAAGCGAGTGTACTGGCACAGCTAGAGATGTAGTGTTAGAAAACGTATCGATTGACAAATCCATACTTTCATTTCCTGAGTTTTGGTAATTCTGTTAACAGCCCAGGTATATAAAATTATTTTGAAATGAAAAGATTGACATAAAAATCTCACCATGCTAGTTATTATTTATTGTAATCTCATCATCAAGTGTCCATAGATAATCAGATATGTAGTTTGATCACACAAAATCCATTATTAAAGTATTGGTTAGCCTAACACATTTTAGTTTACTCTTTCATGCTTTACAATAATAGTAGAAGAATCACTGTAGTTGGGAAATGCTGAATTAAAAATGTAAACACAAAATATCTATTATATATTCATATATAGTGTATATATTATACACATATGTAGGTGTAATATAGGATGCTTCTCAAATTAATTAATCAGAAACTAAAGTAATATTAATAGATCATAAGAAAGACTTAAAATTATAAAATATGGATAACATTAGGTAAGTGCTTCATTCATGAAATATAACTGTACTAAAATCATTTCATATGAAGAAATTAACTGACTTCATAAAATAATCTGTGGTCCCAAGTGTTCCTCTTTATTTGGGTACAATGGAATTCTACAGGCAGATAAAAGTTCAAATTTACTAATTTAGAAATAATAACAATTGCAGCCAAATATATATGGTACATATGGATTATTATTCACAGTTGATAATGTTGATTCAAGTGTCATTAGTTGTCAATAATGGGGTGACTTTGACATTAAAGTAGGGCAAATTATATAATTACCACAGATACAGTAATGAAATGCTTCCAGTGTTTAGGAGCGTGAAGCACCTGAGCTATCTAAACCTAAAATATCTGCTTCTCAGCTCTAGTGGTACTTACAAGGCAGAAAAGCTACACCAAAATCAAAGTCACGGGATGGGGGGGGGAGGGATTTCAAGTTTGCCAAGTGATAAATGTCTGCTACTGTAAATCACTTATGAAGTACAAAGACCCTTCCTATTTTTTAGGACCATTCTGTTCCTCTCCAAACAAAAATAACAGCTTTTTGCATGAGTAAAGTCAAGACAAAAATGCTAAAATGCTGAATCCTCTCTGCATTAGGCACAGTAAAAGTATATTCTTGTTATTTTGATTGCATACTTTATTTAATTAGAAGGCTTAAAAGAGAAAATTGGCATTGCTGTGTGCCCACTAAAATCTGTGCATGTTTGAAAAATAGCAGCATAAAAGGCAGCTTTTTAATCCTTGAATTTGAAACCAGCTGTTGGGTTAAGTCTAGCTACTTTCTGCCTGGGAGAAACTAATTGGAAAACAAGGAGTTTAAATTCCTCAGTCCAGTCCTCAACATAGTGTTTGTCTAGACTTCCTAAATTTTTCTTAAATGCTAACATTTATGAATACTGCCTTTATTGCCTCTAAATTGTTTTTGTATCAGAGAGTTTATTTTACATCTTTTTCTTGTATTATAATAAAATGAATGAGTTTTTTGGGTAGATTTAAAAGATTATGCTAAAAAAAATCTTCATAATTAAGAAGGACTAAACCAAATAATCAAGTGGAAAATGGAAACAAACTGAATTTTTAATGATTATTTATCTATTCACTTGCATCCTGGTCATGGCCCCATCTCTCCTCACCCACCAGTGTCACCACCCCTCCCGTATATTCCTCAGAAAAGGGGAGCACTCCTTCCCATTCACCCCAAGTCATCAAGTCATATAAGGACTGAGCATGTCCTCTTCCCTTATGGCCTGGAAATGTAGACCCACTGGGGGCAAGAAATTGAAAATCTGGTAAAGATAGTCCGTGTCAGAGACAGTCTTTGCTCCCCTTACTAAAGGAACCACTGGAAGCCTGAAATGTCCATCAGCCCAGTCCATGCAAAGTCCTTTCTTGGTGCTTCAGTCTTGGCAGGCTACTCCGGGCCTTGATTAGTTGGCTCTGTTGGTTTTCTTGTGAAGGTCCTGTCACCTCCACGTCCTTGACTCTTTACCCCCACTTTTCTGCAAGGCTCCCTATGCTTTCCTCAATGTTGGCCTGTGAGTCTCAGCATCCGTTTTGAGTAGAGCCTCTCAGAGGACAACTCTATTTGACTCCTGTATGCAAGCCGAGCAGAGTATCCTTAATAGTGTCAGAGGTTGGTTTTCTCCCATGGGGGTGGGTGTTCTGTTGGGCCAGGCATTGGTTGGACCTTCCCTCAAGCCCTACTCTTATCTGCTCTTTTTTTTTTTTTTATCTCTGTACATATTGTAGGCAGAGTGAATTTTGAGTTGAAGTTTCTGTGGCTTGGTTTGTGTTTCCCTCCCTCTACTAGTTCCTTCTATTAAAACATGTATGTGACTCCTGACTTCAATTTATTCAGGAATCTTGGGGCATGTTCTGATTGGAGATCTAAATTGGATATTGTAGTATCAAAAGGAAAAAGCCTCAAAGAGGAGGGCAGCACATTTCGAGTGGCCACAATATGGGATAACCTGTAAGTTTAACCTCTCTAAAAGTTTGAAGAAAATTGCATATTTCTCTTTTTATTTTTTGAGATAGGTTTTCTCCGTGTAGACTTGACTGTCCTGGGCTTGCTTTGTACACCAGGCTGGCCTCAAACTCACAGTGATATGCCTGCCTCTGCCTCCCAAGTGCTGAGATTACAGGCATGCAAAACCATAGCCCAGCTGAAAATTGGGTATTTCTGAATATGTTAATTTGTTTAGTCTTTGGTTGCTGTTTATACTGATATGTGCCTCTGTTTCTTGACAGTCATAAAAGAGGATTCATAAAATGTTTTATTAAAATATAAATGAGAATAAATATCCTATTGTGTAATGTTGTGAATAAAATTTGGTGTCTTGAATGGTCTGTGGTGAGGCACATAGAGCTTAACAAAATGAAGCCTTAGTGTTGACTAGGTGAGAGCACTCTGGCTATAATTAAAGTTGCTTTCTATACTTCTTAATTGTGTTGAGTTATATCTTAAGTAAGAATTTTCTGTATAATGAGCTCTTTGAGCAGTTTGGAGATATAGCTTGACTGTTATGTGGGAGTCCCTAGTTCAATCTTTAGCAAGGAAAAACAAAGAAAAATCTTCTTGAAATACTATTAATTAGAAATTTTTATTTAATCAGTTATACACTGGCATAAATTGTATGTATTTATGATGAAATACTCTTATGATTCAATGATATCAACAAGGATGGCCTGGATGAATAAAATTATGTGATATTTCTTTCTGTGCCTGAACTACTTTGCTGAACATAAAGAACTCCCATTCGTTCCTGTTGTTAAATATAGTATTCATATATATGATACATATGTAGATAGACAGATAGATATAGATGTAGATGCATCACATATTCTTTATATATTCATTTTCTGAAAGGTATTTATATTGTTTCTGTTTCTTTATTATTAATAGGAAAACTGTATAGTAGGAGTGTAGACTTCATTGTGAGAGACCTATTTCATTTCTTTTCATCATAGCTACTAGTGGAATCGCCGGATCATATGGTGGTGTTATTTGTACTTTCTTGAATAACTCCATACATTTTTTTCAAAATGATCATAGTAATTTACATTCTCTTCACAATTGTATAGCAATCTTTTATGTACCTCTTTCCAAAACTTTAGTCTTCTTGATAACAATGATTTGTAAAGAAATGAAGTAATATCACATTGTGTGTTTGCTTTGTATTTTGCAATGTTTAGGGATGTTGAACTCTTTGTTCTTGGCCATTTGTGTAGAGATGTCTATTTCCTGTTACGGTTTGCTGTTCTGTTTCTGTGATAAGTATCATGAACAAAACAACTTGGGAGGAAAGGGTTTACTTCATATTACACTTCTGGTAGTTCATTACTGAGGAAATGAGGGGTAGGAATATTAAACTAAAATCTATATGTAAGAATTGAAGCAGAGGGATGATGCTTCATTGCTTGCTCCCTGGCTCAAGTTCACTTACTTTTTTAAGCACATAGGTTTATATTATTACACATATACACAATAAACTACCTACAGCAAGAACCATGAAACAATCAGGAATTATATAAGTGCTACCTTCAAAGTGTTTCAGCTATTTGTATTTGGCAGCCTTGTAGAAAACATCTTTCCTATATTGGTGCATCTGAAATTCTGAATGTAAATCCCTATATGTCATATCTCATCTCTATCAACTTAAAATATTAATCTAGACCTTAAAACATCTGAATCCCTAAACAACAAAGCTTAATTGTAGAATGAAACTATCTGGTCTTCCTCCTCATCAGAGACTTTGAGAGGGAGTAAAATTAAGTAGCTGAGCACAAATGGAGTGCAGGTTAGCAGCTTTCCAAGTGAGAAGATGATAAAGACAGTTAGCTGCCTGAGCAGTCACCCAAAACTTGCTATAACATTGGAGCATCATCTTCAACCTCATTGCCCAATATATCGATGGTCATATTTGTGAGGCAGGAACTATTGACTCTCCCTGCATCCAAGCTTGCCCATTTTTATGCAGAATTCTATCTGTTGTAGAAACAAGGACATTTTGCCCCGTGGCTTGTTTGCCTTTTCCTAAGGTGGTTCTTTGATGCGCATCATCTTCTTTGAGTTAGGTTGGGTGTTGCCAGGCATTAACATGTCTCATTGTCAAGGAATCTTTAAAACAATAAAAATATCTTTAAATGCCATATTATGTATATCTTTGAGGTTTGTGAAGACCTTATCTAAGTATTTTATCTTATCTTTACATAGAACTATATCTGTATGTTACATCTAGTATATATATATATTCTGGTAACAAAAGTAGACTAGTAATTGGCATGACCATGATTTAATCAACTACATGTTATTTTTTATGACTTACTTATCCTAAACAGCCTGAAATACCACTTTTAATGTGTTGGAAGTAAATCTTGTATTATAATTTAGTTGTATGGGTATAATACCAAATTTTAGAGTAGAAATATATAATGTTTTTGAAGTGAGAAATAATATCACATTTTTTGTTTATTTTTATATACAATTGTATTACGTTTGATAATTTATACATGAGTACCCTATATTTTTTTACTCCTTTTTCAGCCACCTCAAATAATTCCTATTTCCCATCACTTTCCTACAAATTCATGACCTCATCTTCCTTTATTGTTGTTACATTTTCCAAACATGGCAGAAATTACACACTCATGAAATTTAAACAATATGATTGCCATAAGAAGACCTGCAAAATGAAAATACTAGCTCAATGTCAGCTTCCTTGTTTTTATACAACCCTGGCTTATCTGTCTATAGAAGGCACTGCCCACATTGGTGTGTGCCCTTGTACAGCAGTTAGAGTCAATAAAATGTTTCATTTATGTCCACAAACTAATCTGATGGACCTTCAATTTAAGTTTCCTCTTCTCACATCTATAAAGTTTTCAAAAAAAAAAAAAGAATAGTGATTACATCACTTATTTTAAAAATGGATTGCTTTTTAATTTATTCATTTTCAATTAATTCACTTTAATTCCTGATTATAGCCCCCTCTCATGTCTCTGCTTGGTCCATAGTCCTCAGAAAAGGGGAGTCCTCATCACTTACCATCTGACCCCAGCCTTTAAAGGCTCATCTGGACTGCTTGCATCTTCTTCCTCTGTCACCTGCCAAGGTCCCCCAGCAGGGGGAAGTGATCAATGAGTGGGCAACAGAATCCATGTCATAGGCAATCCCTATGCCTCCTGTTATGAGTCTCATAAGAAAAAGTCTCCTTGCTTTAATCCCACTACTTTAGAGTCTAACATGAAATTAAGCATGCATTAAAAATGATCAGTCCTTTAGGCAACCACGTAATTAGATAAATGTCACTGCTATTGATGCCGTTTAATGTCCATCATTTAACTATTTTGAGTTTTTATATTCTTACATAAGCTTAGTTCTAAAATATTAGTTGTGGTAAAATGGAAGCAGTTTCTCTTTTTAAAAGATTAAATTGTTAAATTATTTTGTTTCTTGATACCAGTTGTAATACTGAAATTTATGGTACATAATGAAATCAGTGCTAAGAGTAAAATTCATAACACTCAGCAACTTAATAAAGAAATTGGAGGATCTCATAACTAGCATCTTAACAACTCACTCCAATGTGGGTAGTGCCATTCATAGACAGGTAATCCAGGGCTGTATAAAAATCCTAGAATAAAAAGAATCATACTCACCAAAGAGGAACAGATGACAGAATATCATCAAACTCAGGGCTGAAATCAATAACTTAGGAACAAAGAAAACAATTCAAATAATCAACGAAACCAAAATCTGATTCTTTGAGAAAATCAACGAGATAGACAAACCCTTAGCCAAACTCTCTAAAAGGCAAAAGGATACCGCTCAAATCAACAAAATCAGAAATGAAAAGTGAGACATAATGACAGACACCTTGATAGTTAAAACACACAGACTCAAGAAAGAGAAGTTCAGACCAATTTCCATTAGGAACTTTGATGCAGAAATACTCAATAAAGTACTTGCAAACTGATCAAAGAACACATTAAAAATATATTCTATTCTACCATGACCAAGTAAGGTGTATCACAGGAATTCAGGGGTGGTTCAATACATAGAAATCTAATGTAATCCACCATATAAACAAACTGAAAAACCCCACATTATCATGTCTTTGCATTCTGAAAAAGTATTTGACAAAATTCAACATCCATTCATGTTAAAAGTCTTGGAGAGATAAGGGATACATGGCACACACCTAAACATAGTTAAGACAATATGCAATAAGCCTATAGGCAACATCAAATTAAATGGAGAGAAACTTAAATCAATTCCACTGAAATCAGGGACAAGATGAGGCTGTCCACTTTCTCTGTATCTCTTCAATGTAGTACTTGAAGTCCTAGCTAGAGCAATAAGACAACTAAAGGAGATCAAAAGGACACAAATTGAAAAGGAAGAAGTCAAAGTATCAATATTGTTGGATGACATGATAGTATACACAAGTGGCCCCAAACATTCTCCCAAGGAACATCTACAGCTGATAAACAGCTTCAGCAAAGTGACTGGATAAAAGAATCAACTCAAAAAAGTAGGTAGCTCTCCTTATACAAAAAAACAAAAACAAAAACAAAAACAAAAAAACCAAAAAACAACAACAACAACAACAAAAACCAAAACAATTCTGAGAAAGAAATTAGTGAAACAGCACCCTTCACAAACATAAAGTTTCTCCACATCCTTGCCAGCATGTGTTGTCACTTGAGTTTTTTATCTTAGCCATTCTGATGAGTGTAATATAGAATCTCAGTCATTTTGATTTGCATTTTTCTGATGACTAAAGATGTTGAGCAGTTCTTTAAGTGTTTCTCATCCATTCAATATTCCTCTGTTGATAAATCTGTGTTTAGTTCTGAACCCCATTCTTTAATGGGGTTGATTGGGTTGGTGGTGTTTAATTTCTTGAGTTCTTTATATATTTTGGATATCAGACCTTTGTCAGATATAGGGTTGGGGAAGATCTTTTCTCAGTCTGTGGGCTTTCGCTTTATTCTGTTGACAGTTTCTTCTGCCTTAGAGAAGCTTTTCAGCATCATGGGGTCTCATTTATTAATTGTTGATGTTAAGGCCTGGGCTGTTGGTGTTCTTTTCAGGAAGTTGTCTCCTATACAAATATGTTCCAGGCTCTTCCTCACTTTTTCTTCTAAACTATTTAGTGTCTCTGGTTTTATGTTGCAGCCGCTTGGACTTGAGTTTTGTGCATGGTGATAAGTATGTGTCTAATTGATTTTTCTACATGTAGACATCTAGTTCATCCAGTACCATTTATTGCAAATGCTATCCTTTTTCCATTGAGATTTGGCTTCTTTGTCAAAAATCAAGTGACCACATGTGTGTAGATTCATTTCTGGGTCTTCGATATGATTTCATTGATCAACCAGTTTATTGCTGTGCCAGTACTATGTTATTTAATTACTATTGCTCTACAGTACAGCTTGAGATCAGGTATGGAGATTCCTCTGGAGGATCTTTTATTGTACAAGATTGTTTTAGCTAGTCTGAATTTTTTGTTTTTCCATATGAAGTTGAGAATTGAACATTCAATGTCTTTTAAAACTTGTGTAGGTATTTTGATAGGGATTGCATTGAATCTGTAAATTGCTTTTGGTAAGATGGCCATTTTTACTATGTTAGTTCTCCCAATCCATGAACAAGGGAGATATTTCCGTCATCTGATGTCATCTTCAATCTCTTTCTTCAGAGATTGAAGATTTTTTTCAAACAAGTCATTCACTTGCTTGGTTAGAGCCACCCCTAGCTTGTGGCTATCATGAAAGGTATAGTTTTCCTAATTTCTTCTTCTGCATCATTTTCCTTGGTATATGGGAAGTCTACTGACTTTTTTGAGTTAATTTTGTATCCAGCCATTTTGTGAAGGTGTTTATCAGCTGTAGGAGTTCTCTGGTGGAATTTTGGGGGTCACTTATAGACACTATTATATCATCTGCAAAGAGTGATAATTTTACTTCTTCCTTTCTCATTTGGATCCCTTTGATCTCTTTTTTTTTTGTCTTATTGCTCTGGATAGAACATCAGGAACTATATTGAAGAGATATGAAGAAAGTGGCCAGCCTTCCCTGGTCCTCTATTTTAGAGGAATTTCCTTGAGTATCTCTCCACACTCCTTCCTTGCTGGTGGGAAGGCAAACTAGTACAACCACTTTGGGAATCTATCTGGTGCTCTCTCAGAAAACTGGGATAGAGCTTTTTTAAGACCCACCAATTCCATTCCTTGGAATATACCCAGAAGATGCTCCACCACACAACAAGGACATATGCTCAACCATATTCAAAGCAGCCTTATTCATAATAGCTAGAAACTGGAAACAGCCTAATTGTCCCTCAGTTGAAAATGGATAAAGAAACTGTAGTACATTTACACCATGGAGTACTACACAGCTATTAAAAACAAGAAAATCCTGAAATTTGTGGACAGATGGGTGGAACTCAAAATGATCATACTGAGTAAGTTAACCCAGAAGCAGAAAGACTCACATGGTATATAATCATTTATAATTGGACACTAGTACAAAAGGAATGTTCAATGAGTGTCTTCACTTACCAGGAGATTGGGATAGATTTGAGGACATCCTATTGGGACTCTAGGTAAGAGATACATAGGAGAATGGGGAAATGGAAGGATCCAAAGAGTCCAAGAAACCTACAATAAGAGTACCATAATGGGTTGATCTGAGCCTTGGTGGGTTGGCTCAAACTACTGCACCAATCAAGAACAACACAAGCAGTAAATATCAAACCCCTACACTGATGTAGCCAATGGACAGTGGGACGGGAGAAATAGGAGGATACAAGCTATAAGATAGCACTTGAGATGTACTCTGAATAAATTAATAAAAAATCTAGGCAATACTGAAAATTTAGCATATTCTTAACCTAAATTGGTCCAAGTATTTCAGGGATTTCTCTGGCCTGGCTGAGAAAAAAACCACTTGTAGCATAAATCTAATTTCTAAAATATTTAAGCAAGAATTCCACAGAAAGCTATTCATTAACAAAAGTAACTGAAAAAGTCTTAAAATTTCTAGCAGAATATAAAATTAATTTGCAAGTACTTCCATTATATTTTGGCCTAAGTTAATATGATATAGAGAATAGGGGTATAGGAGAGGTACAGAGGGAAGGAAAAGAGAAAGTAACAGGACTAAGACTCTCTCTAAAATTAACATAAGTATTTATATATGTAAGTATGTGGATATATATATATATATATATATATATATATATATATATATATATATATATATATGCCTATATACATATAACAATAGTAATCAAAACAAAAGACACCATCAGTTTGAAAGGAATTGAGAAGGGAGATTTGGGAAGGGTTGGAGGGAGGAAAAGGAAGGAGGTGATGATGTAATTATACTTTAATTAAAATTTAAAATTTTTGGTTGAGGAAAAAAAAGGTTTCTTAGTGTAACTATAACCAAGCAGATGAAAGACTAATATGAAAAAACTCATCTCTGAAAAAATAAATTTAAGAAACTATCAGAAAACAGAAAAATCTCCCATACTCATGAATTGGTAGGATTAACATAGTAAAAATAACTATCCTATCAAAAGCAATCTACAGATTCATTACAATTTGCATCAAAATGATACCAACACATTTTTTTTACAGACCATGAAAGAACAATTTCTAAACTTCTTATGGAAGTAGGAGGAGGAGGAGGAAAAGAATAACAACAAAAACAACAATAACAACAACACCAATAACAACTACAACAATAACAACTACAACAACAAAAACCTAAATAGCTAAGATAATTCTGTACACTAAAATATTCTGAAAGTATCTCCATCCCCAATCTCAAGATGTAATGTAGAGCAAAAGTAATAAAACACATCATGGCATTAACATAGAAACACAAAGGTGGGTTAATGGAATCAAATAGAAGATACAGAACTAAACCCACACACTTATGTACAATGAATAAAAGATAGCATCTTCAACAAATAACGCTAGTCTAACTGGATGTCTTCATGTACAAAAAGGCAAATAGCCCCTTTTTATTCACCCTTTACAAAACTAAAGTCCAGGTTAAAAAACCTCAACATAAAACTAGAAATACTAAATCTGTTAGAAGAAACAGTGGTGAAGAACCTGGAGCTCATTGGCACAAGAGAAAATTTCCTGAAAAGAACACCAAGAGCTCAGACTCTAAGATCAACAATTAATAAATTGGAACTCATGAAACTGAAAAGCTTCTGTAAGGTAAAGGAAACAGTCAACAGAACAAAATGACAGCCTACAGACTGAGAAAAGTTCTTCACCAACTCTACATCTGACAAAGGGCTAATATACAAAATATATAAAGAATGCAATAAATTAAACATCAACAAAGCAAATAATCCAATTTTAAAATGGAGTCCAAACTCAACAAAGATTTATCAACAGAGGAATATTTAATGGCTGAGAAAGCCTTAAAGAAATGTTCAACATTCTCAGTCATTGGAGAAATGCAAATCAAAACAACTCTGAAATTCCATCTTACACCCCTCTGAATGGCAAAGGTAAAACAAAACAAAACAAAACAAAACAACAACAACAAAACCCAAAAACAAACAAACAAACAAACAAACAACTACAACCTAGCATATTCTGGCTAGGATGTAGAGAAAGGAGAACACTTATTCATTGCTGGTGGGAGTGCAAACTTGTACAGCCACTTTGGATCTCAATGTGGTGCTTTCTCAGAAAATTGTGAATAGTTCTACATCAAGACCCAGCTTTATCACTACCAGGTATATACCCAAAAGATGATCCACCATACTCGAACATTTACTCAACTATGTTCGTACAAGCTTTATTCATAATAGCCAGCATCTAGTAACAACCTAGACATACCTCAACTGAATAATGGATAAAGAAACTAATACAATTACACAGTGAAATACTATGCAGCTATTGACAAAAAAAAAAAAAGAAAGAAAGAAAGAAAGAAAGAAATCTTGAAATTTGCAAGCAAATGAATGAAACTAGAAAAGATCATCCTGAGTGAGGTAACCCAGACTCAGAAAGTCATACATTGTATATAGTTACATATGAGAGGATATTGCACATATAACATAGCATAGCCACACTATAATGCACAGACCTATGGAAGTTAATAACAAGGAAGACCCTAGGAAGGATGATTAATTCTCATTCAGAAGGGCAAACAGAATAGACACTAGAAATGGTTGAGGAGAATGCACAGGACTGAGCGTAGATAGCATAGAAGGCTTCTAAATGACTAGGCCCAGCAGGGGATCAAAGCAGATGTTGAGACTCACAGAAAGATTTTGGGGTGGAGAACAGGGAGCCTTATGGAAGAATGGGTAATAGAAGGACTTGAAGGGAACAGGAGCTCTACACGAAGACCAACGGAGCCACCAAATGTGGACCCAGGTTTGGGGGTGGGACTATTGAAGAGACTGATGCATACTGAGTACCTAAACTCCCTGCTTAGATGTAGTTGATAGGCAGTACAGTCTCATTGTAGGCCCTACAATATTGGGATTAGGGGCTCCCTCTGACATTGATTCTGGGACCTACTTGTTAATCACTTCCTCTTGGTGGTGTGGTCTTACCTCACAGAGGAAGAGGATGCAGGTATTCCAGATGAGACTTGATAAGCTTGGGTCAGATGACAGGGGAGAAGGACCCTCCATTTCTGAGAACTGGGAAAGGGGGTTGGGGCATGAAAGATTGGCAGTGGGACTAGGAAGAGATGAGGGAGGGTGCTGCAATCAGTAGGTTATAATTAATAAATTAAATATAAAAATTTAAATAACTGAGTAAATTTGGTGTAAAACAGCATCCTAAGAGTCTTTATGTTTGATCATTTGTACAACTTTTAGATTAGCTTAACAAAATAGTATCTTAGTATTATTCTTAAAATGAACAAACTGAGGTCCACAAAAGATAATATATAATGATAAGTTTTATAGAGACTGATTTTGAGATAAAATATTCATGTTTTATATAGTAAAATACATTCATTTTAGTGATAGGTAAAATCTTTATTGAGAGAAAATGGTGCTTTAATACTAATAGAATATAAACAATATTATCCTGATAAGCCATCTTAAGTTTTAAAACTGTTTAATTCTATTTAATCAATGTATTTGTTTGAGATTATATTTGACCTTCAAACTGTTTTTTCCCTATATGGAAATTGATATTTAGAGAAGTAAAAGATGTCTTCCATCACAAATAAGTTGGTCACTGTGAATATCCCCTAGAGGGGCTTTCTTCTGCTGCACCTCATAAATCATATAACCACTGTTCAATTTTGTCATGCTAAGTAGTTATACATATATCACTAAGTGACATGTGATTTATGGTTTTACCAGGTAATCTCTGAAGGCAAATATTTATTAATGCCTTTTTCCATTGGAATAATTATCCTTTAGTAGTGATTTCTAGAAATTAAAAGAGAGTAATACATTTTAAAACATACAACAAAATAAGAATATCTTGGATGCATTCTACCAGTGTACATCTATATTGTTTGCCATTTCCTGAATATGTATTAGTATAGGTCACCCCAAATCTGAAAAAAAACAAAGAATTTCTGACTGTTCTCTTAGTTCTTACTGAGCTTGGTAAAATTTTCTGTGCTTACCTTCAGTGTTAAACTTATGTAGTTCATTCATTTTTAACCCAATGTTTAAATATACATTGTATAGTAAGTATACATTTTGGGATTATATAAAAAATAAAAATGAAACTGTCACAGCAAAATTATCATTGTAGCAAGGATCCATATGAAAGTGAAATATGCAACAATTTCACTATTGGGATCAGTATCTCAGAAAAAAATGACTTCAGTTTATTATTAGAAAATGTATTAAAAGCTATGACAAAATAAACAACAAAAAGTTTCCCAATGATCTGCAAATTACAAATATTAATGAACATTGCTCATTTGTATCTTCCTTTTGAGGATCACTGCTTGATAAGATATCACACTGAGAAAGTGAGTACCCTTTGATACATAAAAGCAACTTCTCTAATTTATTCTCTCTTTATCTTGTCTAAATTTCTTTTAGCCTAGAATTTTCAAGAATCTTATTTTCACACATATGTCTGTGCATAAGCATGACTTTCTTAGAAGCTTTATTGAGAAAAGAAATAGGCTAGTCCATGACTTTAAGAGAGCCCCTGACAAAGAACTGGAAAAAAAATCAGGAAAGCAGGAGAACAATTGAACTTTGAATAAGAGTACAATTCTAGAAAAGCCTAACTTTGGTCTATTCTTGTAGAGGGTGGTCTAGACAATAAGCCAGGAAGCAGAATGGTCCTTTTTATTTTAACCTGTTACTTGTTACATGTCTGCAAGCCATTAAGAATGTACAATTCTTAAATAAACATGTACATGCTTAGCTGTTGTGTTGACATTTAATAATTTTGTTGAGATTTCACTGTTATTTTTCTTTTTTGAAATTTTCTTTTTTTGCTTACATTTTTAAAAATTCATTAATTTATTCAGATTACAACTCGTCATCCCATTACTTGTACCCTCCTGTTCCCCCTCCCTCCCACGTTCACCCTATCCCCTTCCCCTAGGTCTGTGACTGAGGGGGACCTCCTCCCCCACTATATGGCCATAGGCTATCAAGTCTGATATTGGTAGCCTGCTTGTTCTTTCTTTGAGTGCCATTAGGCCTCCCCACAAAGGGAGGTGGTCAAATATGGAACACCAGAGTTCATGTCAAAGTCAGTCCCCACTCTCAACATAACTATGGAGAATGTCCTGTCCATTGGGTAGATCAGAGTAGGGTTCGATGTTTACTATTGTATTAATATGGTTTAGAACTTTTATTTCATTTTATTGGCATATATATTACATGTAAGTAGAAAAATTACATACAGCAAGAAGAACCATGAAGCATGAAGCAATCATGGATCATATGAATATTGCATTATCGGTGTTTTGGCTAATTGCATTTGGCAACCTTCTAGGAAACATGTATCCTATCTTGGTGAGTCTAAAATTCTGAATGAGAATCAATATCTATCCTCTCTCAACTCTGTCAACTCAAAACATCTATCTAGCCCTAAAAACATCTTAACCACTAAACAGCTTAGGTTAGTTGTAAGACTAAATTATCAAGTCTTCAAACCCATCAGAGACTTGAGAAGTTTTATCAGATAAACAGTTAAATGATGTTATATATGTCGTTTTATTATGCTGGTAGCAGATTCTGTGGCTAACTTCTCAAATAATAAACACAAATAGTACTTAAAGTAACTTTTTAATTTATTCTTCAAGAATTTCATGCATTATATTTTAGTCAAATACTTCCTGCTCCACAAATGTCTCCCAGATCTTCTTCCACCTTACTATCTACTCAAATCCTTCAGCAAACAAAACAAACTAAATAGCATCCCCTAACATGGAATGTTATTAATGATCATTTTCTTGTTATGTTTTTTAGAAGAATAATAGTAATTTTCTCCTAGGGTCCATGACCTATCTAGTCTTAGATTCTAGTCCTCATCAATAGTGTCAAGTATGGGTTCCATATCATAGAATGAACTTTAAAGAGTGGTTGACTGCTTTCATAAGATCTGTACCAATATTGTACCAAGGGTTATATCTGCAGGTATGTCATTGTTGTAGACCATAGGGCTCATAACTCAGTGAAATTGACTATTACTCTACTGCTCTGTTAGTGTGCATAGCATCTTATTGCATTATGAATGTTCTACAATAATGGTGAAGGTATAGTTGCATACCAGATACTTTTCACATGGCATAAGCACATGTTTTTCCTCAGTGAGGTCTTACATTCAATTTGTGCAGTGTAGTCTTTAGCACTGGCAATTGCCTATAATTTTTGACAGGAGTTCTGTGAGACTCCATTGGCCAACATCTCAAATTGGCGTAACCCATTATGGGTTTTTTATTTGGAAATATATGATGCCTAGTGATGTATTGTCACACTGTTACATGGTAACTTCATTTATACTTCATAAATGTAGAGAATACTTAAATATGAAAGATGAGTTTATCCTCATGAGATCTGTTCCAGTAGTAACAGAATACTGAGGATAAAATGATTGCTTCACATGGCAGTTGCAAGTTTTAATTCTTTTTATTATTAGTTATTTTCTCCATGCTGTTATAAAAATATTAAAATAATTATGTAATTGTACCAATAAGACAATTGAACAAATGTCATCTGAAAATTTAATATAAAATCAGATAACAAAAATCTCTGCATAGAAAATAAATAAAGATATTTACTAAATAAACCTTGCATCAAATGGAAACGTAAAATAAAATTGAAGATGTTACAAAATATATTATGAAATAAAGTTGAACATCAAGATAACTTTCATATTATTAAAGATGATACAAAAGCAAATCAAAATTAAATATATGTGAAAGGCAAAGGATCAAATTAGAGTAACATAGGAAAAAACAACAAAAAGTATATAAAAGTTAGAATATTAAAAATTATATTCAAAGTTAATTTTAAAAGCCTACTTTAAAAATCAAGGAATAAAATTATTTAAAATAACATTATTTAAAATAGGCTGCCATAAAAAACTAATCAGTGAATACATGAGGAAGAAAGAATTAAAATGCTGAGGGTCTAGTGTATTAAGAGATTAATACAAGTAAGTTTTCCATCACTATTGTTGGGCACACAGTGAGTTTTATAATTAAAGCATTATTAATGATGATGCTTATGAAAAGTATGAATACCTTCACATTCATCTAGAGATGTGTGATTTAGTTTTCTGACATATATGGTTTTGGTTCATATTGTTTTTTTTATTAATCTATAAATACATGCCTTAATGCACAATGGTTGTTTTGTTTTTGCTTTTCTATCTTGTACCTATGTTAGGGCTACAAAATCAGTAAATGTTTTTATAAAGTGCATATCAAACATCATGTATATAGTGCATCACTCCGGCAGACAGAGGCAGTTGGATTTCTGTGAGATCGAAGCAAGCCTGATTTACAAAGCCAGTCCAGGACAGCCAAGGGTACATA
The DNA here is from genome assembly GCF_964271855.1 of Acomys minous. Taxonomy (NCBI): domain Eukaryota; kingdom Metazoa; phylum Chordata; class Mammalia; order Rodentia; family Muridae; genus Acomys; species Acomys minous. Next base: position 82,171,185 of record NC_140492.1, on the reverse strand, counting down.
GAGAGGCTGTATCTCAACAAAACAAAAATTAACAACAGAAATAACAACAACAACAATAAGGATAATAATAAATGTTTCTACAAGGTTATAATAAGCAATACATAATCATAAATGATATACTTCGAATGACAAATGTTTATTCCTTTAAGACAGATATGTGTTAGTTGATATCCTATAAAATACATTATTCACAGAATTCACCTTAATGACTTTGTAAAAAAAATAGGGGTGGTCAAGAAAACAAATCTATTAAGCTCTGCAAAAGGTACTAGAAGGAAAACTTCAATAACCCAAAAAAAATTCGATATACATAATTCCACACTAGCAAAAACCAAAAGAAAGAAAGGACACACACACACACACACACACACACACACACACACACCTGCACACACACACACACACAAAATCACTATCAACATAAAAACAACAGTAATTAACAATCATTGTTTACCAATATCTCTAAACATCAATGAACTTAATTTCTAAATAGAGAGATACAGGCTACCAGAATGAATGAGAAAACATCATTCTGCTGCATACAAGAAACACACCTCAGCATCCAAAGATAAATATTACCTCAGAGGAAAAAGCTGGAAAAACCTTTTCCAAGCCAATGGATCCAAGAAGCAAGATGGAGTAGTAATTGTAATATATAGTAAAATAGCCTTTCAGCCAAAACTAATCAAGAGAAATGGAGAATCATACTCCATACTCCTCAAAGGAAAAAAAAATCCACCAAGATGAGATGTCAGTTCTGAATACCTGTGTCCCAAATGCAAGACTATCCACATTAAACCAAACAATGATCCCAACAAATTAACAGTGGAAGACTTAACATCCAGTTCTTGGCAATGAACATGTCAAAAACACAGAAACTAAACAGAGAAATAATTAATCTAACTGATGTTATAAATCAAATGGATCTAATAGATGTCTACAAAACATTTCACCAATATATATATATATATACCCTCTTCTCAGCACCTCATGGAACTTTCTCCAAAATTGACTATATACTTGGACACAAAGCAAGTCTCAATAGATACAAGAAAATTGAAATGTTTCCTTGTATCTTATCAGACCAACATGAATTAATGCTGTACTTCAACAAAACTGAAGCAACAGAAAGCCTACAACTCTTTGGCACTGGCCAACTCCCTACTCAATGACCAGTGGGTAAAAAAAGAAACAAAGAAAAAAAAACCTTTGTAGAATTCAATGAAAATGAATGCACGATAAACCCAAACCTATAGGACAGAATAAAAGCAGAGCTAAGAGGAAAGTTCATAGTATTAAGTGCCTTCATAAAGAAATTGAAGAGATCTCATACTAGTGATTTAGTAGCACACCTGTAAGCTCCAGAACAAAAAGAAGCAAATACTTCCAGGAGGAATAGACAGCAGGAAAACAAATTAAATCAGAAACAAATTAAAAAAACACAGACAATGAACAAAACGAAGAATTGGTTCTTTGAGTAAATAAGCAAGATAGAAAAACTCTTAGGAAAACTAACTAAAAGCCATATAGAGAATATCAAAATAACAAAATCAAAACTGAAAAGGGACACATAACAAAAGACACTGAGGAAATCCAAAGAATCATTAGCCTTACTTCAGAAACCTGTATTCCCCAAATTTGAAAATCCAAATGAAATGAATGATTTTCCTGGTGGAAAAATACTTAATAATGTTAAATCAAGATCAAATAAACAATTTAAATAGACATACAGCCTTTAAGGTAATGAAAACAGTTATTGAATGTCTTCCAACCAAAAAGAGCCCTGGGCCATATGGTTTTAGTGCAGAATTCTACCAAACATTCAAGGAGGAGCTAATACCAATTTTCTTTAAACTAGCCCATAAAATAAAAATAGAAGGAACATTGCCAATCTCATTCTTTGAGCCCACAGTTACCCTGAGACCCAAACCACACAAAGACTCAAGAAAGAAAGAAAATTTCAGACAAATTTGCCTGATGAGCACTGATACAAAAAATACTCAATAAAATACTTGCAAATTGAATCAAAGAAACACCAAAAATGTCATCCAACATGATCAAGTAGGTTTCAAGCAAGGAATGCAGGGATGGTTCAACATATGAAAATCCATCAGTTAAACCCACAATATAAACAAAATGAAAAACAACACATGGTAATCTTTGATGCTGAAAACGTCTTTGACAAAAATCCAACACTCTTTCATGTTGAAAGTCTTAAAGAGATCAGGAATACAAGATGAATACCGAAATACAATAAAGGCAATATACAACCAATAGTGAAGCTCAAATTAAATGGAGAGAAACTTAAAGTAATTCCACTAAAATTAGTGATAAATTAAGACTGCCTCAGGATCCAAGATGGCGGCGAGCAGTGTGGACCATGTTTGAAAGCTCCAGCGAACAATTCAGGGAATTGCACAGATTTCTGAGCCAGGAACACCAAGGTCCCCATACCACGGCAGCAGAAGTGCTCCACGGTTCGGAGGGACCAGGGTGCGGAGGACCTGCCTGCCCCTGCACATGGGAGGAGCGAGGACTTTCTTGGATCAGAGCGGCGGCGGTGAGGACAGCAGTGCCATCAGCGGCTCCAGCAGCGCCAGCGGCTCCAGCGGCGCCAGCAGCGGTGGCTGAGGTTTGCAGCTCAGAGCCTTCCAGGGGAGGCGATTAGCGTGGTGGACGGTGGGAGTTGCTGCGGGAGAGGGGACTCTGGACAGGATTTGGGTCGCGTGGTGCCTTGAGACCCAGGCTGGACTCAGCGGACGGTTCGGCCCGGAGTCCTGGGTTTGCTCAGTGAGCTGTGCCGTGGAGAGGCTGGCTCAGCTCGGCGGGCAATTCTGCCCAAGGCGCAGCTCCCCTGCTGTGACGCAGGCTAGGTGGAGTGCGGGCTTCTACCCTGGGCGCCGGCTCAGCGCAGACGCAGTTTTCCTGCTGTGACTCGAGCAGGGCGGAGCGCTCAGTTATACTGTGCTTGCCCAGCGCAGACGCAGTTTTCCTGCTGTGACTCGAGCGGGGCGGAGCACTCAGTTATACTCCGGGTGCTTGCCCAGCGCAGACGCAGTTTTCCTGCTGTGACGCAAGCAGCGCAGAGCGCTCAGTTATACTCTGGGTGCTTGCCCAGAGCAGCCTTGGTTTGCCTGCTGCAACGAAAGTTGGGCGGAGCGCTTGCTTCTACCCTGGGTGCTTCCTCAGTGCGGTCTCAGTTTCCCTGCTGTGACGCAAGCCTGGCGAAGCGCTCACTTCTACCCTAGGTGCTTGCTCAGCACTGCCGCAATTTTCCTGCTGTGACGCGGGCTGGGCGGAGCGCTCAGTTATACCCTGGGTGCTTGCTCAGCCTTGGTTTTCCTGCGGTGACACAAGCTGGGCAGAGCGCTCACTTCCACCAGGTGCTTGCTCAGTGCAGTCGCAGCTCTCCTTCTGTGGCAGACGGTTCAGGCCCTGAGAAACTAGCTGAGCTCGATGCGTGGCTCGGGCCCAGTATCCCTGGCTGGACTTGGCAGGGGACCCAAAAGGTTGTGGATACCTTGGCCTGACCCAACGATCATTCAGAGACCCAGAACGATTGCAGGACCCACAGCAAAGGGGAGCTGAGGATCACTGGTGGTGAGAGCCCAAAACTACAGGGATAACCTCCTGCCATCCACACCAGTGAAGTATCAGGGCTTCCAGCCTACGGAAATCGTGAGAAAACAAGTGAATCTATCATCAGACTCCCTCCACTCAACTCTGGAAGTTACCCAACAAAAACAGAGACGGCAAGATGCCGAAGGGACAGCGTAAAAGCATTCGCAAAAACCCCCAAAACAACATGACGTCTCCAGTTCCCAGCTATCCCAAAGAAAACAACCTGGAGAACTCACATACAACGGAAACAGAAGAAAATGACCTCAGATCCTTGGTAATGAGGATGTTAACAGAGGAAACAAATAAAATTCGAAATCAGATGCAGGAAGAAGCAGCGAAGCAGGTGCGAGACATAAAAGAAGCACATAGAGTGGAAATGGAAAATTTTCAGGAAAATATAAACAACCAGATGAAAGAAATTTTAAAAATCTGTTCAAGATATGAAAATGAAAATGGATTCAATGATAAACACACAGACAGAAGAAAAACGAGAACGCGAGGCCTCAGAGAAGAAGGCGAATGACACAGTGCTGAGCTTTTCTAACAGAATCCAAGAGATAGAAGAACGAATCTCAAGTCTAGAAGATACAATAACAGATCTTGAAGCAACCAATAAAGAAAATGCCAAATCTGGAAAATTCCTGACACAAAACATCCAAGAAATGAAGGACACCATGAAAAGAAGAAATCTGAGGATAATAGGCATTGAAGAAAGAGAAGATATCAGACTCCAAGGCCCAGAAACTCTTCTCAGCAAAATCATAGAAGAAAATTTCACCAATCTAAAGAAAGAGATGCCTATAAACATACAAGAGGCATACAGAACACCAAATAGAATTGACCAGAAAAGAAAAACTGCCCGTCACATAATAATCAAAACACAAAACATACAGAACAAAGAAAAAATATTAAAAGCTGCAAGGGAAAAGGGCCAAATAACATTTAATGGCAAACCTATCAGAATTACACCTGACTTCTCAGCAGAGACCATCAAAGCCAGAAGGGCCTGGACAGAGATCCTGCAAAACCTAAGAGACCACAGATGCCAGGCCAGACTACTTTACCCAGCAAAACTATCAATAAACATTGATGGAGAAAACAAAATATTTCATGACAAAACCAAATTCAAACAGTACCTATCCACAAATCCAGCTTTACAGAAGGTACTACAAGGAAAACTCCATCCCAAAGGGTCAAGCTACAATCAAAACTACTCAGGAAATAGATAACTATACCATGGCAAAAACACAACTACACAAACGCTCAACTGGAACCAACATCAAAATTAAGACTCTTAATAGTAACTGGTCGTTAATATCTCTCAACATCAATGGTCTCAATTCTCCAATAAAAAGACACAGACTAACTGAATGGGTGCATAAACAGGATCCAACATTCTTCTGCATTCAAGAAACACATCTCACCCATAATGATGGGCATTACCTCAGGATAAAAGGTTGGAAAAAAATATTCCAAGCAAATGGACACAAGAAGCAAGCAGGCGTAGCCATTTTAATATCAAACAAAATAGATTTTCAACCAAGATTAATCAAAAGGGATGAGGATGGACATTTCTTACTCATCAAAGGTAAAGTCAACCAAGATGACATCACAATTCTGAACATCTATGCTCCCAATACAAGGGCACCCACATTTGTAAAAGATCTGCTAAAAAGGCTTAAACCACACATCGATCCCCACACAATAATAGTGGGAGACTTCAACACCCCACTCTCACTGAAGGACAAGTCATCGAAACAGAAACTAAGCCGAGAAATAACATCATTAACCAATGCCATGGATCAAATGGATCTAACAGATATCTATAGAACCTTTCACCCAAACAAGAAAGAATATACCTTCTTCTCTGCACCCCATGGAACCTTCTCCAAAATTGATCACATTGTAGTTCACAAAGAAAGCCTCAACAGATACAAGAGGATTGAAATAATACCTTGTATCCTATCAGATCATCATGGGCTTAGGCTGCAATTCAACAACAACAGAAATAACAAAAAGCCTACACGTATGTGGAAACTAAACAACTCTCTGCTAAATGACACCTGGGTCAGGGAAGAAATAAAGAAAGAAATCAAGGAGTTTCTGAAATTCAATGAAAATGAAGGAACAACATACCCAAATTTGTGGGATACATTGAAAGCAGTGCTAAGAGGAAAATTCATAGCACTAAGTGCCTTTAAAAAGAAATTGGAAGCAGCGCACATAAACACCTTAACGACACAACTGGAAGCCCTAGAAAAAAAAGAAGCAGAAACACCCAAAAGGAGTAGACGTCTGGAAATAATCAAACTCAGGGGTAAAATTAACAAATTAGAAACTAAGAAAACAGTCCAAAGAATCAACAAAACCAAGAGCTGGTTCTTTGAGAAAGTCAACAAGATAGACAGACCATTAGCCAAACTAACTAAAAAGCAGAAAGACAGTATTGAAATCAACAAAATCAGAAATGAAAAGGGAGACATAACAACAGACACTGAAGAAATACAAAGAATCATAAGATCCTACTTTGAAGGCATATATGCCACAAAATTTGAAAATCTAAGGGAAATGGACGATTTTCTTGATCAATTTCACTTGCCAAAGTTGAGTGAAGAGCAGATAAACAAGCTAAATAGTCCCATTTCCCCTACAGAAATTGAAGTAATCATTGATAGTCTCCCAACCAAAAAAAGCCCAGGGCCAGATGGCTTCAGTGCAGAATTCTACCAGACCTTCAAGGGCGAGCTAATACCGATACTCTTCAAGCTACTCCAAAAGATAGAAAGGGATGAAACATTACCAAACTCATTCTATGAGGCCATAGTCTCATTGATACCTAAACCTAACAAAGACTCAACAAAGAAAGAAAATTTCAGACCAATTTCTCTGATGAACATCGATGCAAAAATACTAAATAAAATACTTGCAAAACGAATACAAGAGCACATCAGAGATATCATTCATCATGACCAAGTAGGCTTCATTCCAGGCATGCAGGGATGGTTTAATATATGGAAATCCATCAATGTAATCCACCACATAAACAAAATGAAAATAAAAAGACTGCCTGCCCGGTGGTAGTGGCACATGCCTTTAATCCCAGCACTCAGGAGGCAGAGGCACCTGGATCCCTGTGAGTTTGAGGCTAGCTTGGTCTATAATGCGAGACCAGGACATCCAAGGCTACCTAGAGAGATCCTGTCTTGAAAAATCAAAAAACAAAACAAGACAAAAAGTTAAGGCTGCCCAATTGCTTTCTACATATTCAATATAATAATTAAAGCACTATCCAGAGTAATAAGAAAACTATAGGAGATACAAATTGGAAAGGAAGAAATCAAAGTATCATCATTTTCAGATGATATGATAGTGTGTAAAAGTGGCCCCAAAAATTCTACCAGAAAACTCCAACAACTGATAAACACCTTCAGCAAAGTAGCTGGATATAAAAATTTACTCAAGTAATCAAGTTTATTCCTTCTCAAGCCTCTGATGGCGTTAAAGACCAGGTAGCTTAGTTTTACAATGAAGCTTAGATATTTAGGAGTTAAGATGTTTTTAGGTCTATATAGATGTTTTAAGTTTATAATGACAGAATGTGAGAGATCGATTTACTTTCAGAATTTTAGATGCCCTATGATAGGAAAAATGTTTTCTTCAAGGCTGTCAAATACAAATATCCAAAACACTAAGAACGTAACATTTATGTAATACCTGATTGTGTCATGGTTCTTCCTGCTATAGGTAGTTTATTGCATATATGTATAATAATGTAAATGTATATGTAAAAAATAAAAATGTTTAACAAAAATAACTCAAAAATTCACTATCCCTTTTTGTACAAACAATAAATGGGCTGAGAGAGAAATTAAGGATACAAAATTCTTCACAATAGTCACAAATGATAGACAATATCTTTGTGTGACTCTAACCATACAAGTGAAAGACCTTAATGACAAGAACTTTAAGTCTTTGAAGAAATAAATTGAAGAAGACATCAGAAGATGGAAAGATCTCCCATGCTCATGGAACTGTAGGGTTAATAGAGTCAAAATGGCCGTCTTACCAAAAGCAATCTACAGATTCAATACAAACCCATCAAAATTCCAAGACAACTCTTCATGGGCCTTGAAAGAACAATACTCAATTTCCTTTGGAGGAAAAAAAATCAGGATAGCTAAAACAATCCTGTGCAGTGAGAGAATATCTGCAAGAATCACCATATTTGTGTTTATGCTTTACTATAGTAATAAAAACCACATGGTATTGTCACAAAAACACACATGTCAATCAATAGAATTGAATTGAAAACTCAGAAATAAAGATACATACCTAAAGACACTTGATTTTTGTCAAAGAAGCTAAAACTATACAATTGAGAAAGCAATAAGGAAAGAAAGAAAGAATTCTCTTTTTAAAAAAAAAACACAAGACTACATACAGCAAGGAAGTAAATGTCTTTTCTGTCTTGTTGGGTCTAAATTTCTGAAGGAAATTCAATATCTTATCTCAACTCTGATAACTTAACTTCTTTGTCTTGATCTAAAAAGATCTTATCCTCTAATCAACTAAACTTGATTGTAAAACTATACTATCTGGCCTTAAATGCCCATCAGAGACTTGAGAAGGAATAAAACTTAAATTCCTGAGTGAAGTGTGGGTTAGCAGCTTCCAAAAATGAACAAATTGACTAGATGGTTTGCTGCCTGAACAGTCACCCAAATGTTGGAGCCTCATCTTTGGCTTTCTGGCCCAATATCTCTGCCAGACTTATTTGCAGGGCAGTAATTATTGAGGACTTGCTTACCCTATCTTGGAAGAGTGAGGCTATCCATTGACTCTGCCTGCATCTAAGCTGTTCATTTTTAGGCAGAATTCTGTTTGTGGCAGGAATGAGGACATTTTTCTCAGTGGCTGGTCTGTGCTAAAATTTGACAAGTATTTGACATATCCATGTTTTGTATCAATACACTAAATTCTACACCAATGACTCAGACAAAACTTTCATTATGAGTATCAATTAGGGCCTTGAGTTAAGGAGTAAGTTCACTCATCTAGCTTTTGTTCTATGCTCCATCTATGTTACTATGTCTCCCTTTCTTTCTTTTCACCTCCTATCTCCTTACCTACATATGCAGGATAAAGGAACAGAGAGACATCCCTGAGTTTCACTTAGTTTTCTCTCTGTATAAGACCTATAATGACTTATGACCACCTCCCAATGAGAATAGGCATTTGTAGACCAAGAATGAAAAACAGAAACCTATAAGACACCCCCATACAAGGAATGGGACATTGTTCTCTTAAGGTCTCTTCAGGCTGAATTGGGGTGAATAATACCTTGGAAGGAGCCCAAAAAGATTGGGGTAAATGGTTAAGCAAGCCAGGGATTATATTTGTGGTCCAAATGTTGAGAGATTCCAGACTTAGTAGGAGATTTAAATGGTAGTCCAAATTGGATCAGAAGTTTCCTACAATATTGTCCAGGAAGCAGTCCAAATCTGACTGGTAACAGCAAAAGAGTCATCTGGGGCTGGAGCTAGGAGGATGCAGAATGTCAGCATCCATAATGTGAAAGGAATGAATCCTGTCAAGTCTGATACAGTATCAGTGTCTGGTTATTTTGTTCAGAGAACATAATTTCTCACAAGCACTATACAGTTCTAACATCATAATTGTATGAGGTGTGTGGTATGCACAGAAAAATTAAAGCTAGTTTTCTGCTCATTGTATGAGTCAACATAAGGCATCTGCAAATCTTTTTTCATGCCTTACTAAGACTGGCCTCTAATACTAAAGTCAAAGAGGATCTGTGGCCAACATGAAGCCTCTCTTTGCCTTTGCATTCATAACTCTGCTAGTCTCAGAGCTATTCTCATGTAGTGGGATTAAGAATATATATTACGTGCTTGGGCTGTAGTTTGAATTCTTTACATCCCAATTGTAGTCCTCTCCCTCACCCCCTCCTGATCTATATCTCAAATATATAAAGAACTCAAGGAATTAGACAACACTAAACCAAATAACCCAGTTAAAAATGGGGTACAGAACTAAACAGAATTCTCCACAAAGGAAAATCGAATGCTGAGAAACACTTAAATAAACGTTCAAAATCCCTAGTCACCAGAGAAATACAAATCAAAATGACCTTGAGATAGATTCCACCTTACACCTATCCAAATGGCGAAGACCAATAACTCGAATGACAAACATGCCGGTGAGGATGTGGTAAAAAGGGAAGATTCCTCCATTGCTGGTGGGAGTGAAAACTTGTTCAACCACTCTGGAAAAGAATAGGGTGATTTCTCAGAAAATTGGGAATAGCTCTATTCCCAGCTATACCACATCTGGCCATATATATGAAAGACGCCGCACCACACAACAAAGACATTTGCACAACTATGCTCATAGCAGCCCTATCCATAGTATCCAGCACCTGGAAACAACCAAGATGTCCCTCAACTGAAGAATGGATAAAAGGACTGTGGTGCATCTACACAATGGAATACTATTCAGCTATTCAAAACAAGGAAATCTTGAATTTTGCAAGCAAATGGATGGAATTAGAAATGATCATTCTGAGTGAGATAATGCAGACCCCAAAAGACACACATGGCCTACACTCACAATGTAGACATCCTCAGAGAGACTTCATCCAGCAGGGCATAGGGACAGTTACAGAGATTAGAACTTGAACACTAGACAGAGTACCAAGAGTGTAGGGTGGCCCTGTCAGGCCACAGAGGAAGAGGTCGTATGTAGTACGGGAGACACTAGATAAACTAAGATCAGATGTTAGGGGAGGAGGACTCCCCTTTCTAAGGACTAGGGGAGGGAAGGAAAGGGGATGAGAAAGGGCATGGGATCTGGAGTTGATGAAGCAAAGGAATTTTCTACAAATGGTGCTGGTCTTACTGGATGTTGTCATATAGAAGAATGCAAATGCACAAACCTTAAGTCCAAGTGGATCAAAGACCTCAACATAAAACAGAAAACATTAAATCTGATATAAGAGAAAATGGGGAGTAACCATTGAACTCACTGGCACAGGAGACATCTGCATGAACAGAACACCAACATGCCAGGCACTAAGATCAACAATTAATAAACTGGACCTCATGAAACTGAAAACTTTCTGCAAGGCAAAGCACACCATCAAGGGATGAAATAGTAGCCTACAGAATGGCAAAATTTCCTCCCCAACCCTTCATTTGAAGGAGGCCTGATATACAAAATATATAATGAAGCCAAGAAATTAAACATCAATATACCAAATAATCAATTTAAAAGTTGGATACAGATCTAAACAGAGAATTCTCAACAGAAGAATCTTTAATGCTGACATCTTAAGAAATGTTTGACATCTTTTTTCACTAGGGAAATACAAATCAAAAAACTATGAGATTCTATTTTACACTTGTCAAAAGGGCCAGAAGCTGAAGGGACAGCACATTCTGGCAAGGACGTGAAACAAGGGGAACAATTCTCCATTGCTGGTGGGAGTAAAAACTGTACAACCAATTTGGGAATCAATTTGTCAGTGTCTCAGAAAATTTGGAATAGATGTACCTCAAGATCCCCCCCCCATTACGTAACTCCTTGCCTTATACATAAAAGATACCATACGACAAGGACAGTTGCTCAACTATGTTCAGAGCAGCTTTATTTATAATAGCCAGAGACGAAAAAAAAAAAAAGCCTAACTGAAGAAAGGATAAACACAATGGAATATTACTCAGCTATTAAAACAAAATCATGAAATTTGTAAGCAAAGGTCATCCTGACTGAAGTAACTCCGACCCACAAGATATACATCCTATATATTCACTTATCAGTGCATGGAAGCCTGAAAGTACAGAATAACCAAGCTACAATGCAAAGAAAATAAGTAACAAGGAGTGACCCAAGAGGTGGGGAACTCTTGAATCTCACTGAAATGGGGGAATAGAATAAAATTTTGGTGTAGTTGAGGGGAAGGAACAAGAAGGGGTGAAGAGAGCAGGAGAGATTAAACATGTGAAGGACCAAGGGAAGGAGGGTTGGAAGAGAGAACTGAAATTGAGGTGGAGGGCTACACAAGAATGGACTAGAAACATAGGACAATGGAAACTCCCAGAAATCTATGATAGTGGCCCCAAGAGTCTAGCATGGGTGATAAAAAAAATATACATCTTAGGCACAGAAGACAGATAGGACTCTATAGAAAGACAAGGTCTTCAAAAACTCCAGAGACATGCAGAATATGGCACTTAAAATGTTTTTATTACTTTAAAGATTCATTGACGATGAAGCAGGTTAACTCTTGGATATACCCAGCTTAACTCAAAGAAGATGATGAGCATCAAAGAATCTACTTATGGAGATGGCTTCAAATGTGGCAAACTAGGGACTGGGCAAAAGGTCCTCATTTCTACCACAGACAGAATTCTGCCTAAAAAAAGGGCAAGCTTGGATGCGGGCAGAGTCGAAGGCCAAACTCAGCGAAGACAGGGTAAGCAAGTCCTCAATAGTTCCTGCCTCACAAATTTGTTTGTCAGATATATTGGACCAGAAGGCTGAGGAAGATGCTCCAATGCTATTGAGAGTTTTGGGTGACTATTCAGGTAGAAAACTGTCTCTGTCACCTTTTCATTTAGAAAACTACTAACCCGCACTCCCAGCATACTCAGATAATCAAGTTTACTCTTTCTCCAGTCTCTGAGGGAGTTGAAGTCCAGGTAGCTTAGTTTTACAATGATGCTTAATTGTTTAGGGGTTAAGATATTTTTAGATCTAGATAGGTGTTCTGAGTTGATAATGACAATATGTAATGGAGATTGACTTACATTCAGAAATTTGATTCACCAAGATAGGGAAGATGTCTTCTTCAAGGCTGCCAAATACAAATAACCAAAACACTAAGAATGTAACACTTATATACTTCCTGATTGTGTCACGGTTCTTCTTGCCATAGGTAATCTATTATGTCTGTGTGTGTAATAATATAAAAGTATATGTACCAAAATTAAATAATTAAAAAAAGAAACTCCATATTAAAAACAAATAATCTAATTTAAAAATGGAGTGGAGGGCTGGAGCGATGGTTAAGTAGTTAAGAACACTTACTTCTCTTAGAGAGGACTTGAGTTCTTTTGCCAGTACTGAGGTCAGATTCCAGTGTCCACAATGGGCATCACAATTTTCTGTCTGATAACTAGACTTATCTGCAAAGATAAAAACACAATTGAGAAATGCGTCCATATGCAACATTGCAGGGCATTTTCTTAATTAGTGATTGATGTGGAAGGCCCATCCCAGCAGGGAAACATCTAAAACAACAAGCTAAAAATAAATCCTTTTTATGTTTGTCAGGTATTTTGTCTCAGTAATGAGAAAAATCAATGTCAAGTTTGAATAAATTGCGAATTTGCTGGTAAAAAATAAAAATGGGGTAGAAATCTAAACAGAATTCTCTAAAGAGGAATCTCAAATCGCTGAGAAACACTAAAAGAAATATTCATTATTCTTTTCCATCAGGAAAATACATATCAAAATTATTTTGAGAATTTATCTTTCACCTGTCTGAATGGCTAATATCAATCACACAAGGGAAAGCTAATGCTGACAAGGATGTGGAGCAAGGGGAACACTCCTCCATTGCTGGTAGGACTGCAAACTAGTAGAGCCACTATTCAAAGTAATATGGTGGCTCCTCATAAAATTAGGAATCCATCTACCTCAAGACTCAGATATAACATTCTTAAGCATTACCCAAAGGTTGCTCCCTCATACTACAAGGACACTCATGGAACCATGTTCATAGCACCTTTATTCATAATAGCCAGAACTAGGGTTTAAAAACCTGAAATTTTGTAAAAGGGAACAGACATATCAGTGACTGTTGTGACAACCTTTATACAGTCTGATTGCAAAGGCCCTGTGGAAATCAGAAGTATCATGTGTAGCTATGGCTTTATTCTTCAACTGCATTAGGACAGTGATCAACTTAAAGCACAAGTAAAATGATTTAAGAGTCAGAGTTCCGTTCCTACATGTGTAAAAGGAGCCTTTACTTGGTAGATTTTATAAAGTGATGCATGACAATACATAATTTATTTTTCTACCCAGAGAAGAAATGAAGTCCCAAGGCATGTAAGCATAGCTGTACGTTAAGCCTCTTCCATCATGTAATGCTGCTAAAACAATTTTAGCCAAGAAAGCTTGAGCACTGTAAAAAATATTTTACGGTTTAGAATCTACTAAAGTAACACCATGATCCATGGAATCAAAATTAGTGTTCACTAACAGTTTGATTTCTTTGTTTCACAGATATTTCAGCTTTCTCTCAAAACATTTCGTTTTTCTCCCAGAATACTCTTATTAAAATTCACAGTCTTTCATGTCCTATCACGGAGTATCAGACTCTAACCATTCCTAATGATTCCTTGGTGGGATGGTCACTTAATGCTCAAATTAGAGCTCACTCATCCAGATCTGTGCTAACAACAGTTAGTAAGCTGCACTCAGCTCTCCTGCTCAGATTTACTAAGCATCCAGGTGGAGTTCATTATTGTGAATCACCCAGCATGGTCCCCCTGGCAGCAGATTAAGAAAACAGTCTAAATTAGAGATGGCTGCACTGCTAAACTTATTCCTCATTCAGAATGTGAGGACCCCCTGCGCATTGCCACATGCATCTTATCAGTAGCTGCCTTCTACCGAGGGACATCTCCGTTACCACTTGCTTCAGTATTTGTACTATACCTAAAATATTTATGAATTTGCAAGCTGAAAAGTTAGTTTTGCAGCTAATGCATTGCACAGCTGCATGTTCTTGGTTTGCAAATTCATAATTGGGGATTAACTACTAACAAATTCCAGCTTTAGGACAATTGAATGTATTTCTCAAAATGGCTATGTTGCCCAAGCTCCGTTACTGTCTTCCCCGGGCTAAGGAGGGTACAATGGTGGTTCAGCCTCTAGGGAGGGCGGAAAGAGGATGGATGGAGGGATACGACATCAGTCACCAACAGCCCCTCTGGCTGATTAACTAGCAGGTGTTAATAGGAACCCAAGGGAGAACTCTCCAGTTCCCTTTAGCTAGAGTGATAGTGACATGATTCAGGACCTGAAGGGTTTGGGGCCCTTTGAGGCTGAGGAAAGAGAAGCCGACTTGTAAAAAGGAAGATAACAGAGAGGCATGTGTTTTCAGAAGGTCTCTCTTAAGCACTAAGTGAGTCTGGTTTTGAAGATCTGTTCATAAACGCTCTCAAAGCAGATGTTCCAGGCATTTATTAAAAGAGTAAGAAAACGCACTGATCATTAAAATCACTGTTCATTCTCCAGTTTGGTTTCGAGTGGAGTTTTATTAGAAACGGACTAATTCTTCTTTTGCACAGCGTTTATCATATAAGTAAGCAAAAAAGTTATCGCGGGATGTCTTCCCCTGTCAAAGCCATCAAGAGTGTGTTTATGTGTCAAGCACTAAAGTGAAAATAAAAGACAATGGTATTTCGAGGAAGGGATGTCTGGTAAAATATACTGAACCTTAGATTATGTCGCTTTCTAAAATTGATTTGTTCTGTTTGCTGTCTCAGAGGAATGTTGTGATGCCAAGGTTTTAAGTTTGGTATTGTATTGTGCTTAAATATGTTTTTAAAGAAAGCGGAATTTTTTAACAGCAAAATGCACATACAAATATTTAACCATGTAAATACTTCAGCTTAACTATCAAAAATGTTATCTGAATGCTCCAAATCAGTCACGTCAACATCAATAATTAGTCTCTGTATTTTAAATAAGTGGAAGAATGAATGTTATATCCTTTTCTACCTAACATTTTGTGAGAATATATATATATATATACCTATATTTTATTCACTATTATTTCAAATAATATACAACTGGCTGATTATATTATATTTATGTATTATGAAATTGATGGTCATTGAGTACTTAATGGGTGATAGAATGTAAAATACTAATGTAAACATTATAAGTTATGTGTTTTGGGGAATAACAAGGACATACTTAGATTTGAAATGCAATCATAAGCAAGATACTGAGTAAATAGATATGCATGTGTTCAATATTAGTTCAGGTGAAAGACTTCAGTTCTTTACCAAATTACAAAATTTATGATTATGTCTTAGTCATACTAAATATTTCTTAATTTATAATTTTAACAATTCTGGAGAGGACATAAAGACATTTTGTATTTTGATGTCCCTTTCTTTACTAATGAATGTGATTGATGACTTTTTCCTTCCATTCATTACATGAAAACTTTCTCATCCATTTTCACCAATATCCCAATTTCTCCTGATTGATGAATAATAAACTATTGTATATCTCAGATACAATCATTTCTTTCATATAGCAATTAAAACATATTTCCCAATTCTGAGGCTTATATTTTGACATATTATTATTTTTCTGCAGTTGAAAATCAACCCAAAATTCCATGAATGTACAGTCCTAATTATATCATTTTTGTTAAATGAATGCATTCATTTTCTATGCATTATTAAATTACTATTTTTATAGTTAGAAAAAATTATATTTGTGATGCAAAAGGAAATTATCTATTAATTTATAATTCTGTGAATTATAAAATATACAAATATATTTAAACTTTGAAAAACGTATTACAATTAGAAATGATCCAGGTGGATTCTACTTAGTAACATTGGGTAGAATACATATCACTCAGGTTTTAAACTGTGGTAGATTTGGGTCCATATGGCATAGAATTGCTGAAGCTGAAACAGGAAAAAACACACTCTGCAGTACATCAGAAGGTGGAATTCAAAGTTTCTTGAATGACTAGAAATGGAGGAGATTTTCTAAAATAAAGGAGAAAAGGGGAAGAAGCACAAGATTGACTTATAAATCTAAACTGCTCTTTACTATAACAAACTCTGAACTGTGAAGTTTCCAAGGAATCTTCCAGAAGGCAAATACTGACAGGCAGAAGTTAGTGAATGAAGGCATGAAGCCAGCTACACGAGACAAATACACCATGTTTAGACCTCTGAGGTCAGCTTTACTACCTGTTTCTGTCCTACCAACAAAGCTCCATATGACTGAAGACTATGTAATCCACTGACCAAGATGCAACTTGGGAGAGGAATAGGTTATTTAGTGCAGTGACAACTGCACATGAAAAATAAGAATGTGCAAGGTCGGGTTAAAGGAATACAGATATATAGGGGAATGTTTACAACTCTTCTGATGATTTGCTTACCTGAAGTCTTGGATTGAGTATTTCACCTACATCCTAGCTGACTCAAAATCTAGCAAAATGAGTAATTGATATTTTAACATCTGTGCTGAGTGGCAAGATCTTCATAATTGGAGAAGAAAAGCTCCTTTCTTAAAGAAGGCTCTAACACTTCATAAACAAACTGGAAGATATTAGATGTATCCAAAGGAAAATCTCTTGAGCTTTCTGATATGAAGACAGTTGAATTAAACTAAAGGCCACCCACTTTCTATCATTATATTTAAAAATTTACAATGTGCTCTATACAACAAAAAATTTATATTTTGTAAGCCATTAAAATAAAGCAACACAAGCACAACATTTTGCCCACTACCTATGGTGGCTAAATTACTGTAATTCTTAAGGCCTAGTATATTGTTTTCTACTAACATTCTATTAATATTATTATTATTATTATTATTATTATTATTATTATTATTATTATTATTATTAATTCTACTGATATTCTATAAACATTTCTATTAATGGTACTTAATACATTAAATACTCAATTATATATTTAGCATGCATACTGAATGACAAATGTAATAAATGGAGATTTTTTTACTATGTTTTATTATAATTTATTCAGATTAGATGCAATGGTTATCCACTCAGTTGTATCTTCCCATTCCCACCCTTTCACCCTTTCACCCTATTCCTTAGCCCTAGACCTTTAGCAGGAGGGTACCTCCTCCCTCACCATATGACCACAGTCTATCAGGTCTCATCCTGATAGCCTGCTTCCCCTTCTTCTGTATGCCTCAGACATTTCCAACAAAATGAGGGCACCAGGGTTCATGTCAGAAATTGTCCCTGCTATCCCCACAACCATGGAGAATGAACTGTCTATTGGTTATATCTAAAGAGGGTGACTAGGTATACTGCATGCATTGTCCTTGGTTGGTACAACAGTTTGTGCAGGAAAACTGGGTCCACAACTGCCAGGCTTGATGGTCTCCTTGTGGGACTCCTGAACCCTCTGGGTCCTTCCACTTCCCACTTCTTCCATACCATTCTCACCTGGAGTCCATCAGTGAGTCCCAGCATCTTTCCCATCCGCTGCTGAGGGAAGACTCTCAGAGAGATCTATGTTCGGCTGATTTGTACTTATAAATGACTATATACCATGCATGTCTTTTTGTGTCTGCATTACCTCACCCAGGATGATCATTTCTGGTTCCATCCATTTGTCTGCAAATTTCAAGATTTCCTTGTTTTTAGTAGCTGAGTAGTATTCCATTGTGTAAGTGTACCATAGTTTCTTTACCTATTCTTATGTTGAGGAATATTTAGGTTATTTTCAGATTCTGCCTATTATAAATAAAGTTGCTATGAACATAGTTGAGCATATGTCCTTGTTGTATGCTGAAACTTCTCTCAGGTATATGCCCTGGAGCGGTGTAGATGAGTCTTGAGGTAGCACTATTACCAATTTTCTGAGAAAGTGCCAGATTGATTTCCAAAGTGGTTGTATAAGTTTGTACTCCCACCAGCATTGGAGGAGTGTTCCCCTTTCTCCACATCCGGGCCAGCATGTGCTCTCACTGAGTTTTTTATCTTAACCATTCTGACCGGTGTAAGAATCTAAGAGTCATCTTGATTTTCATTTCCGTGATGACTAAGGATGCTGAAGTGTTTCTCAGTCATTCAGTATTCTTCTGTTGAGAATTCTCTGTTTAGATCTGCACCTTGTTTCTTAATTGGGGTATTTGGTTTGGTGGTGTTTAATTTCTTGAGTTCTTTATATATTTTGGATATTTGCATTTTGCCGGTTTATGTAGATTTGGTGAAGATATTTTTTCCAGTCTGTAGGCTATCAATTTGTTCTGTTAACAGTGTCCTTTGCCTTACAGAAGTTCTTCAGTTTTATGAGGATCCATTTATTAATTGTTGATTTTAGAGCTTGAGCTATTTGTGTTCTGTTCAGGGAGTTGTTCTGTGCCAATGTGTTCAAAGCTCTTCCTCACATCTTCTTCTAACAGATTTAGTGTATCTGTCGTTTTTTTGTTTTGTTTTTTTGTTTTTTGTTTTTTTGTTTTTTGTTTTTTTTTTGAGTACTTTACTCAAATTGAACTTGAGTTTTGTTCAGGGTGATAAATATGGATCTACTTGCTTTTTTCTACATGTAGAAATCCAGGTAGACCAGCACCATTTGTTGAAGATACTATCTTTTTTTCCATTGTATGCATTTGGGTTCTTTGTCAAAAATCAGATGTCCATAGATGTGTGGGTTAATTTCTGGGTCTTAACTTTGATTCCACTGATCATCTGGGCTACTCCTCTGCCAGTACCGTGTCATGTTAATTGCTATTGCTCTGTAGTACAGCTTGAGATCAGCTGTACTATATGGAAATTCTTCTGGAAGAACTTTTATTGTGCAGGATTGTTTTAGCCATTCTGGGTGTGTCCCCATATGAAATTGAGAATTGATTTTTCAAGGTTTTTAATAAACTGTCTATATATTTTGATAGAGATTGCCCTGAATCTGCAAGTTGCTTTTGGTAAGATGGTCATTTTTACAGTGTTGATTCTCTGGATTCAAAAGCATCGGAGATCTTTCCATCTTCTGATATCTTCTTCAATTTCTTCAGGCACTTGAAGTTTTTTTTTCATATACGTCTTTTACTTACTTGGTTAGAGTTATACCAAGATACTTTAAATTATTTGTGCCTATGGTGAAGGATATAGTTGCCCTCGTTTCTTTCTCAACCAGTTTGTTATTTGTATGTAGGATGGCTACTGACTTTTTTTGAGTTGATTTTTTATCCAGCCACTTTGCTGAAGGTGTTTATCAGCTGTAGTAGTTATCTGGTGGAATATTGGAGGTCACTTATGTACACTATCATAGCATCTGTGAGTAGCAATGATTTGACTTCCTCCTTTTTGATGTGCATCTCCTTGATCTCTGTTTGTTATCTTATTGTTCCAGCTAGAACTTCAGGTGTTGTATTAAAGAGACATGGAGAAACTGGGCACCCTTGTCCAGTCCCTGATTTTAGTGGAATTTCCTTGAGTTTCTCTCCATTCAATTTGATGGTGGCTATTAGTTTGCTCTGCAATGCTTTTGTTATTTTGTTATGTTGAGGTATGTGCCTTGTATCCCTGATCAGCTCAGGACTTTATGGATTGGATGTTGGATTTTGTGAAATGCTTTTTTAGCATCTAAGGAGGTGATCATGTGGTTTTTTTCTTAAGTGTGTTTATATGGTGGATTATATTGATGGATTTCCATATATTGATCCTTCCCTGCATGCCTGGGATAAAGCATAATTGGTCATGGTGAGAGTATTTGTGCATCGATATTCAAAAGAGAATCTGGTCTGAAGTTATCTTTATTTGGTGGATCTTTGTGAGGCTTAGCTATCAAAGTGACCGTGGCTTCATAGAATGAGTTTGGTAATGTCCCTTCCATTTCTATTTTGTGGAGTAGTTTGAAGAGAATCAGCATTAGCTTTTCTTTAAGGTCTGGTAGAATTCTGAGCTGAATCCTTCTGGCCTTGGGCTATATTTTTGTTGTTGTTCAGAGACTTTTGATGACTGCTTCTATTTTGTGGGAGATACAGGACTATTTAATTTGTTGATTTGATTCAACTTTGGCAAGTGGAGTCTATTCAGAAAATTGTCCATTTCCTATAAATTTTCAAAATTTGTAGCATGTAGACTTTTGAAATAAGACCTAATGGTTCTTTGAATTTTTTCAGTGGCTGTTATTATGTCTCCCTCTTCTTTTTGATTTTGTTGATTTGGATAGTGTCTCTTTGCCTTTTAATTAGTTTGGCTAAGTATTTTTCTATCTTGTTGATTTTCTCAAAAAAACAGGTCTTGGATTTGTTGATTCTTTGAATTATTTTGATTGTATCTAATTTATTAATTTTAGCCTTGATATGATTATTTCCTGCAGCCAACCACTCTTGGGTGTTTCTGCTTCTTTTTTCCCCTAGGGATTCCGTATGTGTCATTAGATTGCCTGCATGATATGTTTCCAAGCTCTTTATGAAGGTACTTAGTGCTATGATCTTTCTTCTTGGCACTGCTTTCAGTGTGTCCCATAAAGTTTGGTATGTTGTACCTGCATTTTCATTGAGATTTTAGGAAGTCCCTAATTTGTTTAATACTTCTCTGACTCAGTTATCACTGAATAGAAAGTTATTCAGTTTCAAAGTGAGTGTAGGCTATTTTTTAAATTTTTGTTGTTGTTGAGCTCCAGCCTTAGTCCTGATAGATTACAATGTATAATTTCTATCTTCTTGTATCTGTTGAACTTGGCATTGTGACCTACTATATGGCTCATTTCCATGAGGTGCTGAGAAGAAGCTATAATCTTTTGTGTTTGGGTGAAATTTTCTGTAGATATATGTTAGGTCCATTTGATTCATGACATTGGTTAGTATCATTATTTTTCTGTTTAGCTTCTGTTTAGCTCACTGATCCTTTTATGAGAGAAAGGTGTTGAAGTCTCCCACTATTAATGTGTGGAGATCAATGTGTGGTTTAAGCTTAATTATTCCTTTTACAAGCATTGGTGCCTTTGTATTCAGGGTATAGATGCTCAGAATTGTGATATATTTTGGTTGAATTTTCCTTTGATAGTTATCAAGTGTCCTTCCTCATCTCTTTAGATTAATTTTGACTGAAAGTCTATTTTATTAAATATAAGAATGGATACTCTAGCTTTCTTCTTGTGACCATTTGCTTGGAAGACCATTTTCCAGCCTTTTACCCTGAGGCAGTGTCTATCTTTGGGGCTGAGATATGTTTCTGGAATGCAGCAGAATGTTGGGTCTCCAGTCTCTTAGTTGTGTCTTTTCATTGGAGAGTTGAGACCATTGATGTTGAGAGAGACTAAAGCTAAGTTGTGGATTTCCAGTGTGATTCTGGTTGTAGTTAACCTGTTTCAGTTGGATTTATCCTTCTATTATCCTCTGTAAGTCTGGATTTTAGGATTGGTAATGTTTGATTTTCTTTTTCTCTTGGAATACCTTGTTTTCTTCATCTATGGTGATTGAAAATTTTGCTGGGTATAGCAGTCTGGACTGGCATCTGTAGTCTCTTAGGATTTGCCTAGGCCCTTCTGGGTTTTATTGTTTCCACTAAAAATAAGAATCAGGTGTGGTTCTGATAGGTTTGACATTATATGTTACTTGTCTTTTTCCTTGCATCTTTTAATATTTTTTCTTTGTTCTGCGAATTTTGTGTTTTGATTTTTATGTGGCAGGAGTATTTTCTTTTCTGGTCTCCTCTGTTTGGTATTCTGTAGGCCTCTCCTATTTTCATATGAGTCTTTTTCTTCAACCTGGAAATGTTTCTCTGTGATTTTGTTAAAAATATTTTCTGTGCCTTGGAGTTGGGCATCTTCTCTTTCATCCATTTTTATTATCCTTAAGTTTCATCTTTTCAGGGTATCCTTGATTTCTTGAATATTTTATGTCAGAAATTTTTTAGAATTAACATTTTCTTTGACGGTTGCATCAAATTATTTCATTGGATCTCCTACATCTTAGATTCCTATATCTGATGGAGATGCTTACTTCTGTACTTCCTGTTTTCTTCTCTTAATTCTCTTTTTCTAGCCTTTCCTAGTTTGTGCTTTTTATCATTGTTTTCATTTTAGCTTCAGAAATTGAGCCATTTTATTGATTTTGTTCACCTGAATTTCTCCCAGTCATTTTTTCATTTCCTCTCTATGGGCCTCTTTTATGGCCTCTCTAAGGTCCTTAATCTGTTTGACTATATCTTTCTGTATTTCTTTACTGATTTTATTTGTTTCCTCCATCATCATCTTCGTTATGAAGGATTTGAGATCTTTTTCTTGTGTTTCAGTTATGTTTGAGTTTCCAGGGCTTATTGCTTTGGAATAACTGGTTTCTGGAGAGGCCATATTATTTGGGCTTTTGTTGTTTGTGTTTTTATTCTGGCCTTTAATCATCTTGCTGTTTCTGGCATTGGGTGGTAGTTTCTGGTTTTCTTCACTGGTCATTCAGAGCACTTCATAGGTGAGTCAGGAATCAGGGAACCCTTCCATGGATCAGGTGGGTGACATGGGTTCAGATCTGGGAACTTTCTGTGGATTAGCTGGGTGGTCTGAGGTCAGATCCACTTGTACTCTACACTGTGGGGTCTCCTCTGAGCTCTAAGACCCAGACACCATCAACTTGTGGCCAGCAGTTCCATCTGAAACACAGGGCATGTGTGTTACTTGATGCCAGGATGTGGCTAGCTAGGTTCTTGAACAGTTCCTGGATTGGCCAGATGACCTGAGGTCAGATCCACCTTGCTCCACACCTTGGGGTCTTCCCTGGGCTAGCAGCTCCAGACCCTGGCACAGTGCAGCATGCACAGTTCAGCCTGACACAGAATGTCAGTGTAGTGTGATGGCAGACATGTGGCTAGGCTTTGGCAACTGTGTCTGCACCCATCTGGGCCCTGGAGCCTTCTGTGGATTGGCTGGATGATGTAAGGTCAGATCCATCTGTGCTCCACACCCTGGGATCTCCCCTGGGCTAGCAGAACCAGAATCTGGTGCTCTGCAGCCCACAATTCAATCAGAAATACAGAGTCTGAGATGTAGGGCATTGACGCTTCTTACGATCAGGTAGGCATTCAGACTTTGGGGACTGGGCACCCACCCTCAGGGACCCAGGGATTCCTTTGTGGAACAGCTGGATAGTCCGAGGCTGGACCCTCCTGTGCTTCATACAGTGTGGGCCCCTCTCACACAGGGCACTCCAGTTCTGATACTGTGTAGCTCCCAGCCCTGTCTCTTGGCTCAGTCTTGCTGATCAGACACAGTGCATGATCAGCACCACCATCTTGGATCAAAAAAGGAGCTTTTAAATTAGATAATGTCTAAATTTAATTTTTGTTGTTGTTATATTTTTGTTTTTATTAATGTTAAATGTTATTTTATGCACTGTATTTGATTCTATTCTTTCCCCTCCTCCAACTCCTTCCAGATCCTCCTTTCTACCTACTTGTCCAATTTCAGGTTCTATCTCTCTGTCTCTCTGTCTCTCTGTGTGTGTCTGTCTGTCTCTCTCTCTCTCTCTCTCTCTCTCTCTCTGTGTGTGTGTGTGTGTGTATGTGTGTGTTTCTGTGTGTGTATGTCTAAAGAGTAAGCGAAGGCAAACAACTGCAACACAAAGTACACACACACACAAACATGGAGTCTGATTTGTTATGGTCAGATACTCCTGGACACAGAGTTTGCCCTAGAGTGTCAATTTACCAGTGTCATTTCATTAGGAAAGCTAATTTCCTCTCTTTTAGCAGATATAAATGGAAAAGAAATATAAAGTCATTTGAATTCCAAATATATGAAAGTTGTGAGGCGATATCTTAGTTAATGAAGTCCATGACACACATGGGGATCTGAGTAGCAATCCTAAAAGGAGTGTGAAAAAAAAACAACAGACATGGTAGCATGCTTCAAATTCCAGAGTTTGTGGGGCAGAGACAGAGAATCTCTGGAGTTCTTTGGCTATCCAGCCTAGCTTAAATATCAAATCTTAACATAGTGAGTAAAGAAATTCTGTTTCAAAGAACCAAATGATATTCAATAACCACTGATGTTGCTTTCTGGCTTTCACATGCACAGTTACACATAAATATGAAATTTTCACTATCCCCAACACACACACACACACACACACACACACACACACACATACACACACACACACACACACACACACACACACACACACACACACACACGACTATCAATATATACTTGTTAAAGTAGCAAATTTGGTGCTTTTATCAATACTATTATTAACTTTAGCTTTCATGTTTATTTTGTGTTGTTATTATATACACTTGTTGTAGAAATGGTTCTCTGGTAATTATATCATTATTGGACAGATGAGAAAATAGTAACTAACTTGAGATGGCTTCTGAGCACTTCTTATAAATTTAATTATGGGACTTATACTTAGTCTTGATGTAATACAAGCAAATGCAAGTACTTTTTCTGATTCTTAACAAAAATATGTGTACATATATATCAGATTTTTAGGTTTCCATATGGATTATGTCTTCACCATTATTCCTACAAAGTAAATTACAATTAGTCCTAGAAAATCTTTTGTTACCAAAATATGTATATAACTAGTTTTGTATTGAGACAATAAGTCTCACTACTATACAATACAAAGCATCAAAGTAAAGGTCTTATAAATGCATAAATTTTGGAATGTTATGAATTATGGAAATTTTATACAGAACTTTTAAAATCAGTAGAAAAACTAAGCGTATTATGTTTTATAATAACCTATAGTTTGCTAAAATTTTAAATTTTTCATAGGTTTATCACCATAATAGAGTGTTTTAAATTGCAATTCATATAAATATCCACTGTGCAAATTATAAAAATTCTTATATACCTGGTTATATTTCTCAAAATCTAAGTGAAAAATTCAAGGGAGAGGTTGTCTTTAAAATATTTACCCAAGTTATTCAGTAGACATAGTATTTATATTTGCTATTATACATAATGTAAATATTTCCAATATATTCTGCTTAATATGGGCTAATGACAATACTGAGAAACAGTTATAAGAATGTGGTAAATATACAGTAAAAATGGCCATCCATATACCCCATTCCTAAAGCGAATGTGCTGTACATTACTATTGCTAAAAATTTCTTTTTCTTATCATCTCAGATGTTTGTGTCACCTAAATTAGGAAATAAAAATTTTCTAGATGTCTAACTCAGGAAAACACTTTTGAAATTTGTATACACAATAGTATATTCATTATTAATATTAGAACAAATTAAAAATCTTCACAGAATAATATCTGTGCCTTCTAGTACTAATATCATTGAGCTCCTTAATCAGATCAGTAAAGAGGACACATACAGGCAAATATAATTCTGCAAAAACAAAAATGAAAACAAAAAATGAAGATTAAAAATCTTGGAGACTATCTTTTTCAAGTACATGCAATTAGACATCCTTGTAGAGAATTGGAAAATGATATGTTACCATTTTCTTGAAATACGGATGCTTCCTAATTGTAAACATGTTAACATAACTAAATTGTTTGACATTAAAGGATGATGTCAGTACATTATTGAAGAATATCTAAGTGGATAGGATTGTAAAATGGCATTAAATTTATTTCTATAAGCACAAATGCAAATGGGAAAATAATAAAAATCTTCCTCAAGATACTATACTAGTGCTGGGCATGGTGGCATATGTCTTTAATCTCAGCACTCGGGAGGCAAAGGCAAGCAGATCACTGTGAGCTCAAGGCTAGCCTGGTCTACAAAGTGAGTTAAAGAAACAATAAAAAAATTAGAGAAATAAAAAATACTACAGGACAGAGCATACTGAAAGCACAAACCAATGTGCACATTTCATGTTGTTTGTCATTTGTAAATGGGTATTGTTACCACTGCCTTTCCATTGGAATAAAATGGTACTTTATTTAGTTTGTGTTAGATTTGAAAATCACTAATCTCATTGTACTTTCATTTCTCTCCAAATGTTATAACTTGCATGTTAACAAGGCTCCATATTTCTCCCCATAACTCAAAACAGTTAATACACCCTTTATTGCTGCTTCCCTCAGTTAGAAAGCTTTCTATAGCTTTTTAAAACTTCCCAAAAGTGCAGGTGGCCAAATCATTTCTTTTAGGAGTATGCAGATTGCTGTTCCTCAAAGCCTGCTCCCTCAATGATGCTAAATACATAACTATGAAAAATGAGGAAGATATTGAGTCAGAAAAATCTTGAAGGACCAAGATATGAAAACAAATGTTTTCAAATCTTCTGACATCTGGTACTCAACATGAAACTGGAATATTGAAACATTGCTAAAGAATTCTTCTTTCAAAAGATTGATTTAAATAATTGTGTAGCAGCATCTACTAGTGCCACTAGCATGATAATAAAGGGAAATTATCACTGATATGTTAATTTAAACAAATGTTTTTACAATTCTTAAAATATTCTTAAAATAGTATGTTAGAACAGTACAATATAGTTAATATGAACATCCAGTTAAAAGTAATTTACGTCTTGTCATCAAAGGTTGTTTTTCCCCAGCCCCAATCTGAGTATCACAGATTGTACTACTGTGAAAAAAAGAGAAGCATTTCACATTTTCAAGTGGAGCTCCATGTCCACACCATCAGCCACAATAACATCAACAACTATTATTTTGTCTATATATTATAAAATATTCTTATTATGTTTTTATTCATTACTCATGAATTTCACATTCAAGCACCCCAATCACACTCATCTTGCTTTCCTTTTGTACCTGCCCTCTGACCTTGCAATCTTACCCCAAAAGAAAAAAAAATTATCATAGTGAAAGCTGTAGTGTGTTTCCACACTTCTGTACTTGAAACTGTTCATTGAAATGAGTCAATGGTGGTTCCAGGTCCCTGGCTTCTGCTACACTAAAATACTGGATCCTCAGCTGGCCTTCTGTAGCATATCCTGCTGTTGTCCCATGTTATGGAGATCCTGAAACTCTGTATTTGTAGGACCAGCTCCTTCATACACTCCAGCAGTTTGTAGATGGGCTAGGTCAAATTAAAGGCCACCATATCTCTTGCACTCACACCATGGGGCTGAGCTCTCTTGCACTGCCCTGTCTAGCTCACATAATGCAAGGGGCTGAGTCAGCTAATACTAATTGTAACTTTTCTTTTCCTTTTTTACCATTTTTTTACTTCTAAGTATTTCATTTAAACTAATTGGAAAAACATTTGTTGTGTGTTAAGAACTTCATGCTCCATATGAGAAAAATGTATTTTTTGAGCATTTGGGGAGAGATGGGTGTAAGGCGCGGCCGCACCCAATAATGGCAGCAACCTTTACCACTTGGCGGCGACTGTTAACGCTCCCGCGCATGCACAGACATAAGCCCTCTCAATGCACCCCTCCTGAACAGGGGTATGCAAATGAAGCACTCCAACACGGCCCTCTCTACTCCGGGCATGCTAATGGGGCATGCTAATGAGGCATGCTAATAAGGCATCCAAATGCAACCAATGAGACTTTGACACACCATGTACAGCATTTGGGGTCTTTCGCTTCAGCTTCAAGGACGCTCCCAATAAAGCGCAATTGAGAAGAATCCTGGTGTCTGTGTCGTTCCTGCCGGCGGGAGGGCACGACAGATGGGCAAGAATATAGAACAAAAAATCATAATATAACTACAAAGTATAAGGGGTAGAGTATGTGCTTGCTTTACTTTGGTGATGAGTTACCTTTCAGTAACATATAGGCTAAAAGCTAAGTAGCACAATAAACCACCTTGAAAAGTAGGTGATAGAGCATGGCACACAATAAGAAAACGTAGCATCCTAATCCTCAGTTGAAATGCATTCTGAGGACATGAAAATGAGACCTGGCTAGAGAATGAATAGAAAAAAATAGTAATGGAAGAATCAAACAGACAGCAACGTGTCATTTACAGTCAGTTTGGAGGATTTCTAAGCTTCTGATGTGTTTTAATCAAGGACTGGTACTTTTTGGATAGCTTGTCTTGGACAACTGTTAGAAAGGAACAGGAAACACTTGCCCAGGCATGGGTGATGACATAATCAGGTGTCATCTGGCACTGGAGCTGACTGAAGTGCATTGTTTGAAGTTCACAGACAGGTCAGTGGATAGAATAGTTGATGTGCAAATGAAATGAAGTGAAATCAAATGTATATATTCAAAATAGTTAACAGAGTCACCATGTTTTGAATAATTCAATTATTTTTGTAAAGTATGCTAATAGTCAATTATTTGTATAATGTTTCCAGAAATCTCCTTTTCTGTTTTCCCTCCTCTTCTCTTACCTCCTTTTCCTTCTTTCTTTCTTTCTGGCCCATTCTCTCTTCTGCTTTGTCTCAGGGGCTTTACAACATGCCCGATGTCATGATTATTTTTGCTGTCCCTCTTCAGATTATTTTGAAGTAGTCATTTTGGTGAGATTTTATGGCTGTACATTATGGCATTACTAAGAGACACAATCACGTAGAAAAACTCCTCTGGCAAATACCATCTGTCTTCTTCTTCTGAAATGTTTCTTGTCCTGAGCCTTTGTTTCTGGAAGTGCCCTTAGGACTGGGCTCTACAACCCTGCCTATTTATTAGTTGTGGTTTTCTCTAATGGTCTCCATCTGTTGCAAAGATAAGTTTCCTTGATGAGGAGTGTGGACTACAGTTATCTGTGTGTAGTAGGGCAAATGTTTAGAGTGTGGCTAGGCATCATTCTGGTATAGTAAAGTGATGCTTGTAGGTTCATGACCTTACTAGGCCTGAGAACTTAGCTAAGTTTACAATATGTGGTATGTTTTTCCTCTTTTTTTGAGTAGCTCTTCATCCAGTTAGTGAGTTGTTAGTTACTGCCAAGGTAACTTATGATAAATACAGGCCATCACTGAACCCTCCAGGCTACCATGCCCTGCTGAGTATTGTTGGGATTCAAAGGACTTCATATCATTGTTGGTGGCCTATTTTAATATGTCACTCCTTTTGAAGCTTTCACAGTGCCTCCTGGTACTATGAAAAGTAAGCCTTAGGAAAGAGGCTTTCAGATGACTTCCATGTCAGGAGTCTCTGTGTCCTGTATCTGAAGGGCATGGTACTTACCTTCCATCTGTTGTGGTGGTGAGGGGGAGTGGCAAGAGCAATAGAAATATCCAGAAACATTGGAGGAGTCTCTTGGATAATGGTAAAAATCTAAAAAGAATTTCTCATGTCTGGTGTTAGGGCTTTCACTAGATAGTCTTTGGCTCTTGAAAGAAACATTGTCAGATGGGATGAGAAAATCTGATTTATATTACATATAATTTATTATGCATATATTACCGATATGTAATATAAATATAAAATTCATACCCAGACTTAAATGTATTATAGCTTTAGATAGATCATTTCTTATGACATTTTCTTTTTCTTTCCTTTTTTATTCTTCTTTTACTTTCCTCTATAAGTTAACATGTATGCATATCTTTTCAGGATGTAGGTACACTTTTTTTTTTAATTTAATGGAGCACTATAAGTTTTGTTTAAGACTTGAAGAACTCTGCTTCTAGCTCCCAAAAAATAGCATTTTAAAATTTATTCACATTACATCCCTATTGCTGTTCCTTCTTCCTCTTCTCTTGGTGCTGCCCTCCCTGTCTTTACCCTTTTTCCCTCCTGCCCTTCTCCTCAAAAAAGGAAGTCCCCCAAACTACCAACTCATTCTCTTCCACTGAGGCCCCCAGAGGCAGCACAGTTATGGAAAAATGAGCCAAATGCAGCAGTCTTGTTGGAAATATCCCCTGCTCTAATTGGTAGGAGACCCTTATGAAGACGAAACTACTCATTAGCTACATATGTATCGGGTACCTAGGTCCAATCTGCGCATGCTCTTTGGTTTGTGGTTCAGTCTCTGTGAACCCCATGATCCTTGGCTAGGTTAGTTGACTCTGTTGATCTTGTGAAACTCTTGTCTCCTCTCGGTCCTTCAATCCTTCCTCATTTCCTCAAGCTTTCCTGAGCACTGCCTTATGTTTGGCTGTGGGTCTTTGCATCTGTTTTGATCTGATGTTAGTTTGATCCTCTCAGAGGTCAGTTATGCTAGTCTCCTGCCTGCAAACATAACTGTGTATCTTTAATAGTGTCAGTGGTTGGCTCTCTTCCATGGTGTGAGTCTCAGGTTACTGCAGACATTGTTTGGCCCTTCCCTCAACTTCTGCTCCATTTTCTCCCAGCACACATTATTGGCAGGGTAAATTTTGAATCAAAGTTTTTTTGGGGAGGTGGATGGGTTCTCTCTTCTCTTTCCTGGAAATCCTGCCTCGGTATGGGAAATACTCACTTCAGTCTACATAACCCCAGCTGCTAGGAGTCTCAGCTAGAGTCGTCTGCATAACTTCCCAGGAGGCTACCCAACTGAGGGCCTCCAGCTTGTCCTAGAGATGCCTCCCAGTTGATTTCCCTTCTCTCTCCCTGCTCTCTAACCTCCCACCCCTGCTCTCCTTCTACCTGATCATCATATTCATTCCCTTTCCCATCTCATCTGCCACTTAGATCTCTCACTTCATTCACTTCCAGTGTCTGTTTTATTTCTCCTTCTGAGAAAAATTCAAGCATCCTCCCTTGGGTGTCCCTTGTTATTTAGCTTCTTTGGGTCTGTGCATTGTAGAATGTTTATTCTGTACTACATGTTTAATATCTATTTAAAAGTGAGTACATATCATGTGTGTCATTCTGGGTCTGAGGTAACACAATCAGGATAATATATTTTAGTTCTACCAATTTCTCTGCCTATTGCATGCTTTCCTTGTTTTTAATAGCAGAATAGTAGTCCGTTTTGTAAATGAACCACATTTTCTTTATCCATTCTTCCACTGAGGGACATCTAGGTTGCTTCCTTGTCATAGGTGTTATGAATAAAGCCGCTATAAATGTAGTTAAGGAGATATCCTTGTGGTATGCCAGATAACATTTTGGGTATAAACCCAGGAGTGGTATATCTGGGTATTGATGTAGAACTACTTCCAGTGTTGTGAGAAAGTGATTTCCAAAGTGATTTTACAAATTTACACTCCAACCAACATTTGCATAATTACAGAAGGTTGAAAAATCTATACAAATTTTTTTATCAAAAATAACTAAAATTTTATATCAATATATAATAGTCTATGCAAGTGTATTAGAAACAATGTTAGTTATATATAAATGTATAAACATCTATACTAATGTAACAAAAAGAACTTTAATTTTGTATCACTATATAATAATCTATACTAATGTATCAAAATATTTGAATATAAAGCAGTAGTTCTACAGTTGAAGAGCAGATTCAACAATCTACCATTTTCTACTAATTTTCCTATATGTTTCCTATACAATATTCCTATATTTCCCTTATTCTTCTTAATTCCTTTCTGTTTACCAAAGAAGGAAAACGAACTGTCCATTGGCTGGCAACATTTGAACAGGGGATCTAGGCTCTCTACTTACATTGTAGGGGAGGGGAAAAGGGCATAAGAGGGAGGGAAGATGGGAACAGGAAGATAAGAATAAGGGGATTACAACTTTGATGTAATGTGAATAAATTTTAATAAAATAAATAGAAAAGAAGGAAGGATAGAGAAAAAGTAAAGAGAGAAATCCCTGAGTCTAAGATCATATACCTTGCTTTTTCCCTGATCAAGACTATTAATGACTTGTAACCCACCCCTTTCAATGACCAATACCCGTCATCTAATAGACCAACCAAAACCTGTCCACCTCATCCTAAAGCAATGGGATGTGATTATTTTTGAGAGCACTTCCTGTTGATTTGGGGCAGAGGATTTCTTTTTGAAGACCTAGTGGAATTTGGGAATATGGTTAAGTCTTAAGGAAGCCAGCTATAACATTTGTTGTCCTGTCTCTAAATGTTGTGAAAATGCAAGTGGGCTTAAATGAAGTTCTGATAGTAACAGTCTGAGAGGCTAGATCAAATGAGCTCTCTGCTTTGCTGTTGTCTTGGAAGCAGGTTTTGATGAAACAGCAACTGAAGCAGTCTGAGGCTGGATCATGCCAGACACTAGAATAAATTAGTTTTCATGCCTCAGCATCCTATAGGTCGAGTATTGTCAAGGCAGTCTCCATTCTTTCAATGCTTGGTCTTTTTGTTCTGTTAGTGTAAATCTACATTGTAAATGTAGAACTGTATATTACTTGTGAGATTACATATATTACTCACAATTACATATGCATGGGAGGTGCAAGGTGCATGGATCAACTGAAGATGTTTACTTGCTCTGTGTATGAGCAAGTGAAAGTTGTGGGAAGCCATGCCAAATTCTGCCATGTCAAAAATCCTGTGCTTAGGCTGCATGCTGTGACCTTCAAGTTGCTGACCTTTGCCTCAAGAGGTCGTCTTGTGTTCCAGGCTATCCTTGGACTATTTACCTTTGAAAGAAGTAGGGAAGCCCCAACTTGGAACCACCCAGAAGATCAAGGAAGTTCCTACAGGGAACTACTCAGAGAACTAGGAAGTTCTACAGGGAGAAATTCAGGCTATTGCATTCTTGCCCAGGGGCTAGGGTGAGGGAGATTAGAGTAGATCCTATTGGCCTTGCTCTCTCTATATTCTTACTAGTCAGGCATTAAAGTGAATCTTGATCAGAAATTTTCTGACTTGATTTGTTATTTCTCGCATCTCTGTATTTTACTTTCAATCCCTACTCCCTCTTTCAGGTGAACTCTGATTCTATTTTTTTCCAGCGGGCCAGGACCTGACAGAAAGCCATCTGTCTTTGTTTAAGCTAGTCTGGATTATAAGAAAAACTGTAACACCAATTTTTGTCTATGCCATTTA
This sequence comes from Acomys minous, assembly GCF_964271855.1. NCBI lineage: Eukaryota > Metazoa > Chordata > Mammalia > Rodentia > Muridae > Acomys > Acomys minous. The sequence continues at coordinate 82,138,002 of NC_140492.1, read as the reverse complement.
AAAGAACAACATTTTAAGCCCTGAGGATTTTGTAGCCACTCTGATCTATTGGCTATGCATAAACATTTAGGCATAGGCCAGTCTCAGATTTGTCCCCATTAGAAGTGCCAGGTATATATTAACTGATTAGGTCTTAACTTGCTTCTTCTTTTGCTTACCCAAGATCTTCAGGAATTCTCCCTCTGTCAAATCTTATTTCCAACAATTTGGATGGAAGACAGTTTTCTTTTTTCTTCATAACAAATGTAAAATCTCCCTGATGCAACATACCCCATTTCTTCCATTTTAGAATTAGGATCTTTATATGCTGATCAAATTCATCAGTCTTTTCTAAAATTCAGTATTTTTAAACAGTTGTGTTTCTTGTTTACTACCTTTCAATTTTTCAAAGCCAGTAAAGCAGCATTGAATCTATCTCTGGCATAGTCTTTATCCCCTTTCTGTTAGATTGCCCCATAATTACTTGTCCTACAGGAGTAAAAGATATATTTGTAACTTTTTCTATGCCATAATGTCTAGAAATTTTTGTATTCTGGTGGACACATGCACTAAAGACCCACCAGTCCCAATTTGCAAAGACACCCTCAAGCCATTTACCATTTCTTTTTTTAAAATTTTTTTATTAATTTATTCTTGTTACATCTCAATGGTTATCCCATCCCTTGTATCCTCCCATTCTTCCCTCCCTCCCATTTTCCCCTTATTCCCCTCCCCTATGACTGTGACTGAGGGGGATTACCTCCCCCTTTATATGCTCATAGGGTATCAAGTCTCTTCTTGGTAACCTGCTATCCTTCCTCTGAGTGCCACCAGGTCTCCCCCTCCAGGGGACATGGTCAAATATGAGGCACCAGAGTTCGTGTGAAAGTCATACCCCACTCTCCACTCAACTGTGTAGAATGTCCTGTCCATTGGCTAGATCTGGGTAGGGGTTTAAAGTTTACCGCCTGTATTGAGCGGGACCCCTGGGCCCAAATCTGCCTATCATAATATTCTTCTTGTAGGTTTCTAGGACCCTCTGGATCCTTCTACTTCGCTATTCTCCCTTAAAGAAACTGTGGTACATATACACTATGGAATACTACTCAGCTATTAAAAACAAGGAATTCCCAACATTTGTGGGCAAATGGATTGAGCTAGAAATGATCATAATGAGTGAGTTAACCCAGAAGCAGAAAGACTCAAAAGGTATATACTCACTTATATCTGCATACTAGCCCAAGGGGCATGTCCCATGACATTTACCATTTCTAACAAATGTTTAACCTCAAAATCATCCTCTCCAGAGAAAGGGCAAAAGCCTATTGGAATTCAGAATATGTATCAATAAGTAAGAGCTGGATATTTAATTCAATATATTTTATCTCTGTGGGTTGCCTTTCTAATTCTTCATGTCTCAGTGGACATTTTTTTTTTTTTTGGAACTATTTTTCTAATATCTGATCTATGGTCTCTAATCCAGCAGTTCATTTCTCAGTCTCCTCCTTCAAGTCTGTTTCAGTATGACCTTTCTTTAAGAAGATATGTAGAACTATGCTTATTATTGAACATATTATTATTATTTGTATGTTGACAGTCAAAACAAACCTGTACAGGGTCCAAATGTCCTCCTCCAAAGGATTTTCCAATTTTTAACATAGAAAAAAAATGTTATTTATTACCATATATATACCCTTGAAAACATTTTGTATATATTATTTCTATGTGCATTAATTATATCTCTTTTGCCATTTCTAAGCAAACATCTTGCTCAGTGTTTGTGTTGCTTACAGTTCAAACTATTTAATTAAGTCTGAAGATTATTTTTATCATATTCAAACCATTTGTATATATCTATGATGTTTCACATGTTTCCTTCTTTAGCATTTAAAGCATAATTTAAAGGTTTCTTCCTTGTATACCTGGGTGACTGAATTTTGAACTTTTTTTCTGTCTTTCTCTGTGCTTCCACTTCCCTTCACTTACGGAGAGAGTAAATTTTGGCCTCCTGCCCAACTTTGACCTAAGTTTGAATGGTATCCCCTCTGTTTTCCAGAGCCCAAGTGCCAACCTGGGTTAGGTCATTGCTTATCAGGGCAAGCCAAGCCTCTGACTTGGGGTCTATAGTGCCCACCAGCCTTGTGTTTTGCCTAGTTATGAGACTGTGATAACTGGGTGTCTAACCCCTCCCTTCTCTTTGCCACAGTGGTTTTAAAGCATTTATTTTTGTCCCCTGGTCCCTTTTCTTACAGAGACAGAGATTTGAAGTTGTTTTATTTCTGGGCGGTGTTTGTTCCTTTACCCAGGAATTTTCTCAGTTTAGTTTTGATTCTATGCCACATATTGGATGCTATTATGTTTTGAAGGGGTTTTCCTACCAACTCTAAGCTCCTGGTGTAATGACTCATGAGATTCATTGAATATTATACAAACACCTAGTCCATATAGCTAGGCACTTCTCTTACTAGTTCATAACTTAATTAAAAATAAATTATCACCCACTATAACTCATAACTTAATTCAAACCCATTTCACCAATCCACGTTTTGCCACATGGGTGGTTACCTCTTCCTAAGTACCATGCATCCATCCTCTTCACATCTTGCTCGATGACTCCTGCAAACCTGTCTCTATCCCAGAATCCTTTCCACTTCCCAGATGTCCCACCTCCTATTTCCTGCCTCAGCTATAGGCTATTAGCTTTTATTGACAGGTGATGCTTTCATACAGACACAGGATATTCTCTCAACAAGAAATCAGTCAGTTTGCATTATATAACTAAAGCAAATCAATCATTTTCTTTCTTTCTTTCTTTCTTTCTTTCTTTCTTTCTTTCTTTCTTTCTTTTTCCTTCCTGCCTGCCATTTTAATATTATATCATATTAACTCAGTCTGAACAATGAAGCTTTATCAAAATTGAAACTACTCATTGTAGCTAGTCCTCCATCTCCAATAAATAACATGTTGGAATTAAACTAGGAGTAGATGTTATGATACATGTAACTGATGACTCATTTCTGAAATACACAAAGATCTCCTACACTAACCAATGATGGACAATCAAAAATTGATAAATGATTTATAAATTTATTTTACAAAATTGGACACATCTAGATTGAAACACATGAAAATATGCTTATTGTAACTAGTCATTAGTAAAAATTCCAATTAGATACACATTCACTTGCCACTACATAACCACTGAAATGTGCAAATTAATATGAAAATATTATAAATATAGAAGGGTGGTAGCAAACAGATTTCATTTTACTGGTATAGTTAAATATATAGCACTATACTCACCAGAAATATTTATATGTATATTTCACTGGTATATGCATGTATATAGTCTTCAATATCATTAATTTGAATACTTATATTTTCATATTTATCAGTTTTTAAATTTTGATAGAAAAACAAGAATCCTGACCAACAAAATATTGAGATGTATGTTTATTTTAATCTTTTATGAATAATCTGGCTTAACAATTATGAATCATATAATATTTATCTATACCTCTTGAGGTTGTTTAAAAAGACTGCAAATAATATTTAGCATGTAAAAGGACATAATCATTCCATAGATTTACATAAACATTTGAATTTTCTATAACTATTTTAACCTTTTTATAAAACATTGAATTTTAAAAATGATGATAATCCTGAGTTGAATTGCATAATGAAATGAGCAGAATCAATCTGGAAAAACATTAAAATCTATCATTTTGTACTCAAAATGAATTTGTGAAAATATTCCATATGTAAAACAAAAAATAAAGATATAAAATATAAATAATTCAAGAAACATACACTGTAGAATTTAAAATATGACATTAAATAGCACTGTGAGTTAAAATGGCTCCTTCAGTTAACATATTAATTTCTCAAATCTAGCAGATCTGACAAGTACAAAATGTAACAAATCCACAACAAAAAATAAGGTTTTGACAAATTCTTGAAATACCAATGGCTGGGATTGTGCCATTAAATGAAATTTGCAATACTGTAGGCTGGTGTGGAATCCTTTAGCCTCAACTTTAAGTAAATCAAGGAAGTCCTCACCTAGGCAGGGTTTATGTATGAATGTAGAAAAATGAGTTACATAGTATTATTAGAACAGTTAGATTACAGAATTGTGGAATCATCTTCCTTCTCCAGTGCACAGGCCACAAACAGATAGCATTTAAAACAAATGGCATGTTCTGTCTTAGCAAATCAGAAGCATCTACTGTGGATTTTGGCACCATAGAAGAGTTTTCATTTGGATCCTCCCATTTTATAATAGCGCTTAACTCGTGTATCTTAATGAAAGCCTGACACTACAAACTTGATCTTGTTCAATAATAAATTCACATTCAAAAATAATGTCAGAGATAGCATATTAGTTTCATCAAGACAAAACCAACAAACAATCAAAACCGTATGCTTACCATCTATATGACCTCCTTTCTTAAATTGTTCATATCCTTTATCCTAAAGTTTTACTCAAATTATTTTCAGTCCTTTTTATTTTATTGAATTTATATTTTTATTCATACAGTACATTTGGATCATTGTTTTCCTTTGCTCATCTCTTATGTAACCCTCATTAGTCCCCCGCCTCCGCCAACTCAATTTCATGCCTTCTTTCTCCATCTTTATTTTTTTGAAGATTTATTATTTATTTATTTATTTATTTATTGTATATGACTGCTTTATGCCTGGAGGCCGGAGGAGGGCACCAAATCTCATTATAGATGGTTGTGAGCCACCATGTGGTTTCCAGGAATTGAACTCAGGTCCTCAGGAAAAGCAGGTGGTGCTCTTAACCTCTGAGCCATCTCTCCAGCCCATCTCCGAGCCATCTCTCCAGCCCTTCTCTGAGCCATCTCTCCAACCCCTTCCATCTTTAAATATCAGGTAAATAAATGAAACAAACCAGAATAGAACAAAATAAATAGAGAAAAAGAAAATAAAACACTCACATGAAAAGTGTACACACACACACACACACACACACACACACACACACACACACACATACACAGAGAAAAAGCCAGAGAGACAGAGAGACAGAGACAGAGAGACAGAGAGACAGAGAGACAGAGAGAGACAGAGAGACAGAGACAGAGACAGAGAGACAGACAGAGATGGAGGGACCTGTTTAAAAATGGAAACTATAATATATAAGCAATATGTCAGTAAGGTTAAATAAGAACCTTGAGAAGGAATTATGAAAGAAAATAATCTACAAATTGGTGAGTTGAATATGAGTTTGCTGTCTACCACAGAGCATGGGGCTTGCTCTTGACTATGCCTTCTACAGCTAGTGAGACTCCTCTGGCTTTGTCAGTGCTTGGGTTAGGGATGGGAGATCATGCCCTGTTATCCCTCTCCTTGCCGAAATCCCATCTGGCTCAGAACTGTGCAGACTATGTTGCATGCCTCCATCATCCTTGTGAGAACATCTATATCTCAGTCCTGTTGTATCTGGAAGATACTGTTGCATGGTGTCATCCATTCCCCACTTCTTGCTCTTACAATCTTTCTGCTTCCTCGTCCACAAAGTTCAGAGTCTTGGGAGAAAAGTCTTGATGGAAACCTCCCACTCTGGACTGAGTGTTCCAAGATTTCTCTTTGTAATCTATTTGGTCTTGGTTCTCTTTATTTCTTCCCTTCTATTGCAGGTGGAAGCTTGTCTGATTACAGCTAAGTAAGAGACTAATTACGAGTATAGCTGAATGTCACTATAAGTCATTTCATTATTTATTTGATTTATTTTTATTAATATATGTATTAATTTATTCATATTACTTCTCCAAGAAGAGACTTATTGCTGATGCCGCTCCCATCCAGCAGGAAAGACACCAACACCGGGAACTCTTCTTGTAGCAGTTTTTATTCAGGATCCTAGAGTGACCCTGGGAAAAGTTCCCACAGAACCTTTATAGTGTGCCTGTCCTATCAGAAACTTCCACGTCGTCACTCCTGGTTGGTGCATTCGGATCACACCACCTCACGCTATGTCTTGTTCGAACCACGCCACCTTACATCATGCCTTCAGGCATGCACATAAGGGGCTTGCTCACTGCGCATGTGCAAAGGTTTACTCACTGCGCATGCGCAAAGGTTTACTCACTGCGCATGCACAAAAGGGGGCGCATTGCACCAGGGAAGCAGCAGGGCTGCTGCTATCTGTGGCTCTCCACAACTTATTACATTTTTTTTTAAACAAAGCAATGGTTTTACTCCGAGGTCCATGATGAATCTATTTCCAGGTTCTCAGCCATGTTAGATGTATGAGGCATGGTTTCTATCTCATGGAGTGGAATAAAATTCAATATTATATGGTGGTTGGTTATTCCCACAATGTATGTGCCACTATTGCACCAGCATATCATGTAGGTAGGCAGGTAACCATTGGAAATATATATATATATCTAGAATAGTGCATACCTTTTTCCTCTGTATCTTGCAAAGTACCTTGCAATACTATAATCATTACCCAATAGGAAAAAAAAATCAAGTAGTTAGGCAGTAGAATGACTTTTTTGGTGTGTGTTCAATGAGATACGTAGGTGTTGATTTCAGCCATATGGCATTACCATCATTTTGTGGTATATAATCTGAACTTTTTTGGGGTTCTCCCAGGGTACCATTTACCAAAATCTCATTTAGATTTAGTCCATACCTGGAACTGGGGGGATTCATTTTGGGGGTCAGAAATATCTAGTTTGGGCTTTTTTTCCCTGCATTATTTGGTAACAACATTTAGATTTCATGCGTGTGTGAGTGTATGTGTGTGTGTTTGTGTGTGTGTGTGTGTATGTGTGTGTGTGAATAGGAAATATATTTCATTTCTCTTTCCTTGGGAGATCCTCCCCTAATTCTACTCCATTACTCTACACTCTGCCTCTGTTGTTACAGATTGTGGCATGCTTCTCACAGCTAACAGTCTCATAAGTAAATACATATCATATTGTTCATTTGATATCTGAGTTAACTCACTGTGTTTTTTAGCAATATGCATTTACTTGAGAATTTCATATTTTTATGTTCTAACAGGTGAGAAATAATCCATTGTATAAATCCATGAAATGTTCATCAGTTATTTGTCTTTAGACAAACATCTAGGCTGTTTCCCATTTCTGGCTGTGTAAACAACATTGAACAGGGATGAGCAGGAATCTCTGCAATACGATGATGAGTCATTTATGTATCATACCCAAGGGCAATATAGCTGTACAAGTTTGCACTCTCACTGGCAATGTATCAGTGTTCCCTCTAACATGTGTCCTTAAGAACATGAGCTGTCATTTGATTTATTGATCTTGGCCACTCTGATTGATGTAAAATGAGATTTCAAGGTAGATATGATTTATATTTTGCTGGTGGCTAAGGATGTTGAACATTTCTGTAAGTTTTCTGAGAAATTTATGTTTATTTTCAGAATTCTCTGTTTACATCTGTACTCATTTTTAAAATTATGCTCTTTTCTTGATGTCCAGTTTTTTGAGTTTTTATATACTTTAGATATTATCTACCTACTAAGTATATAATTGGTAAAGATCTTTCCCCAATCTGTAGCTTGTTACTTTGTCTGAATGAATGATGGCAATGAAGAATTCCAGTCATCAGTACTTAAAAATGTAATATATGCCCATTAGCTCATGGTAGTTTTCCCACACCTACACGGGACTATTCATTCTGTTGTTGTAATTGTTGCTGTTTGTATCTTTTTTATTTTGCTTTGGGTAATTTTACAATAGCATCTATTTGTGTAATCTTCCTGTCCTGTAGAGAAGGGTGGCTTCAAAATCACAGAGATCCACGTGATTCTGGCTTCCAGATTCTGAGGTTATAGATATGCACTACCATGCCTGATGCTGCACTGATCTTTTTATTCGGCAACTTGTGCTTTCTGTGAAGAGCATTACGTCCTCTGTAAGATAACTCCAATTAAACTGCTTTATACAAATATGTATAATCTCACAATATATAAAGATTCCATGTGGCTTTTTTCAACAATTAGAGTGTAATCCATCCTCCTACCCCTTCAACCCTCCCATGCTTCTCTCTAAAAAAAAAACTCTGTCTGTTATTCTCCCTTTTCCTTTCATACAATATATGTTTTATCATCTCCTTCCTTAAGACTTTTCTAACCCCACCATTTATTAGTACCTGGGTTTTACAGGTTCTCTAAATGAAACACATATGCACAGACACACAGACACACAGAGAACGAGACACAGACAGACACAGACACAGAGAGCAGAGAGAAACAGAGACACTGAGAAAGAGAGAGAGAGAGGGGAGAGAGAGAGAGAGAGAGAGAGAGAGAGAGAGAGAGAGAGAGAGAGAGAGAGAGGAATTGGTGCTAAGATGCACATATGAGTCAGAAAATGAGGACATGTTTGGTACTATAAATCTGGCTAAGAACCCAGGATTTAGGAGCTCACAGATTGGATTTGACTCTATTACTATTATTCTGCTAATTAGAGAAAGTACCAAACTGCCCTCTAAATTTTTAATTCTCTATCCATATATTATGGAGGTTCTCAGATATAATCAGAGAAGTTGCTTTCTCAGTGCACAATGGTCTGAGTGTAAAGAATACATATCAGTAGGGTACCCCACCACAAGCGAGGCATCAGGGGCAGAGGATTTGACAAAAGAAGGGGCAGAAAGGGTCTATGATCCAGAGATCAGAGAGCAAAGAAGCAAAATATGAGAAATAATATTTTGGTCTTGTTGTTGTTTTGTTGTTGTCATTTTTTGGGAAAAAAAAAACAGGATTGAACTCATAGAAGCCTGCACAGGATGCACAAAAAATCAGGCCAAGCAACATTTTAAACACCCTGAGCAGGATAGTTTAATCTCAGTCAACTTTACACAAGCTAGAATCATCTAAGAGGAGGGAGCCTCAATTAAGAAAATACCTCCATAAGATCAGGCTATAAAATGGCCTGTAGAGAAATTTCTTGATTAGAGATTGATGGAGGATGACCCAATCCATTGTGGGTGAGGCCTCCCAGGGCTGGTGGTCCAGACTAAACCAGTACTAAAGCAGGTTTATTAAGCCATGGGCAGTGAGCTAGTAAGCAATGCCCTCAATGACCTGGGCCTCAGCTTCTTTCTATAGGTTCTTTCCCTGTTTATTTCTTGCCCTGAATTCCTTTGATGATAGACAGGTGTGGACACTTAAGCCAAATAAACCCTAGTCTCCCCAAGTTGCTTTCATCATAGCAATATTAGCCTAAGAGCACACCTTCATCTATATGTGTGGTTATTGACTGTTGATAGTTTCTGGAGGAGAGAGAGTCAATTTTCTTTAATGGTGTGATTTCTAGTATGTTCCCTACACCCCAGTATATGGCACCCACTATAGAAATAGCATTCATTGGACACAAATGGCTATTGACACTAACAAAAAATATAAGAATAAGAAGCTATAGAGTAGTTGATTAAGAGTCAGTATGTGAGGTGTTAGATGAGGAATTGGGTGAATATAATAAAATATATGAAATTATAAAATAATTAACAAAATATTTTAAAAAATAAAATAAATCAAAAATGAAAATTTAAATTTTTGAAAAAATAACGAACTATATGAATTTAAAATCAGTATGGTTACTAATTTATGTGTGAGACTGGGGGATGCAGACGGGCTATCTTTAATCAGCAAGCCAAAATATCAAAAGATTGACAAAGAAGAAATATGAAAAATAAATCCACAGATATAAATGACTGGAAGGGAAAAAAACAGAAAGAAAGAATATTGAAATAATCAGAAAGCATTTTTAAAGAGAAACATAAATGAATCATTGACAAATTAATTTGAAACCTTCCCACAGGAAAGCATCTTATAAATAGTTTAGTTCTTATTACAAAATAATTATAAATGATAAAGTGTTGAAGTGCAATAAGACTTCCTGGGGCCTAATCTGAAAAGGAAAGCTAACACTTATTGATTATGGATGAAAGATGTTTGCAAGGAAAAAGTCTAATAATCAAATTTTTATTCACCTTATAGTAATAAAAACTGATTATCAAGACTAAAATGACTACATTGTCCTCATTGTACTCAATATGAGAAAAATACTTTAAGACTAATATAATATAATGACATTGGACCTGAAATGAAATCTTAATGGGGAGGAAAGAGGAAAAATTCTCTCAGATGTGCCACTTTGCATCTTGTTTGATGTGGCTTTGCTCCTTCGGTAATATCTTGTGTTATGTTTCTATCTACAGTTTGAACTTGACATAGTGATATCCAGTTTTCCATTACTTTGTTCACATAAACAGACTCTGAGCATTTGCTTAGATAGTTTTAAGTTGTATGAACTGATTGGAAAAGCATTTTTCCTGATACAGTTTAAATTTATTTATTTTGTGTTTGTTTAAATGGCTTCTTGTGTGAGAGCTTGAATATGGCATGGAAAATATGTGGGGGTCAGAGTTATCAGGCATGCCAAGCATCAGACCTCAGTTTTAATCATATCAGGGGGAGAGGCAGTCTTTCAAAAATATTTCTGATATTATGTTGAATGATTATTTGATATTAAATTATTATTGCAATAAATCAGCAGTTATTCTTTAACCAGCTTTATACCCAAATACCACACTGAGAGACTGAGATTTATTTAATTAGCCTAGAGCACAATGCTGTGCAACAATTACTCCATCCTAACCCTCCAAGCTAGTGTATTTTCTTCCCAATAAGATTTCTCACATAATAATTGCTTTTAACTCATATCCTAGGTCTGACTCATTCCTCCTGGTGTTTCCCCAGTCCTCTCCACACCTTCCGACCTGTCTTTAATGTTCTTTCTCCTCCTTTCAATAGACCAGGAAGTCCTACCCTATTCTCAGTTTTTGTTCAGCATTGGCTAGTTGTCTTTTATTGGCCAAATGGTGAAATGTTTACATAAACTGCAGGCAGGAAATACTTAGAATAAACATCACAATGCAATGTCCAGATTGAAAACAGATAGAGAAGTAGAGAAATTGGCTTTTGAGTGAACAAGGGTAAACTACACAGTCAACAAGAACATTATGCCAAAAGATTATAATTATATCATTTCTGTGGGTGGAGTGAGGTGGAGTGAAAGTATTAAGAGCACCTAAAAATATGAACCAGAGAATGTGGTAAAGAATTGTGTGGTAAAAGGAACAGCTACTCACAGTGGTCATCTGTTGTAAACTATCAACACCTCCAAGATAAAGAAATGGTGGTCTGTCCAAGTATGATTAAGTAAGCTTTAAACATTTAAGAAATAAGTAAAAAAAATAGCATTATAAAATGTATTTTTGGTCTTTTATTACCCCTCAGTATCGTATAACTAAAAATGAGCAGTCATCTAAAATCTAAAGTATACATAATGCCTTGTACATATACTTTTATCGACATTGAACATAGTCATCACCTTGCAAATATTATATCATGGAATGTTTATATGTCTCAGACTTTTTCACTTATTTAATTATTCACCCATTCTATCTACTATGTGCATTAAAATATGTTATACTATGCTGAAATGGGAAGAAAAATGAAAGTCTTTTCCTTGCAATATCATGCTAACCAGAGAGATTAAAAACTCATACAGAAGAAATATTTTAGCTTAAAAGATGTACAGGAAAATATAATAATGTTCAATAATCATGTAAATAAGTTAATAAATGATTATTCTCTTAAACAGTGACTAAGAAGCAGGAAAACTGCTTTTTTGTGTATGGGAGTTTTGCTTGCAAATATGTCTGACATGCATGCTCGGGGCTCGTGGAGAACATAAGAGTAGATCTGATCCACTGGAACTAAAATTGCAGATAGTTCTTAAGTGTCATGTGAGTACAGAGTGTGGTGCCCGCACCACCGCGGTACCGAGTCGAAGGCAAGGGCCTGCGGATTTAACTCATACACACACACACACACACACACACACACACACACACACACACTAACACAGAGGGTCCTTCGTGCTAAGAGAGCAGCAGCCACAGCAGCAGCCGCAGCAGCAGTTTATTATTCTCATTTTCCTCCAGAGTTCCAAAAAGCCTTCTTATAGGCAGCAAAACAGGAATCCTCCTCCCAGGTGAAATCCCTCAAGAGGTGATTGCACACAGGAGGAAAAGTCTCGAGGAAGGGAGGAGGCGTTCTCAGAGCAGTAAACATGACTAGCTAACCAAGATAAACACAGACACGGAAGCTGCTAGAAACAGGACATGAAACAGCAAGACAGGCAGGCAACCCAGTCTGGCCTGGTTCCTACACAGAGAATCAAATCAATGTTATAGAAGAACAGCCAGTGCTTGTAACAGAGGACCCATCTCTCTAGCCCTTAACAGACTTTTCACTAATGTTTCAAACAAAACCATGTAGTCTTTTAAGTAATATTTTGACATTAATTTTGTGAAAACTCTATGTTGTTGCTCTTACATTAATAGCTAAATATAATATCTTATGTTCATTATATATAAAATTTCTTATAAATGAAAGTTATGTTTTGACTATTAATGTTTTTTTGATGTTGGAATACATAGGAATCCAAAACAAAACAAAACAAAACAAAAACTATAATCAGCCCTGGTCATGCCTGTCTTTAGTCCCAGGATTTGAGAGGCGGAGAAGGGCTTATCTTTGTGAGTTTGAGGGCAGCCATATATATATATCAAAATTTACAACATCCAGGTCTACATAGAAAAATAGTTTTCTCAAAAGTAAAAAGTAACAAAAAGTGCTACCTATAGTAAAATATTATCAATATTGATCAGTGTATGTTTCTGTTACAGTATGTGAATTAATAAAATATACAAATATTTATATGTATATATATTTTCAATAACATTTAACATAATTTTGTACTTTGGATTTCATAAGTGGTTGATTACCGAATATAGTGTTTTAATTTTTATGTTCTGAAGTGCTTAACTATATTCCCTTTGTTAGCTGCTTATTTTGAGCTAAATTTTCAACATAGAAATAAAGCTACTACAGAACGTTTTGGAGCTTATATTTATTAAAGTCAAGTTTTAAACTTAATAGAATGATTAATTGAAGTATGTGAATATCAAAAATTAAAGTATCATGAGGACTGCATTGAAATAAATATATTGATAAATAGACAAAAGATAAGGTTATGGATTGCATTTTAGATATCTTAGTTCTTTATAACTGCAAGGTTTGCATGACTAAAATTTTTCATCTGTGTAGACAGCTCCACACTCTGCTGTTTCCCACTGTGATGCTTCTCAAATGTGAGTCACATGACACAATATTCCTGTATTAAGTTACCTTTACCAGGTATTTTGTCACAACATCAAAAAGAGTAACTAATACTCTATCTTTCCTTCTGAATCTTACACTACTTACCACGAAAGCTAGACTTCATACGTATAACTTACTTGAGGCTCATTCACTCAGCGCTATTCCTTTCAAGTCTATGTATTTACTGTCTTCTCCTACATAGCATACAGGTGAGACTGTCTCATTCTAACTGAAAATATCAAAGAAGGCTATGCAACAAAACCCAGGTGAGCTCCATGATGTCTAGAAACAATGTTACACAAAGCTTAATATTTATTATTTTTCCAATCAACAAACATAAATAATATTCACAAGGAACATTAAAAGCTAGGAGAAAATTGTAAAGAATAATTATAAAATTTATAAAGTAAATTTTAAAATCTATGATTATTCTTCACAATTTTTTCCTGGGTTGCTGTTACCCATCAGAACAGGACAGCTTCCAGAACAGCATTATAGAAAGCCTCTGACCCCAATTGTTCCAGCATTTCAGACTGTCCCACACAGGACTCCTATAAAACCTGGAATTTCTCAACATTTAGAAAATGGGCCACCAATGCTATCCCTGGTCTGCTTAACCACTTTCCCCAATTTTATTTGGCCCCTTCAAAGGTATTATTCCCCCTAATTCAGCCTGAAGAAACCTGAAGAGAATGATGTCCCATTTCCTCTAAGGGGGGTTGGTAGGTGTCTGTTTGCTGTCTTGGGCTACTGATGCTTATTTTCATTGGGAGTTGGTTATAAGTTATTATTGTTCTTATACAGAGAGAAAACTAAATTGGACTCCGGATGTCTCTTTTTTCTTTTATCTTTCTTTTGTAGGTTAGGAGATGAAAGTAAAAAAAGAGGGATATAGAAATTTAGAGGGTGATAGAACAAATGGTAGATTATTGGATCTACTCCTCAACTCAAGGCCTTAATTGTTACTCACAAAAGAGATTATTTTTAATTCATTGATACAGAATTTTGTATATTGATGCAAAAGAAGTGTAATTTTTATACATTGGTATAGAATTCAAACCTAAGATTATTCTTCACATTATATTTTTTCCTACTCCAATATGAGGTATTATACACATCCAACTCAAATATGATATGAGGTTTACTTCTAATACCTTGAAAGTGGTGCTGCAGCCTGTTTAGGACAGCTAAGTAATACAAGCTAATTTTTAGTTGAACAAATCATAGTTACATCAAATACTAGTCTAATTTTATCCAAAGAATATATATCCTAGATCTAACAGATAACATGATTCTATAGATATCTAAGGTAAATAGTTAAATAAGGTCTTCAAAAACCTCAGAGAACTATAGAATATGGCATTTAAAGATGTTTTTAACAATCTAAAGATTCTTTGACAACAAGACAAGTTAACTCCTGGCAACCCCCAGCCTACCTCAAAAAAGACAATGAGCATCAAAGAACCTACATATACAGATAGCTTCAAATGTGGCAAACAAACACTGCAAAAGGTCCTCTTTTCTACCATAGACAGAATTCTGCCTAAAATTGGGCAAGTTTTGATGCAGGCAGAGTCAATGTCTAAAGTCTGCCAAGACAGGGTAAGCAAGTCCTCAATAGCTCCTGTCTCCCAAATATGTCTGTCAGATATGTTGAGCTAGAAGGATGAAGATGATGCTCCAACGTTATTGAGAGTTTTAGGTGATTGTCCAGCCAGCAAACCATCTCTGTCATTTCTTGTTTTGTTTTGGAAGCTGCTTAACTGCACTTCTGGTCCATTCAGGTAATAAGTTTTATTCCTTCTCACATCTCTGATGAGATTGAAGACCAGATAGTTTAGTCTTACAATTAAGCTTAATTGGTTAAGGATTAAGATGTTTTTAGATCTAGATAGAGGTTTTAAGTTAATAGAGATGAGATATGATAGATATTGATTTTCATTCAGAATTTTAGACTCAACAAGGTAGGAGAGATGTTTATTTCAAGTTTGCGGAATACAAATAGCCAAATCATTATGAATATAACATTTATATAATTCCTGAGTGTTTCGTGGTTCTTCCTGCTGTATCTAGTTTATTGTATTTATGCGTAATAATATAAATGTATCTGTTAAAAAAGAAACACAATAAAAAAGAAAAAAGTAAAATGTAAAAATTATTAATGGGATTCTGTGTTTTATGGCTTTTAATTAACTTTGATATTTTGTAAAATGAAAAGATATTAAGTTGCATTCAGTTTCTAGCTTATCATGCCAAATCTTTCTAACCTACCTCAAACAAATATCTCTAAGAAGAAAGGAAAGGAGTCCTTGTTATTTACGAGCCTTATCTTCCCAGCTATATATAGAGAAACCATGGGTGTGCCAGCTCCTGTCCTAGCTGCAGACCAAGGAACACAAAGAACCAACAGGATGTTCTCTGCCATTGCCTTGTTTCCTTTTCTCTCTCTTCCACCCTTCTTCTCATTGACCTTTTACCCTTTTATCTCTGCTGTTGCCTCTGTCCCCTTCCCTAGATTGTGTTGCCTCAGGGCAACCTCTTGCCACCCAGTGTCTTAGTGGTCAAAGCAAATATATTCACGAACATAGTTATTATTATGTTGTTGCTGGGTTTAGAAGCTGATAAATGCCAGCTAAAAGGACAATATCTTTTGATGCTTGCTTAGAAAGCCGGGCTAGTAATGGGGAATGGGCCATCTGCTCTCTAATGGAGGCAGCCAGACAACAACACTGTGATTCAAGAAATGCCCATGTTTCCAATTGCAAATCAACATTTCTACTATTGACTGAAAAGCAGTCTGAATACATTGTGGGCTGAATGTTGACAAATGGTGCTGGGGAGTTTGGAGAAAAAGAAGGTTTGAGCCTATTTCCCAAGCTCCTAAAGAAAAACTATAACTGTTATATGTGTTGAGAAATAAATAAATAATATATTTTATTATAGTTACGATACAAAGCCAATCTCTGGGTGCCATGGCCATGTGAAAGCATGCTAGTTATACACTGGGAGAAAACTGACAAAAAGAGATTTGAACTTAGGGAGAGTGAGATTTTTAATACTAAGTGTAGTGTACATTTCACAAACAACATTTAGATGTTGTTAAAAACAGCTTAGTGTCTTAAATATTTATTTTCCCAAGAAAAGTAAATTACTTCAATGAAGCTGCAGCCTGCATGCCAGCACAGTGGGGTGAGCTGCAGAGGATGTTATGAGCCTTTGTTTTTCTTGTAGACTACTCTGATAGATAACTTTAATCTAATTTCTTCCCTTTCTGTGAATGTTACCACTCATTTAAAAATGTGATTTCCTGTATACTTGTTACTAATGACATAATTTATTCTGAGATGCAAATCTTTATACATATGAAAGCAAGACATTAAGAACTTATGACACAACAGAGGTATACATAAAGGTCCATATTCATTGTGATAGTTAAATTCTAATTGCTTTAGCCTTAATATTATATTGACATTTAGACATTAGTTGACATGAGATTTTTTTGCTTTAATTTACGTGAAATATGAGTTAGTATCACTTTAACTTTAATAGTAGAAAAAAACCACAAAACTCTTTCAAATTCTGTTTTTATTTTTGTGACTTATGTAAAGTCCAGTTATGTTTATCTTAGTGTAGTTTACAACATTGTCATCCTCAAGTTAAAGCCAAGTAGGAGAATTTTGATTGAAATTCATTTTACACCTCTTGCATCAAGGAAAGAAGGACATGAACGTTAAATATATGTATACAATAAAATATTTAAAACAACACTTATCAAGCCTGTGGCCAGTTACAGAAGAGAAGCAGAGATATAAAAACCTGTTCATGATGACTTAATGTCTTAGCCATTCTCTTATAACTGACAAACCACTATGACGAAAGCAACTTACAGAAAAAAAAAAGCATTTAATTTGGGGCGTTACAGTTCCAGAGGATGAGAGTCTAGGACAATCACAGCAGGAAGTGTGGCAACAAGCAAGCAAAGAGAGCACTGAAAGCATAGATGAGCGCTTTCCCCTAATCTGAGCACTAGGTGCACACAAATGTAAGCACACACACACACACACACACACACACACACACACACACACACACACAGAGAGAGAGAGAGAGAGAGAGAGAGAGAGAGACAGACAGACAGACAGACAGACAGACAGACAGACACAGAGAGACAAAGACAGCAAAAAGAAGAGAAAGAGAAAAAGAGTGAACATTTGTGTGGGAGACAGAAGGACAGAGAGGAGGAGAGGGAACTAACTAGGATGTAGGGTTTTTAAACCTCAGTGTCCAGGGGCTTTTCTTAAAGGCTGCCCACTGAGCCTCAAGCCTTCATGACCCCAAAGCTTCACTGTTCACTGTGGGACCTTTCCAATAGAAGTGCCAGCTTATCAGTCTGGTTGTTCACCCACCCTATCACCCTGATTCAGTACAAATGAAGACAGGTACAGACACAAGACACAGAGCCAAAGTGACAACAGAAGACACAAGAAAAGGACATTAACAACGGAAGTCATTCAGAAAGCCCAACCACTCTAACCAAGAGAAATTCTCTTAATAAATCGGAAGCCATTTTTCCCCTCAGTAGCCTACCCCAATAACCCAGATGCTGGGAACCCATCTTAGTTTGGGCCTTTCTGAGTTCTCCTTGGCTATGGCATGCCTGACATCCCACACTGGTCCTCCCTAAACCCTCAGCATTCCTAGGTGTTGAAACTCAGTTAAAGGATTCCCAGATGGCAGGCCTCTCCCAAGGTTTTTGGCTCCCCGACTCACCAGGGCATCCTCAGGGCTCCAAAGTAGAAAAGAGGGCACTAGGTCATCTTCTTTTGCCCTAGTCAAAGAATTGTTAGGCCTCCTCAGAGACCTACATTTCCAGAGGGAATTCCCCAGAACCAGAATTCAGAAACCTCAGTGGAAAAAAAGGAAGAAGATGAAAGAGGAGGAGGAAGAGGAGGGAGAGAAGAAGGAGAATGAGGAGAAGAAGAAAGAAATAAAGAAAAAAAGAAAGAAAAGAAAAGAAAATGTTGGGCCAGGCATGGTGGTGCACATCTTTAATCCCAGCACTCAGGAGGCAGAGGCAGGCGGACCTCTGTGAGTTCAAAGCCAGCCTAGGCTACAAAGCAAGTCCAGGACAGAGAAGCCCTGTCTCAAAAAACAAAACAAACAAACAAACAAAAAAAAAAAACAAAAACAAAAGAAAAGAAAAAGAAGGAAGAAAAGAAAAGAAAATACTTGCTGTTTTCCTTTCAAGCACAGCTGTTCACCTTGGGAATTCACAGAGTAGAAAGTCTGGTCCCTGAGTGAAAAACCCAACTTCAGCATAATCTGGGAGTAATTTTGTTTGTTTGTTTGTTCTGTTTTTTTACTGTAATTTATTATAATTTATTCAGATTAAATCCCAATTGTTTTCCCTTCATTTGTATCTTCCCATACCCACCGTCTCTCTTCAGCCCTATTCCCCTCCCCTAGACTTTGACAAAAGGCGACTTCCTCCCCCACCACATAACCACAGCCTATCAGGTCTCATTGGGATAGTTTGCTTTCCCTTCATCTGTACTCGGAGGCATGGGGGGTGGGGGAGGTCTTCCCCACCAAGGGGAAGTGATTTTGTATTGTCTCACTGGGACCTCCAATTGTTAAACTTGACAAACAAGAGAGAAAAGCCAGTTTCACAAATTTGAGCCAAATTTGAAGCAAGTTTTAATTAAATATTAGCCAGGATGATAGACTTTCTCCAGTTGCATTCTTGGGTTCCCAGAAAATGGTGACCAGGCAAATTTTATGGAGGCTTATGGAGGCAAAACCACAAGGTCACCATATTTTCCATCAAACGAAAGCATAGATCCTAATGTGTTCTCTAATTATTTACCTCCTGCTGTCCAAGCATGTACTGTGCAAACAAATGTGTAGGGGCATGAAAGCATGTTGCTTGTTATTTTGCAAGAACCATAGCCCCAAGTTTTAGGAAGTGGGGTTTACAGGATAACTTTGATTCTTACCCAGACCCAGAAAGACAAAAATACTATGTGTTCACTTGTAAGTGGATATCAGCTACTAAGTAAATCATAAACATGCTTTTTAGCTATTTGTGTTTCCTCTGTAGAGAATTGTTTCTTTAGATCTGCACACCATTTTTTAATCGGATTATTTGGTTTTTGGATATCAAGCTTGTGAGTTCTTTGTATATTTTGAAAATTAGTTCTCTATCATAAGTGGAGTTGGTAAACAACAACAACAACAACAAAAACAAACAACAACACAAAGCAATTTCCAATTGTCTAGGCTGCCACTTTGTTCAAATGAAACTTTCTTTTGCTGTGGAGAAGAGTTTTTGTTTCATGAGTTATTCATTAATTGTTGACTTGAGTCCCCTGTGCTATTAGTATGCTGATCAGGATGTCTTTTCTTGCGCCAATGAATTCCAGGCCATTCCCACACTTTCTCTCTTATCAAGTTTAGTGGTTTTATTCTAAGGCCATCGATTAATTGGGACTTGAGTTTTGTGAAGGATTGAGAGTTATAGGTCTCCTTCCAATCTTCTACATTTAGGCATCCACTGTGATCAATCCCAGTTGTTGAAGATGATGTCTTTTTTACTAGTGTGTATTTAAGGTTTCTTTGTGTGTGTGTGTGTGTGTGTGTGTGTGTATACATACATATATAAAGAAGCTGTAAACGTGTGGATTTTATGTCTGGGTTTTCAGTTTGATTCCATCCATCAACATGTTTACTTTTATGCCAGTACCAAGGGGTTTTATTACTATAGCTCTGCATTATAGCTTGAAATTAGGAATGCTGAGAATTCTAGCAATTCTTTAATTTTTCAGGGTTGCTTTTGCTGTCCTGATATCCTGATTTTGTTTGTTTGTCTGGTTGGTTAGTTTGGTGCGAGGTTGGTTTGTTCTTTTATTTTATTTTATTTATTTATTTTTTTTGTTCTTTTTTCTATATGAAATTAACAATCATCCTTTTGAGGTCTTTGAATATGGTGTTGGGATTTTGACGGGAGTTGCACTGAATCTGTAGATTGCTTTTGGTAAGATGACCATCTATGCTGTGAGAATACTACAAGCATAAGAGATCTCTCCATCTTCTGACATCTTTTTGAATTTTTCATCAATATGAAGTTATTAATCGCACAATTCTTTCATTTACTTGCTCAGAGCTACCCCAAGATATCATTTGAGATTATTGTAAAAGGTGTATTCTAGTTCTTTTCAGTCTTTTTAAAATTTTAATGTAGAGGCCTACTTTTATGAGTTAATCTTTTATCCAACTACTTTACTGAAGGTGTATGTTAGCTACAAAAGTTCCCTGGTGGAATTTTTAAGGTCACTTATGTATACTATTGTATCATCTTCAAATAAAGATATTTTGACTTCTTCCTTTCCAATTTGTATCCTTTTAATCTCCTTCAGTTGTCTTATTGCTCTAGCTAAGACTTCAAGTACTATATTAAATAGGTATGGGAAGAATGGATGGTCTTGTCATATTTTTTATTTTAGTTTAACTACTTTTATTATATTTTTTATTTTTTAATTATTTTTTACATATATACATTTATATTATCACACACATAATAAACTACATACAACAAGAAGAATCACAAAATAATCAGGAATTACATAACTGTTACAGTCATATTGTTTTGACTATTTGTATTTGGCAACCTTGAAGAAAACATCTTTCTTATCTTGGTGAGTCTAAAATTCTGAACGTAAACCAAATCTATCATATTTCATATCTATCAACTTAAAACATCTATCTCAACATAAAAACATCTTAATCCCTAAACAACTAAGCTTAATTGTAAATCTAAACTATCTGGTCTTCCTTTGAGAAGGAATAAAATTAATTACCTGAGTAAACAGGAAATACAGCAGCTTCCAAAGTGAAAAAAAAAAATTACAGAGACAGTTTCCTGCTTGAATAGTCACCCAAAACTCTCTATAACATTGGAGCATCATCTTCATCCTTCTGGCCTAGTATATATGATATACATATATATTTCTACTCTAATATGAGATAATCCACTCATACAACTAAAATAGAATACAAGGTTTACCTCCTATACTCTGAAAGTGCTATTGCAGGCTGTTTAGGATAAGTACTTTATACAAGTTAATTGTTGATTAGATCATGGTCATGTCAATTACTAGTCTATTTATATTAAAAGAGTATACATCCTAAGTTTAACAGATAGATATGGTACAATAGTTAGATAAGGTCTTCAGAAACCTCAGAGATCTAAGGAATATGGCATTTAAAGGTGGCTTTATTATTTTAAAGATACATCTACAATGAGACAGGTTAACTCCTTGCAACACCCAGCCTATCTCATAGAAGATGATGAGCATCAAAGAACCCCTTTATGGAGATGGCTTCAAACTTGACAAAATGTCCTTGTTTTGGCCATTGACAGAATTCTGCCTAAAAAAGGCAAGCTAGGATACAGGCAGTCAATGTCCAAACTCTGCCAAGACAGGGTAAGTAAGTCCTCAACAGTTCCTACTTCACAAATATGCTTTTATTATGTTTAAGTATGCCCATACTGCTTCTTAGGTCCTTTTCCTTCTAACAATTTTGCCAGGTAATGTCTATCCTTGATGTTGAAGTGTGTATCTTCAGATGCAGCAGAAAGATGTATCCTGTATCTATTCCATTCTATTACTCTAGTCTTTTTATTAGGGAATTGTAATCATTGATATTGAGAGATATAAATGTCCAATGGTTATTGACTGGTGTTATTATGGTAGTGATGATTGATGGTTGTGTTTTAGAATATTTGTGTATGTATGTATGTGTGTGTGTATGTGTGTGTGTGTATATGTTTGTGTGTTTCTTTCTTTGATTTTGCTGTTGTGATATTACTTTCTGTTTCTATTTGTAGTTTTCCATCTTATGTTAGAGTCTTCTTTCTACCACTCTCTGTAGAGGTGTGTTTGTAGAGAGATATTGTTTAAATTTGACTTTATCATGGCATATTATATTTTCCCCAATGGTCATTAAAATTTTTGTTCTCTATTAGAGTCTGGGCTGACATCTGTCATCTCTTAGAGTCTAATTATAAACTAAGAAGAGGTGAAAGCAGTGCTAAGAAAAAAACGTACATTTCAAAGGATGCAGATCTAAGCAGATCTTTGCAATAAGTACAAGTCAAGGTGGCCTGAGGAGAGCAGCCTGTGATGGTCTGAATAAAAATGGCCACCATAACAACAGAAGGATCGGCACTATTAGGTGATGTGGCTTTGTTTGAGTAGGTGTGGCTTGGCTGGAGGAGATGTGTCTCTCAGGGATGGGCTTTGAGGTTTCAGAAACCCAAGCCTGACCAGTGTGTTGGTTTCACTTCTGGTGCCTATAAATCAAGATATAGAACCTAGCATCCCTCCTCTGAGAGGCTGCACCCGGAAGCTAATGAAAACATTAGACAGAACTCAGGGAGTCCCGTGGAAGAGTTGGGAGAATGATCGGAGGAGCTGGAAGGCCTACAGAGTCAACAAAACTGGGCCAGTTGGGGACTCACAGAATCTGAATCACCAACCAAAGTGCACACATGGATTGGTCCTAGCCCCCGCCCCCCCACCCCCCGCACATATGTAGCAGATGTGCAACTTGGGTTTCATGTGGGTCTTCCAGCAACTGGAGTGGGGCCCACATGGACTCTGAGGCCTGCCTGTGTATCCCACTCCCCTAACTGGGCTGCCTCGTTTGGCCTCAGTGGGACAGGATGTACCTGGTCCTGTAGCAACTTAATGTGCCAAGGTGCGTTGGTATCGATCGGGAATCGCACCCTTCTCTGAAGAGAAGGAGAGGGGAGGATGGCTGGAGAGACGTGTGAGGGTAGGAAATGAAAGGAGAGAACTGGGGCTGCGATTAGAATGTAAAATGAATAAATAAATAAATTTTAAAAAACGACATTGCACTCTCAGCTCTTTTCCTGCAACATGTCTGCCTGCACGCTGTCATGTTTCCTGCCATGATGATACTGGAGTAAACCTCTGAAACTGTAAGTCAGGCCCATTACATAATTCCCTTTATAAGAGTTGCCCTGGTCATACTGTCAAGGAAGCATAAATTAAATCGTTTCTTCCAGAAAATTTATCTAAGATGGAAATGAGTGTCCCTCTTCGAGTTTAGATAAGAGTCAACAGTGTAACTAGATAATATCAATATTATAAAAAACAAGACCTCAAGGATCTCACACAAGCCATTGTAGAAACAATGCCAAAAAAGAATATGAAATATTCAAAGTACTGTTTATTCTATTTAGAATTAGTGAAGCCTTTGACTTGTTCATTAATTTATTCACACAGTGGTTGATCATGTCTTGGTTTTGATACCTGGCATGTAGATGCAAAAGCAAACAAATAATAATGTGACTTTCATATTTATGGTAATTTACATCATATACCTTTGATATTATAATGTGCTATTTCCAAAAAGTAGTTTGATATAAGTCTGGTCAAAGTTGAATTTGTTTTAGGATTTTATGCTTCTATTCTTAATTCTCTATTCCTAACCCTGAGAATTCATATTCCCTTTTTGTATTCAATTTCTAACTTTATGAATGTTCCATGTCAAGATTTATATGAAAGCCTTTTCTCCTAATACAAATACAATTATGTAGAGGAAAAAAAGCAATCTATAAAAAAATAATTAGACAACCAACAAAAAAGAAAAGGAATAGACTAAAGAATAGTTATTAGTGTCATGTCTAAAATTTGAAAGCTATTTATAGAAATGTATAGCTTGTTTTATCTGTAATAAATTTAAGAAGGCTACTTCCATCTATTAAATTAACATATCAATAGTACAATATTTGGGCAGGATGATCATTTTACATTTAAAAAGCACTAAGAAGTTAGTACTTATCTTTTTTCCAAATCATAAGAAGCTAGTCCTCATCACCAATATCACTGAAATTTTGAGGGGACCTATCTCGGGTAAGATTAAAAATGAGCATCTTTTCATGAAGTATTTTGAATGAGAAAGAACTTAAATGTGACTTCTTATGCCAGTTTATTATTCTGTATTCCTAGGCTTTACATGTAGCACTGCATATCAAACATTGATATATAAATGCCCAAGAGTATTTTTCAGATCAATGTCAACATTTTTAGCATCATCATACAAGTGAGAAGATGTCATATTTGTATTTGCTACATCTGAATTTTCACTTAACAAATTTTGCCTCAATTGACTGGATTTCAGTTGTTCCTTCTTTTTTAAGGGCTGAATAGGACTTTGTTGAATATGTATCTAATTTTTCTTTGAGTGATCAACTGATTTAAAAAACTAGAATACTTAAATCAGAATAGATAATACTTCCCAAGTTTGTATATAAATTTTATTAGATATCTTAAAGCTTCAGCAATATTTTACGTAGGTACTGACATGATTATTTCTAATTTCTATGGAAAGCAAAGTTATTCTAGAATAACTTAATCATCACAAGGAGTAATATAGAATTACTTTATCTAATTTCAAAGCTTATATAGTGACAGTATAGAAGACTGAGATTTTTTTCCCCAAAAGAAAGAAAACTCGATCAATGAAACAACAGCAACAAAAGTTCTGAGAAACAAACGAAGACAAGCACAGTCAAATTTATCTTATTTTTGAGAAAATGATTCAATGGAGAAAAGATGACATTTTGAGAATTTGCTTAAAAATAGTTGGGTGGCCATACCAATTATCAAAATAACACTGCTATATACCATAGATATTTAATAATTTAATAAATTGATCTGTAGATTTAAAGGAATAAAACTTTTAAAAGGTGATACAAATTTTAAGCAGAGTTTAAAAGAAAATATTACAGACCTTGAATCATAGAGATATAAACATATTGATATAAAATCAAAGAAAAATTTATACTAGAAGAAATTAATAAATTTGGGATTACTCTAGATAAACTCTTTTATTTTAGAAAAGGATATTTTCTGTGAGAATGAAAATATCACCTATAGATTAGGAGAAAATATTGTCCTTTTGTAGAGGACCCAAAAGCAGTTCTTGGCACCTCCATTGGGAAGCTCATAATCACATGTGACTCCACTTCCTGAGGAATTCAATAGCTCTTGCCTTTGTGGGCATATGTACTGAAGTCCCCATACAAACTCTACCACATGGACAGAAAAATAATAAATACTAGTATTTAAAGACGTTCCAGGAGTCATGTGCAGCAGAAAATCCAGCGAGAAAATGAGCAAAGATATGAAATGACAGTTCATAGAGATGAATATACAAGTGAGGCATAAACAATTACACACGTGAACAATGTTTCTAACCATGAGGACAATGCAAGTGAGAGCTATGATGAAACGAAACCACATACCCTTAGAGCAGGGAAAATAAAAAACAATATCATGATAATAAAATAAAGAAATGAATCAAAGAAGATGGAAAATAAAGACTGACTTGGATGTGAACCAACCGCTCAACCCATGAACAAGCAAGTGTAATCTTGATCATTTAACCTAAGAAAATAAAATGCGTCTTAATAAAATTCTGTGTAGTGTGCAAAATTGGTGTTGATAGTTTAAAAGTGGAAATAAAATATATTTTTCTTAGTAGATGAATTGATAAGCACTGGCATGTTCATTTTGATAAGACAGTGTAAAATTTTAAATTATTGATATACGTGGCAGCCTGGAAGGGGATCACTGGCATCATATTGAGGGGAAATAATATGGTCTCAAAGTACACAGTGTATATGATTTCATTTTTTTCCATTGATAGAATAACATAAATAGAAACATATAAGTTGTTCTTAAGTGTTAGGAAGGACTAAAGGTGTATGCACCTACTTGCCAGTGTGTATGTGTGAGAGAGGGGGGTGTTTGTACAGAGAAATAGCAAAGCAACTTTTGGCTTTATGATGCAACCCTTCCTTGATTGCACAGGTGGACATGGAATCCTACGATATGAAAATACTTGCTATGCTAATGTCAAATACTTGGTTTGGATATTGCACTAGAATTATATAAAGTATAAACATTGTTTTAGTTGCTTTTCTCCTTGCAGTAACACACACACAAAAAAAAAAATCTAAGAAGAGAGTCAAGACAGAAAGGCTGTGTTCTGGTTCACAATTTTAATTTATCATGGCAGGAAATTCGTGGAAATGGGGTCCTAAGCAGCTGGCTACTACTCATTTCTGGCCAGGAAGCAAAGATCTAAGCTCACTTTCTTCTTCTTCCGTCCCAGGACCCCATCACATGGAATAGAACTCCTCACATTAAGATACGTCTTCCAAATCCAATCAACCTAATTCAGATAACTTCTTACGGTCAGAGGGTAACCTAATACAGATAATCCCTCACAGGCAAACCTGCCTGTCAGGTGACTGTGGATGCACTCATGTAGATTGTCAGTGGTTCCCATCACACTACTAGAGGGAGTTACGTGGAATATACTCAAGGCATCTCATTGTGACCTGTCATTTAAAGTGAAATGTCCAAATAAATACAATGCTTTATAATCCATAAGGGAACACTAGATCCTGTTGAGATTTTATTTATAATAAGGTGCTTGGGACATAAGATACAAAGCCAGAGAGACACTGATTCAGTCTTGATTTCTAGTAAAAGTCCATTACAAAGGAAATTCCACAATTAATGAAATTAAGGAAATATATTTATTTTCATAGTTTTGTTTTCCTGTCTGTTTTATGATTATAACTATGGTTGCTATTGAGATCTCTTAACTCTGTTAAATTTAAAAGGGGAGAGAACATTGCTGAGAAATATTGAAATTCTGATACTGTGGTCGAAGCTATGTTTTTTTTTCCCATTTGCAGTTCAACATGCCTGATGCTTCTATTCCATGTTTTGCTGAGAAATGAAGTTTATGGGATCAGCTGCTAATAATCTCCATGAGTAAGAAAAGTTGAGACAGGATTATTTCACAATAATACTGGTGCATTGAAATTTTCAAATAACAAGTGTTTAAATTATGAATCACGAACATTTATAAAACAAGGGTATGTATATCAAATCTTCTCTCACAAATATAGTTAGAATCAAAAGGTGGCAGTATTTAGTAAAACTACTTTGAATATTATCAGTATTTTTACTGTAAATGTAGCTTTTATGTTACTCAAATGAGAAATCTATCAAACTATTCTCTGTCTAATTCACAAAAGAATAAAATAGTTTTTAATCTGTTTGCATGGTTTTCTAATCACCTTGGTAATTAAATAATAAATTGTAGGTTAAGAAAACAAAACATAATAGTCATTCAAGAGGACTTGGTAAGGCCTCAGATTTTTGCAGAAAAAAATCAGAATGCTGTTTGTTTGCCACATTATCTAAATCCACATCTGCAGTTATTGTTTTATCATTCACAGAGATCACTACTGAGTGTCTATATTTTCAGGGCAATATGTGATAAATGATGTCATAGACTTTTTAAAGTGAGCTAATTTTTTACCTGATTGTGGCTCTGGGAGTAAAGTACTAGAAATGGTATCTATTAAGTTTTATTGGCTATTCATAAAAGCTTATAATCACCAGCTGGATCCTGGAGCAGCACAGTGGGTGTTCAGCTATATTTATTGTCAGCTCTGTAAACAATATATATATATATATATATATATATATATATATATATATATATATATATATATATATATATACACTTTTATTTCATGTTAGTTAGGAAAAAAAACATTATCTAAGCATTGTATGACTGTGTTTTCTGCAGGCCTGTTAAAAGAAACACAGAACCTGAGGAAATGGTATGTCCTTTCTTTAAGGTCTTTCAGAAATGTAATATTTGTGTGGGAAGTCACATTTTTGAAATCACATACTACATACCATTTTCTGTTTCTATAAATGAGGTCTTTTACCTTCTTGGAGAAGTTGTATCATTTCAATGGATGAGAAGTGATGTACCCTGATTTTTTGAATTGTGTAGACATTTGCATCAGACCTATTGAGTTCCAAAAGGACAAGCTTCTTATTAAAATAGATTTTTCAAAACTGAGATGCCTTGATTTTCATCAAATATTAAACATACATGCACCAAAGCTTTCATTTAACTCTTTATTGGAGAGAATCAGCAACATGCTATAATCTGGTAGAATAAATGTGATTTATAGAGTACATGTTGATTTACACTGTCATGAATATAAATCATTTGTATTGACAATTGTCTATTATTTAATTTTTATCAATTTTAAATATAATTGAAAATGCACACTTTTATGCAATTGGATCTCAGAAAGACCATGAGAAAACAAAACATTTACCTAAGAATATTATTAATAATTTTATTCTTTCCTCAGTCTTAAATTTTTCCTGTAAAATACCATCATGTTTTTTTGCTTACTGCTTATATTTGCAGCATACAGAAATAAGTTTGTTTCTTGTGTTTAATATATATATTTAATACGTAGGTAAAAGGATTCAAAGAAAGGAGGGTAAATTTACAGAGTAATCAGAAACCCAAATAAATGAGGAAACAAGACATATAATCTTAGAAATATAAAATCCTAATAATTTAAAGGTGAAGAATAACTCCTTACAAATCAGGTATTTTAAAGACAATTAATAGTAATAATGTCTATGTGAGAGCAAGGAATGAAAATGTCTGGCTCATTTCACAATCATCTTATTATCAAAACATTTTTCCTGAAACAGTGTCTTTAAGTCCTTAGCTTATGTCACCTAAACAATGTTACTTCTGTTGGAGAATCATACAGCTTTGACTCTGATTCATTTTCAAAGACATTTAAACAAAATGCAGACACATCCTTTCACTGGGCTCCTTTCCTACACACATATATAAGATATTTCAAGTGGACTTCTTTTATTCTTTGGAAGAATATATACATACTGAATGGAAAAAATAAGGAGGATAGGGGAAAATAAATTTCAAAGAAAAAAGAGAAAGGATGCTGAAGTCTCAGCAGTAATGATTTCTCTGGCTCGAGCCTGGGAGAAGAAACTAATTTTTAAATTTTATTTATTTATTTAATCACTTTACAGCCCTATCCCAACCCCTCCCCCTCTCTTTCCAGTTCCACCACCATGTCCTCCGAATCCCTTCTCTCTTTCTTCTCAGAGAAGGGAAGACCCCTAAGGGGTGCCAACCCACCCTGGCACTTCAACAGCTGAACTAAGCACAACCTCTCTCACTGAGGCCAGACAAGGCAGCCAGATAGGTGAAAGAATCCAAGAAACTAAAATTTTAATGGCTAAAGTAATGCTTTTTCTCAAACACATTATTGTGATGTGCTTTAAAATGTGTCATTAGGTAACTTCTATGAAGTAAAAGTTGCATATATATGTGTGTGTGTGTGTGTGTGTGTGTGTGTGTGTGTGTGTGTGTGTGTGTATCACATATATCACATTAAGTAGCTAGGTAAAGAATGGCCTGGTGTCTGGGATTTCAGTGAACACTTTACAGCTCATGTTGAAATTCCATTAAAAAATACAGGTAAATAAATCTTTATTGCTACAGGTAAATAAATCCTTGAATACCATGCAATATCATTGAATAGCATGTAACACATGTGGCTTCTGAGAGTTTGAGAGTTTTCTTTACTGAATTTTTAAGTTACTTTATATATTCACTTTACATCCTGATCATAGCCCCCCCACCCTCCTCTTGCTCCCAACCTCTTCCACCTATCCCCTTTTCCTCAGAAAAGAGGAATCCCCAACACCAACCCATCCCAGCACATCAGGTTGCGTTGGGCTGACTGAGCTCATCCTTATCCGCTGAGGACAGGAAAGGTGGTCGCAAGCAGGCAACAGAGTCCATGTCTTAGACAGCACCTGCTCAGCTTACTAGAAGACCCACAGGAAGATTAAACTGCCCATTGGTTACATAGGTATAGGAGCCTAGGTCCAGTCCTTGCGTGCTCTTTGGTCTGTCATTCCATCTCTGAAATCTGCAACTGGTCTCGGTTAGTTGGCTGTGATGGTCTTTTTCAGCATTCTTGTCCCTTCTGGGTCCTTCTATCCTTGCACCCAACTCTTCTACCCCTCTCTTCAGGTTCCACTTAATGCGTGGCTGTGAGTCACAGCATCTAAATCCATCAGTTGCTGGGTGGGGCCTCTCAGAAGACAGTTATGCTAAGCTCCAGCCTGTAAACATAGCAGAGTATCATTAACGGTATCAGGTGCTGGCTCTCTTCCATGGGGTGGGTCCCAGGTTGGACCAGGCATGAGTTAGACGTTGTCTCAGTCTCCACTCCATCTTTACACTCACTTATACATGGATGTTAGCTATGTATTACAGGATAACCATACCACAAACCACAGACCCAAAGAAGCTAAGTAACCAGGAGGGCCCGAGGGAGGGCCTACTTGAATCTCAGATGGGAAAATAGAATAGACAGAAGAAGTGGATGTAGAGAGAGAACTAGATAGGAGAGGGGGCTGGAAACAGATGTGGGGAAGAGGTAAGAGGGGAGGTGAATGGGCCTGCCTGGAAATGCAGGGCAGGGATATCATTGAGACAAACTGGAGACCTGCCTCAGGGTAAGCTATAGGGAGGATATGGGAGCATCTCTGGCTGAGCCTCCCAGCAATGGGGGACTTGGAGACTGACAGGAAGAGAGAGACAACCCCTGACACCATTACCAATATCCCGCCATGTTTACAGTCAGGAGCCTAGCACATGGGTCTTCTGAGAAGCCCCACCCAGCAGCTGATCAGACATGCCACCTTCTAGCCAGGCAGTACCTATCGTGGTGTGAGAGAAACACCGATCTACCTACGGCACTTTCGATACAAGGTTTGCCCTGCCAAGACTTCTTCTTTTAGATGTCATGTTTCTCTTATTTTTATTTATTTATTTTCATTTTTATTTTTTGGTTTTTCGAGACAGGGCTTTCTCCACATTATCTTTGGGTGTCCTGGAATCGCTTTGTAGACTAGGCTGGCACTGAGTTCGCAGCAATCTGCCTGCTTTTGCCTCCTGAGCGCTGGGATTGAAGGAATGAGCCACTACACCCAGCTCTCTCTTATTTTTAAATGTGGAAGAACTTCTGGTTTTTGTTTTGTTTTGTTTCGCTTTTTAAATGTAATAACTTTCATTGATTATTTGGACATTTCACATAGTTCACTTCAATCCTCCCAAGGGCAAGCCGCCCCCTACCCGCTGCCTTGTAACCTACTCCAAAACAGAAGAAACAAACAAGCAAGGAAAAGTACCTAGTCTAATTTGTGTTACTCATGTACTCACTGGAGCATGTTCCCAGTGGCCAGCCCCTTAAAGAAGACTGAGTTCTTTCACATCACCTAAAAGCATTAGTAAGGGAAATATTCACAGTAAACAAGATAACAAAAGAGAAAATATGAAAATATATTTTTATTTTTGATGATTTAGTAGAATTTATATTCACATTTTAAATTACATTCTCATAAATGTCTACTTCTTACGGGAAGAGCTCACTGACACTTTTTCTGCAAAGGCGTTCCATGCATACGATGGAAAGTATGTATTCAGTGCATTGTAGTCAATGGGCTGCCCTGTGACCAGAAGCCTCCGCAAAGCCACATGACTCTTCCTTGCTGTGATGGACTGTCCCCTGAGACTCACTGACAATGCTCCTCTCACCAACACTAGAACAACTGAATGTGAATCTTCAGGAGGGAGATTTGAAGCTTCCAATCTGTCCCTGTAGAAACTTTTAAGGAAACATATCCCAGCACCCAATGTAAAATATTAATGATCCTCAAAAGCTCAGACAGTATGTAGGGTGGTCCCTGTAAACTTCATATTGTCATGTACTATAACCTAGATACAAACTCATTAGTAGGATGTGGCCTGGGAACCTTTGCTTCAGGCAAAGACAACTTAGTAGCTGGTACAAGCAAGTTATCTATACTGTATTCAATTTGAATAGATTTCAATTAATAGTTCTAAATACATTGTCACTCTTGGCCCTATGTAAATGCAGTGGAAGCTCTGTAGGGAATAAGGGAAATGGAAAAATGTTAGAAGAGGGTAGGGTGACAGTGATCAGAATGTTACCATAAGTGTATAAAATTGTCGAAGAAAAAAATTAATAAAACATATTTTAGAAGCTAACAAAAAGTATCTCATGATCATAGCCACCCATATTGAGTCAGACTAACCTATGTAATCAAAAGAATTAGGAGAATCAGTGTGTGATTTTCAAAACAAAGTAGTTAAATGATAATGAAATGTTTACCTTTCTCATAAGCTCAGAGTTGTGAGACAGCCTGTACTTCTGAACATGAACCATGGGTGCGATTCTAGAATCAGCTACAAGATAAACTTCCATGTCTGTCAGGTTCTTTCTAGACTAGGTTGAAGTGAACCACCCCCAGCATCCCCCACTCACCCCCACCCCCGACCCCTGTTAAATATATAGAATAAAAAGAAGAAAACAAGGTCTGCACTTACTTCTGAGCTTCCTACTAGATGTGGTGTGCTGAGCTGCCTTCTTTCCTGCAGCTGTGTCTTTTCCCCAAATAACAGATTCTACTTACAAGCTGTAGATAAGACAAGCTCTTCTTTCTTTCTTTTCTTTTCTTTTTTCTTTCTCTCTCTCTCTCTCTCTCTCTCTCTCTCTCTCTCTCTCTCTCTCTCTCTCCGTTGCTCCCTCTCTCCCTCTTTCTTTCTTTTTACCTTTTCTGAAACTGACAGGGTTTTTCAAGATAGCCTTGGCAATCTTGGTCTCACTTTGTAGACCAGGCTGGACACGAACTCACAGAAAACTGCCTGCCTCTGTCTCCCTAAGTGCTGGGATTACAGTTGTGTGATACTGCTCCTGGCTAATCACTTCCCTTCTTTTAAAAGGGTGCCCTCCTTGTTTATTAGCTTAACAAAGAAGCCATATTATGAGACTTTGTGTTGTCAGTATTTTACTAGGCATTATATTATTAATGTATTTATTTTATGAGTGCAGAATGCCTAAATATCTCCCTACTAACCTATATTAGTTAACTATTTTTCTATTTATAAAACTAAACATAGTACCACCAACACAATTGTTATAAAAGAGAGTCATAATAGTAAGTTGACATAATTTCAATTTAAATCAAATATGTCAGCATTTTAGTTTACTATGTGGTCTTATGTTCAATTTTTTAAGTGTACTTAAAATATTTCTAAGAAGTTATAGACCTTAATAAATAGTTCCAACACGCATAGTCATTCTGAAGGACAAACTGATTCCATTGGTATGGGTACATAAATTAAATTTAATAATCTTCCCGGTTTTATAACACACCTTCTACTTGAAAAATATATTTTTCTGTTTGTTTTCTTTTAAATTAAATTTGTATTGTAAGCACCTGTTTGAGTTCATTTAACATGAAATATTTAAGGTTGTAAATCCCTTTCTTTGTTGGTTTTGGTACCCCTGCATTCAAATAATTGTGACGTGAATATGAAGGTTTAAGTAGATAGTAAATGTGAGGAAAACAGTAGGAAAGCTTTTGTTTCTTCAGGCCAGGAGTTCATCTATCAAAGCAGGCTGGGTCCCTCATGTGGCACAATTACACTTGACTTCATTCTTGCTTCAAAAGAAATACCTCTGTACAAACTGCTCATGTGGCAATTTGGTCATTTACAACGGAGGGGCTACTTCAAATCATAGTATACACCAAGAGAGTCATGGTTTCTACCTAAAAAATCACAATAGGATTTTTAATCATTTTAGGTACCAGAGGGAGCAACTTCTTCCCAGAGAAATGCTTTGGAATGAAGTAACATGTTCCAAAGGAACAAAATGTCTCCTTAGAATGAAGAATAAAATTGGTTTGCTACAAGAACAGGTGGTTTCTTCCAAAAAAAATATTATGGCATACTGACTTGATTTTATTTTAAATTCTTAAGTCGTCACCACTTTGAAAGTCGGTCACATTCTGTGAACTATTTCAAAATCTTAAAACATAAAATACTTTATTCATGGACTTAAATAATTCTGTAATTAAATATATTATTCACTGAAGTAAAACACCCAGCTCCAATGAGAAGACGAATACACTTCTAAGATAAGACAAGGGCAAGAGGCCATCTCTAGCTTCATAACTGTGTGAGATGCTTGAGTCAAATAAATATGAGGAACTACACACAGTACCACCATCTTGAACTGAATCTTGACCCATGAAAGGTCACAGTCAAATGTGACAGACTCTTGGGAATGTTCCTGACAACAGAGTAGCAATATATATATATAATGAACTTCAGAACTTACCTAGACTGTGCCAAATAATTGAGTTTTGTTTAGGAATTCTTTGACTAGAGGATAGCATATTTCCCTCAGCGATCATAGCAAATTCTCAGCAGCCAACCATTCCAATATCATACCCAACTCTTGGCAGTAGTAAATCTGCAACACAATCGGAAGGTGAACTTATGCTTAGTAGATAAGGGCACCATAATTGAATAATAATCCACACAGTGGATTGCCATTTCTTCTTCTATGACGTGAAATTTCTGTCAATTGAATGTTTTAGATTAATTAATAGAAGTTATTTTCCTATTTTTAAATAACAAAATGATGGTGTCTCTATTGATTAATAATATTTATAACTTTGCACTTTCTTTTGTCTAAGCCTTTGATTTTTAAAGCCTTAAACACTATAAAGAAAATATTCTGCAATCAATAGCACAGTCACAATCAGGATAGAAGTTTCTTTCTCAGGACTCAGACATTGTTCCTACAATAAGTAGAATCTTATATTGAATAAATAAAACAGATAGAAGAGTAGATAAGTAAAACGACCAAGATGTCCCTCAACTGAAGAATAGAAAAAGAAACTGTGGTACATTTACAAAATGGAATATTATTCAGCTTTAAAAAACATCTTGAAGTTTGCAGACAAATGGATGGAACTAGAAAAGATCATCCTGAGTGAGGTAATCTATACCCAGAAAGACATACATTGTATATGCTCACTTATAAGTGGATATTAGCTCAACATAGATGTCCTCTGAGTGACTCTAACCAGGAAGGGATAGGGACATATACAGGTACTGGACACTAGGTGGAATACTGTGTGGAAGAGGGTATTGATGGTTCCAGAGGGGTCAGGAGCTCCACAGGGAGATCAAGGCTGGTGGATCTGGTCCCAGGAGGCCTGCACAAACTGATGCCCCATCCAAGGACAATGCATGCAGAGAACCGAGACCCTCTTTTCAGATGTAGCCTATGGTCATCTCATTCTCCTGGGGTGGAGGACAATGGGAAGGCTGCTGCTAAAACTGACGTGCACTCACTTGCCCAGGATTTTATAACTGCCCCTTGCCTGGGTGGCCTTGGGAGCCCACAGAGGAAGGGGATGCAGGCTATCCTGATGAGACCTGATGGATTGTGGGCAGAAAGTGGCGGAAGAGGGCCCCTGACCCTCTCTGAGGCCAGGGGGAGAGGAATGGATTGGAAGTGGGAGGGAGGGTGGGAATGGGAAGATAATAGTGAGGGTTTAACAATCAGGATGTAATAATAAATTAAAAAATAAATTAAGAAAACAGAGTTTTATTCATAGTTATGTGTTATTATACTCCTTTTATCAAGAAATGAATTACCTACTGAGAAAATATATTGAAAGAAAATCTATTACAAACTATTAATTACCTTAAAAATTGAGATTATAGTATAATTGCAATTATCTCTTATTTTTCCCCTCTAAGCCACTTTTTATACCCCATCTATTCTCTTTCAAATTCATGAACTCCTTTTAAATTAATTGTTAATTATTATCAAATAAAACTGTAATATTCATAATCCTGTGTCTAAATATACATACATAGTTTAGGCTGATTTTTTTCTCATCTGAGCTGAACATACTCCCTCTAAAAGCCAAAGGTTGCCTAACAAAACCTCAACACCGGGAGTGATAAGCCCTCTTTTGAGTTGTTGGTTGGAGCTATCCTAACCTAGAACATTACATCACACTGATTGAGCTTGTTTGTGCCCCATAGGCAGAATGCAAGTACTTTTTTTTTTTATTATTTACAACGCCCTGTACTTTCCAAATAGGGATCAGACTCCCATGAGTGGAATATGATTTGAAAGCCTCCTCCCTGAGATAGATTTCTGTTATGTCAGAAGACCACCATGCAAACTTCCAAAGGACGAAAGAAACCAACATTTTTCTATTAGTTAACAAGTCAAATAATTATGATGTCTATGAGCCACACCATTGAACTTCACAGCTCCGTCATTCTAAGGATTCAGAACTAATTCATAAACCTTTGAGGTAACCAACTCTAACTTGACTTAATCATTACTTTGAAGAGCAGCTCAAATACTTTAGATAGCCAATAAAATGTACGCACACTCAGGATTTTGAAACTATCCTTCCAAAGTTTTAAATACTACAAGGTACTAGTGTTGTTAAACACTTGGACTTTCAATAAATAGAGAAGCAGATGGCTGTGACAGGCTTTATTATAAATTTATTGGTCACTGATTCTACTTTCTTTACCCAGAATAAAATTTTCTTATGATATAAAGTATTATTATTTTTATTTTAGGGACATATATATGTGTATATATATATATATATATATATATATATATATATATATATATATATATATATATATATATATATATGATATTCTTTTAGAAATCTTTACATAATCCATAATTGACTTTATTGGAAGTGAATATCAAATTTTTACATATAATATCAAACTAAATGTATCGTTAAGACAAATTTAACATATATCATTATGAAAAAAATTAAAAGCATAACAGTCAATAACTCTGTTATCTGTCATAACTCACTAGTTTAAGGATGTATTATAATAACAAATAATTGGTCATAGGAATAAATGAACAACTCTGTGAATGTTCTCTTCTCTTAATATTGAAAAGCTTACAAAGACAGTTCATGCCTTTAGGTACAGTGATTTTAATAAACAAAATATAATCCACTCATATGACAGGAAGTACACATTCTGTGAGAAATGCTAACACAGATAAACCCTACCAAAGAGCATTAGAACAGTCATTGGCTGTAGTAGTTGTAAGTTTGTTTACAGTAATATTTGGAGAGACACAGGTACTGAATATGTTGTGTTAGGAGTTTCCATACAAGTTTCCTTCCAGATGTACTTTTTTGTCTGATGAGAATGATCCTGAAAACATGGTATTATAATTTACACATTTTCACACAGTTGACTATTTTTATTGTGGTTCATTTTGATATTGATCTTAAAACCTTTTATCTTTCCCTAGTTCTCACATAAATTTAAAACTTAAAAAAAATACAATTAGCACTTAAGACCATACTGTGTACAATTTGGAGTTTTCTATAGTGTACATGCTTGTTTTGCTATCATTGTAAAACAAAAACAATTAATATTGGAAATATACCACAGGGCATAGAACTTAATAATGAGAACAGATACCAAACGGGAACAATAATTAAAGACACCCAATCCTCTCATGCATATTATCCTTTAGCTTATGTAAGAAAATTATAATCTCACCATTAATAAATGACTGGGTATTTAACTTTAAGCAGCAAAATGATGTTGAAGGCAGTAGATGTACAGAGTAGAATTTGGCATATGTCAATATTTCTTGTACAGTTGGTATGTGTTACATGAGTTTGCTTCTTTCCAACCCTTACATCCTCCCCTTGACTCTGCCACATGATTTCCTTTCCCATGCTATAACTGTCAAGACCTTTCATTCTCATATTGAAAGTCACCCACAAAAGAAGTGGATTCCTACTCTACTGGTGACATTTGCCCCAGCGGCAGTGACCTGGTCTGAAACCAGGGGCCTTCTTCCCAGTCTCTGATGTGCTGTCAGGAGATCATCTAAACACCAAGCACCTTGGCATCAGTTTTTGATCTGCTCTAATAAAAATGAATGGCAAACTCATTAGGAATTAGGAGACAGTATCTATGTATAAACAATCTTATGAAGTAGCTGGAGGCACTGTTGAAGTCAAATGACCAGGAAGAATACCATATCTGTCAGGCCTACTGTGGGTCTAGTCATTTGTCTTATTCATAATAAGTGTTTGAAACATTTATGATTGGATATCAGGCTCATAGATCCTTTTACAGTAGAGTCATTTGTTATATATACATTGGGAGATCATTGGGTAATGACATATGGAAACAGTTTCTCCCCTGCTTATATGAATAGTTAGCAATTATGTGATTTTATAAATTAAGTACTGAGATGCAAGCAAAGAGATACAAACGTCTTATAGGGCTCAATGTAAATGTATTATACTGTATGTGTTTCTTGTGTGTGTTTGTCATGTGTGTACAGTTTTGTTTTGTTTTGTTTTTTAATGCCATGATATTTTAAAGGAACGAGAAACCTTGGAAATTGTAAGTCAAAACAAATTTATCCAGAACAGCAGCGTAAAACTTGGTTTAGGAAAAATTAAGAGCATATGTTCCAGAAGTCAGCTCTAATTTGCAATGAATTGCTACAGTAAAACCACTTGTATCAGTATTGTTAATCTTAGTGGTTACAAGTGACCCATGCTTTAATAATCTAGGCCATCAGCTGAGGACAGATCTCCTTTTCCAATTAAGAATGTTTGACCACAAGAGGGAGTTCCTTGCCAACTGTTTACTTCTCCTTAACAGATATCACTGGTCTAAATTTACAAAGAAAAATACCTTCCAATATATTCAGTCCTGTAAGAGATTGGATGCTGAGAAAATGATGACAATTTATTTACAGCTAAATCTTCACAAAGTCCTAGAACGAGGAATAATTTATAATGAACATTTAACAGACCAAGAGTCATTCAGGAATGTTTCCAGATTTGTGCTGGTGAAATAAAATCATAGCTCCCCATCTTTAGGTGGGCAGAAAATTCACTGATGTCAAAGAGTTTGAAATTATACACCAATTTATTGAAGGGTAACAAGTTAAGATACCTTTGTTGCCATAAATTGATGCAGATATTTTGTTGAATTTTTCATCGCTAATGAGTAAAGTAGAATGTGACTTTGGGAGTACAAACTAAATAAACAATTTTAAGAAATCAAAGAACTATTATTCCAACCAGTAGACTTTTTAGAATAAAAATTAGGTCCATTTTCTCTGTGACTAAGAACATAATATATGCAATAAAATAAGAATATATTAAGCCAGTAAACATTTCCTATATCATGGCAATTCCACATAAAGTTATGGATAACTTGAATCATTCCAGTAAAGTGTGCACTGACCACAACTTAAAAATCATCAGCATGATTAATGTTTTTATTATAAAATGTTTCTCAATGGCTGTTTTTGCATTCAAAGAAATTTTCATTTAAAGCGCATAATTTTCCAAGTATTATTTCTCCTGTTTCATTCCTTAAATGCCACACCACCAAACCCTGAACCTCTGCTCAACTGCATTCTTCCACGTCTTACAACAATCCAGCATTGCCTCCATGGAAATGTATGGGCTTTGAGAGGTAGGCACTCTGGCAGTACATATTGAGAAAATTAATAAGTGTAACTGTAGTAAATGTAGTAATTTTAGAAAAACTTATTTGGAGAAAATGACTGCATCTCACACGTGTTCCTGGTGTGCCTTGATGGCACTGACTATAAATATGGGATACAAAAAAAGAAAATACCAGTAATCCTTTTTGCTATTCCCTCCCACCTCCTATGGTTCTCAGGATTGTATTATTTTACACCATTTTTGACATATTTTGCTGCATGAAGTCATGCATTTTTAAAAGCTTTTCTTTCACAGTAACTGGAAATGACAAGTAAAGAAAGCAGAATTCTTTGGTGAGCCAAGTGGTGCAAAGTTCACTAAAAGGATTTTTTCTGACCCATTTCCAACACACACACACACACACACACACACAGAGACACACACACACACAAACACACACACAAACACACACACACAAACACACACACACAGACACACATACACACACAGACACACACACACACACAGACACACAGACACACAGACACACACAGACACACACACAGACACACAGAGACACACACACAGACACAGACACACACACACACAAACACACACACAAACACACACAGACACACACACACACACAGACACACAGATACACACAGACACACACACACACACAGACACACAGACACACACAGACACACACACAGACACACAGAGACACACACACAGACACAGACACACACACACACACACACACACACACACACACACACAAACACACACACAGTGGAGGGGTGAGTAATGAAAAGAACAGTGTGTGTCCACATGGGTCAAAAAACCAGGACTTTAAGTAGGAAGAAATACAGAGAGAGATGGCAAGACACTAAAAACATACATACACTGAACAATGAACAAAAATAGAATACTTTGTGTAAAGCTGCGTAATGATAAATCACTCCTATAAATTCAGGACCAAAGTTAGGATGAACGTATCCTGGATAAATGAGAAATTTATCTTAATTCCTTCAACAAATGGTTGAGGGGTGCAGTGTATTATATTCTGTGGCAATGAAAAGTGGTTCATTTTCTTTCCATACGTCATTCCCTCCCCCCTCTCCCTTCTCATTCAGCACATGCAGGCTTAAGTCTCTCTCTCTCTCTCTCTCTCTCTCTCTCTCTCTCTCTCTCTCTCTCTTCCTCTTTTTTCCTTCCACAGTCTCCATGTCCCTTCTTCCTTCCCCTCTGCCTCTCTTTCTTACACATGCAAATATATTCACACAAAAACATCTTTAAAAAAAAAAACCCCACTATACCCTTTTTTTTTTTTTTGTGGATAATAACATTGAGATTCTCAGGGGTGTCTTAAAAATATGCATAGCAGTAAAACTTAGTGAAAACATCTGAGTGTTTTGGTCCCTGTGATGTAAAAGACCCAGATGTTTTAAACTACGCCTGCTAACTGACGTGTGTATGTGTGAACCTCTGTTCGGAGATGTGTGTGTGTACTGTGTATGTAACCTTGTGCAGATGTCTGTTCCACGTAGAAGTGTATATAACCATATGATTTGGTGCCTAATGCTATTCAGATAAGACCTTCATCTTTACATATTCCCATTTTGAAACATAACATCTTTTTAAAAGTCAATTTATAAGGTTGTAACACACTTACGTTTTGAACATTTTATTTTTCAAAGTACCTTATGCTATTGACATAGAGTATTCAAAGCAAACTTTAAAAGCTTATCAGTTATTTGAAAGGGGGATTAAGTATAAATGGGTCCTTTTTGTAAATCTGATCAGTATCAGCAATGGAAAGGTAGAGAACTGACTAGGTCACTCCTGAAATCATGTCCACTGCTCCTTCAAAGCCAGGCCACTCAGTTTCAGTTTTTCTATCCAAGAACGGTATTGAGTAATTATACATGTAAAAGGGTAAAAATGAAATGAGATTAGCCTGACAGATTATAAGAAATCCATGTCTGTATACATATTTTTAAAAGATTGTGTTTTATAATAATATTTAAATAATGACTTAATTTTGCTCTTACTTACAAGTTTTAAATTGCACTAGGCCTACCAGTGTCTTTGCCATTATTATAATGACATTAATAATTCCTAACGGTATAAACCAAATTACATACTGGCAGAAAAAAAAATGTTTTCTTAATCAATGTGAATTCACAAACAGTAAAGCATACAACTTCAATAAGTCTTTCAAGCCTATTATGATGAATGCTTTTTATATCAAAGGTATCTTAAATAAATTTCAGCCAGCCTTTCCAACAATGTGGTTTAAAATACCCCAAATACCCACATGCTGCTGCTGGGCTGAGGGCTTCAGTTAATACTGCAAAAAGCTATCTTTAATAGCTATTGGTGGCTCAGCAGGACAAGCAAGCCTGGGATTAGAGCTAATGATACTTGTTGGAACTGCAGGGAGGCAGAGGAGAACACGGTCAGCTTCCCTTGGCTTTGTAAAAGCATGCTGGAAGAAACTTGCATTCAGGAGAGCATGATACTAGCTGGCGATACACCTGAACATCTAAATGTTTCTTTTTTCTTTTTTTTTTCTTTCTTTCATGTTGGTCTGAAATCATGTTGACCGTGATCTCAAATTAAATGCAATGTGGAAATACTTAAAAGTTAGAGATCTGACTGGAAATCTTTTTTATTGCCTCTTTTCTACATCACTGTCGTCATCCTATTTAAATCCTTGTTATGATAGTGACTGCCAGTGCAACTGTTCTGTTTCTAATGTAATTCTTCCACTCCAAGTCCCTATCAAAACCAGTCCAAAATAATTACAGACGTCACTGAACCTCTCTAATCAGCTGCTGTGGTTTCGTTATCACTTAATTCTGAAACTTGCAGAGCATTCTGTCACATTCAATAAAAACAAGTTGATTGTTTAGTTCCTTCCTGAAAATATCACCTTACTCAATTTTTTTTTTTACGTAGACTATTCTCAAATGAATCATCCTTTGACAGTCTTTGTCCCTCATAATTCTTACACCTCAGAGACTATTTCCTGTGGTGGGAAACTGTTGGTTCTGTCTATGAAATCTGCTGACCACATAAGGAAAATGCCATTTATTTCATATTTCAGGTGACTTCTTCCTGTTAGGAGTGCATCTCTTATTGTTCCTTTTTTGATTGGAGTTAAAGCCAAGTTCTCAGAAGGTCATTAGGTAAAAATTAAATCTATGTATTCTAGGGTACTATCTGCTCACTACATTCTGTTCATATACTCGGTATAGGTCCTCTTGTACCAACTGAACTTAAAGGCTGTCTGTCTGGTCATAGAAA
Organism: Acomys minous; assembly: GCF_964271855.1. Classification (NCBI taxonomy): domain Eukaryota; kingdom Metazoa; phylum Chordata; class Mammalia; order Rodentia; family Muridae; genus Acomys; species Acomys minous. The sequence goes on along the minus strand of NC_140492.1, from coordinate 82,095,114 downwards.
GCATTAGAGAAGTGATCTGTGAAATGAAAATGTGGCCAAAGTTTGAGTAAAGTAGTAGAGTGCGTAAATATGGACATTACTACAAATAGCTCCATGTTGGAATGTGCATCAAACAAATTGAGAAGTGCTATGTTTGTTGTGCTTTTTTGCCCACCTAACGCTGAGCATGAGAACTCCAGCAACATGGGGGCAACCTCAGAGCAAGGGCAAGCATCCACCATGCACTCACTGCTCTTTCTGAGACATTATTTAGCAAGGTCATTTCTTTTGGTCAAAGACCCCAGGTCTTTCCAAACAAGCTTCTGCTAAGCATTTTCTCAACGTCTCAATAACCTTCTTCATCTTGCCTTTTGGTCCTTGAGGGTGTGTAAGCCTATTTGCTGCTAATATAAAATACTTATCTGTTTCTTACTATAGCCTGCCTCTAACCTAGTAGTCCTTCCTCCTCCTAAGAAGAAACTCTCAAACACCGGCCTGAAATTCTCCAACACTCCATGTTTGGTGGTGTTTTCTACTCTGGCTGGATCTGATGAAAACATCTACAAATACATGTGAATTTGGTGATACATATTTTATAAATACAGCATATAAAATTTCAAGTACCATCAGAATGACTTAAATGCTTTTGCTCCCCAGAGGTACTATGGTTTAGATGTGAAATGACCCACAAACACTCATGTAGTGAAGTCTTAAATCGGCAGATGGTAGACACTATTAGGAGGTATTTGGGTCATAAGGATGCAAATTAATCAGTGGATTAAATCATTGGTGTATTGGTTGCTGAATGCTAGTAGTAGCTCGGTCACTGAGGAATGGCCTTTGCTGGGTATTCCTCACTGGCAGGGTATTCCTCACCCCTGGTCTCCATGTCTGTCTTCTGGTTGCTGCATTGAGCATCAGTTCTTTTCCATGCCTTTCTCCTATACCATTCTGAATTATCACAGAACTAGAAACAATGAACAATGGAGGTGGCCATGTGGTGATAGAAGGAATGCTTTGAAACTGTACACTAAAATAAATGATTCCTCTTTAAGCTGACTACTTCAACTATTATGTTTCAATGATGAAAAGCTAACACAGCACAGAAACTACAAAATATTAATTATTCTAATCACCAAATATTGTATTACCTTAATTTTCATTCTTACCCATTACTGTATAACCAAGTACACAAAGCGAAACAAACTTCGTAATTCACACAATGTCTTTCTTTTTATAGTATAAATCTACTGAAAGCTTTCAATGTGTGTGTATGGTTAACTTTTATTAACGGTCAATGCTTAGTGCACCATTGCTATTTATAACTACACCTTTTATCATAAGTATCCTCAAGCTAAAGTCTTTATGTTAGTTGCGAAGCTTTCCTAATGCTGGAGTGATCTGCCATTCATGTACACATAGGAAGGGCTGTTTTTAGTATTTCTCTAATATCTACATATTGCCTTGTCTCTTTAACAATCTAATCTAACAAAATTAGATTAACAATCTAATCAAAATTAAGGCAATTTATGAAATTTATCAAGACTTCATGTGATAAAAACCTCTTAAAAGAGACATTTCAAATAAGTTGAAGGTTTTCAAATACTAAAATCAATAATGTTTTATAGTCTCAGCCGCTTATGTAAACTTTGTAAAATGGTAAAATAAACCCAATATTCTACATTAAACAGCATATTCCACTCTGCACACTGAGGCTAAACTATTAGATTTTGTTTGTGTTCCTAAATGTCTTTCCCTAGCTGAAACATAGCTGCAACAATCTGAATCCAATTTTGTAATTAAAAATCACTCTCCTTCTCTGAACTTGTAGTAATGTTTCATCAAAAAAGCAGATTATTACAACCAAATTATAAACTCCTAAAAAGAAAGGGGGGCACTATAAATGGCAACACCCCCCCCAACCTTAAGTACAATATAGCAGTGGAAACAGCATCACGCTAATGACAGTAATCCCACGTGCCTTTGCTGCATTCATGCAAATGACAATTTAGTACAGATGTGGCACACATTTGCATGGTTAATGGCACCATTTTTTTTGTCCTTTTCTTCTTCTCTATAGTATGATCAGCTGTTGTGCTTAACATTACAAATTCTATGTGCCGCTCCTAACATTAGTGGAAACAGAAGGCTGGTAGTTTCCTTGTCAATGATTTAACTAAAACATGCATATGCACAAAAAAGTAGGAGGTATGGGAGGAGGGTGGATGTGGGGAGAGAACAGTGAGAGCCTGACTGGAGTCTCCTCCCTAGAAGTACCCTTTCACCTCCAGTCAACTTTTATTATCTGATAAGCCTCAAACTCAATAATTTCCCTGCTTCAGCTACCTGTACAGATTACTCAATTTACAGGTCCTGGTGGTGGTACTTGGTGGAAGAGTGCACACTTCACCTGGGGGAGCCCCTTGTTTGACTCCCAATGCTGAGCACAAATTTCAACAGCATAGTCTACGTGCACCTTCAGCTCACTCAAGAGTTTCAAGCTAGATTCAAGTGTGTGTTACTTTCCATTGTACTGTGTTTATAGCTTGTTGTACTTACTACATCTGAAGTCATGTGAGTAATAGATCCATATTCCAAAGGCCTTAGATTAATAAATGTGTAAAAAAAAAAAAAAGAAGATAAATGGAATACCACAACCAATCTAACATAACATATTACTCTTATCATTAGATAACAACATTGCTAAAATTTTCAGTTTAAAATAATAATGGCCACATTAAGAAGAAAATGCATTTCTGGCCAAGACAAAGGCTACATAATCTAATATTCTGACACTAAAAGGAATGTAATACTTGTCAAGTGACAGAGTGAGCAAGACAGAAGCAGAGACATAAAGAGTTAGATTTCGTTCAATGGCGAACAAATTATAAAAATTGAAACTGCACCTTTTTATCATAAGCATCAGTAACACAATTTAGTGATTTTGAAGAATTTTAGGGACATTTTCCCCTTTCCTTTATGAAAATTTAAATAGAACCATTCAAATGTTGTATTCTTACTACTATACTTCTAACTTTCACAATTTCATCAATTATTAAACCTACATTAGAATCAAAGGAACACTTACTCCAAGTTTTTCATTTCCCTGTTGTTTTTCTTCCTTTGTATTCCTTCCTCTTATCTATAACTGCTCCACTCCAGTACACATTCTTTCCCTACTGTTCAAAACCAGTGCTTCTTTCCAAGTATGATGCCACACATAACATTATCTCCTATGAATTGCAAAATCTCTAACTCATCCTGTGGTGTTTTGGGCAATTTTGAACAATGTCTCACAATTTAACATAATTTTGATTTCCTGGTGTGTTCACTACAGTAATGAGCCAAACCTAATATTATATACCACTTAATATTTGATGTCTCAGTATTTTAATTTATGTATGTATGTATGTATGTATGTATGTATGTATGTATGTATGTATTTAATCTTTATGAATGTGTGTGGTACATATGTACATGTATATTGGGACAGTACATATTTCCATTTGTGTCCACATAAGGAGACTAGAAGAGGATGCAGCCAGCAAGCCTCAGTACCTCTCCTTTCTCCATGTTCACACACACACACACACACACACACACACACACACACACACACACACACACACTCACATCACAGACTGCCCACCCCACCTGAGTGGCATGCCACTGGTAGGGTTCCAGAGCATGGGAAGATATCAGATGCACATGAGAATCCTGACCCCTCTCTCTAGTCTCCTTCCCCCCTCCATCGTACCAAGGGCAGTTGTGCATGAAGACTCCAGACTGCGTGTTTCCAAAACACTTGTTTAAATACTTCTTTTCCCTTTAACCCTTGTTCATGCCTTTAACCCAAAATTGGTTAGAATACTTGAGAGCAATTAATAAAACCATGTGAATTTTGGAGTCCCCCAAAGGAAGATACCCCATGTCTCAACCTTCCCTGTCAATTCCCTTTGTTTTATATATATATATATATATATATATATATATATATATATATATATATATATATATATATCAAAGAGTGCTTTTTTCTATTCCTTTTTACCTTCAAGACTGAATGCTTTGCATTTTCATATCCTGTCCCTTAACTAAGCTATCTGGTCTTCAACTTCATCAGAGACTTGAGAAGGAATAAACTTGATTACCTGAGTATGCCCAGAGTACAGGTTAGTAGCTTTCCAAATAAGATGACAGAGACAGTTTGCTACCTGAATAGTCACCCCAAATTCTCTCTAATCTTGGAGCATCTTCTTCAGCCTTTTGGCCCAGAACTATGGAGGACTTGCTTACCCTGTCTTGGCAGAGTTTGGCCTACAACTCTACCTGAATCTTTACCCCTAAACAACTAAGCTTAATTGTAAAACTACGCTATCTGGTCTCCAATCCCATCAGAGACTTGAAAAGGAATAAAAGTAATTACCTGAGTATACAGGGGTACAGGATAGCAGCTTTCCAAATGCGAAGATGACAGCGAAATGTTGCTGCCTGAGCAGTTACTCAAAATTATCTATAAAGTTGGAACGCCATCTTTAGCCTTCTGGCCCTGGCAACATGAAGCCTAGTTCAAAGAGGATGATGAGCATCAAAGTACCTCCTTATGGAAATGGCTTCAAATGTGGTGTAGGCACAAAATTAATGCCATAATCTATATTTAATCTATATTCTGCAATTAATGCCATGATCTGTGAATGTTCTGTAAGAACTGTCTTCCAGGTGACTTCACTTCTTCCTGCATTATGGGAATGACCATGCACTGCCATAATGTAGACCTGCCAGTAGTTTCCAGAAACTCCACTGGACTAATTAGACACAACTAACTCCCAATTGAGAAACCAAACTCTGTAAAATTCCATTGCCACTGGCCGTTACAACTACCCAACCCTACCAGCAAACTGAAACACCAAAAAAAACTGCCTTGCAGGCCCCAAACACCTGCCAAGGCAGAAAATTCCATGTTCCAAATACACCTTTATTCTCACCCAATACGTATTAGCCAATTATAGTACTGCTTCTGAAGTTTGCCCTTGCAGGAGTATATTAACGTTACAAATTTGTTGTTTGGGGTTGCCTGACTCCTTTCTGCAGGTGAACCCCAGTGCACTGGAACAATAAACCTCTTACTTTTGCATCAAACCGGCCTCCATCTCTCATTTGTTGCTTCATGGTATAGACTCTCCAGATGAGCCTCTTACAGTGACAAACAAGCCACTAGGCAAAATGTCATCATTTTTACCAAGACAGAATTCTGCCTAAAAATGGGCAAACAAGGCGCAGGTAGAATCAATGGCCAAACTCTGCCAAGACAGGGTAAGCAAGTCCTCCATAGTCCTGCCTGACAAATATGTCTGTCAGACATATTGGACAGAAGGCTGAAGAAGATGCTCCAACATTATATAGAATTTTGGGTGACTATTCAGGTAGTAAACTGTTTTTGTCATCTTCTTATTTGGAAAGCTACTAACCTGCACTCTGGGCATATTCAGGTAATCAAGTTTATTATTTCTCAAGTCTCTGATGGAGCTGAAGACTAGGTAGCTTAGTTTTACAATGAAGCTTAGTTGTTTAGAGGTTAAGATGTTTTTAGGTCTGGATAGATATTTTAAGTTGATAATGAATGACAAGATGTGATAGAGATTAATTTACATTCAGAATTTTAGATGCACCAATCTAGGAAAGATGTTTTCTTCAAGGCTGTCAAATACAAATAGCCAAAAACACTAAGAATGTAACATTTATATAATTCCTGATTGTGTCATGGTTCTTTTTGCTATAGGTAGATTATTGTATACATTTGTAACAATATAAATGTATATGTAAAAATGAGAAAAGTGTAATTAATAATAAATAAATGAACTAATTAAAACACCATAAAAAACAATAGTAATATTAATATATCATGGATCCACATCACAAGTCAAATGAGCTATGTTAATAACTATTAAAAGCCAGTTTATTTTTTGCAGACAAGTTGTTACTGTCTACTTTGGATGTATAATTAACATGATGCTTCCTTCCTCATCTACTGTAAGTAGGTTTATGATTCTTATCACTTCTTCTTGCTTTTATATAACTTCAACAGAGGTGATTGCCCACTTAAAGGATGCCATACCAGGAACTAGATTCCTCTAATGCCTGCCTCTTGCTCTCTGCAGTGTCCGCAAACACTCCTGTGATAATTCCAGCCAGGAAAAATGACGGCCCTCCAGACTTCTAAGACATCCTCCTTGTAAGCAAACCGCTGCCCTTGTTAGACCCTGCTGCGTCCCCTTTCTTCCATGGCCAATTAGATGGCTACTGGATTAACCTATGCATTACTTCCCTTTTTAAAAGAAAATAACCTTCTACATAGAAACCCAGATGCCAGGGATCTTCTCCCATTGTGATTACTCCAGAGGCCTGTTTTTACAAGGAAGAGGAAAATACTGCACTCCAGAAGAAGACAAGAGATTCCTCCCTGGACCTGCCATCCTCCTTGCACCTGCCTGACCATGACAGCGGACACCAGCCAGAGACACTTGATTGGAAACCTTTAAGATGAGATTACTCAGGCGAGACATCCACAGCTAACAACCTAGGATTCCCCCAGAAAAAGGCAAACTCTCTTCCTATGTCAAGCTCCAAAATGGGAGAGCTACACATAATAACTACCACACATGTGAAGACTGGCATAGTATTGAGAAAAATACTTTGTCTATATAGATATATCAAATGTTATTTGAAACCATTGTTAATACTCTCAAAAATTCTGTATGAACTTACTTTCTGTTTTCAATGGTTGAATTTCTTTTTAAAATATGTATTATAATTTATTCATATTACACCCCAATTGTTATCCCCTCACATGCATCTTCCTGTTTCCATCCTCCCACCCTCTCCTGCCCTACTCTTGCAATGTCAAACCACTAAGCAGTTAAGTTGGCTCAGTAATCCCTAATGTTCCTGACCCCTACGCTTTACTACCTGTCTGATAATGCTGTGTTTTATTTTGATGCTTGCACTCTGCCTCATTCAGTTCTTAAAAAGGCAAGTGAACAGTATTGCTAAGGTCATTGCCAGTGTGGTTCTGGTGAAACACCAAACAGTCCTCATCATGAAATTAAAGACTATAATAACAAGAGGAGATGAGAGATGGTGCTGGAGGGGTCAGAATTTAGCTTTTCTAGATAGCCTCTGAGCTTTGTATACAGGGACTGCACTACCCTTTCTCAGAGGAGTCCCCTTCCTAAACTCTAGAAACTCTAAGGAGCTTTACCTAGCCAACAGGGAAGATTATAGACTTGACCGTTGACTGATAGAACCTGTTTAGTAAGCACCTGGGGATTCCTGGAAATAACTCGCCCTATTCTAAAGAGATCCTAGCCCTTGGCAAATGTCATTTAATAATACGTGGAAGTTCTTCTCCCACCTACAGGGTAGTTAAGTAGTGTGCTCTCCATCTTGTGATAGGACCACTGGATACTGCATGTGAATGAAGTACTTTACCACCTCATACAGCCTCAAACCCCTCCCTACTTCCCGAGGTTTATAAATCTCCGGTTCACAAACATAGCACTTGGCTGGATTGCTCTCTCATGCTCATGCCGTTCCACCACCATGTTTACGCTGGGGAGACTCACCACTGGATGATTGGGGCTTGACTGTCAGTTAAGGCAGTCAAGGCACCAACGATGTAGCTGCCTTTGCTGGGCTGACCACCAGTGAAACCCCCACTGGGCCTGTGTCACCCTGGATATGACTTCTAGCTGGTTTGGAGTGTCTGTCAACATCCTTTGCTGTACTTAGTACAACAGCTTAACCAGGAAGCTGTAACACTTTAGTATCATCGTGGGCTTTTGGAGCTCCTGAATTTCCACCTATGTCTGACATCAGCAATCTCCTTCTAAAAGAACTAAATTGAAAATGGGAGGGAGGGAAGAATGGGAGGATACAAGGGATGGGATAACCATTGAGATGTAACAAGAATAAATTAATAATACAAAATTAAAAAAAAGAACTAAATTGTAATGTTCTTTCTGCAAGTGGCCTAGCTCACAGGCATCACCCTAAAGCACTCTAGCAACTTCTGAGAGAAAGGGAACTTTTGATCTTGAGGCCAGTCTGTTCTTGTCTGGAAGCAAGTAACACCTGGACCAACAGGCCAGGAGGACCTAGGTGACCCTCGGGACGCTGTTTGATGAATCACATAAATATATCTATAAAAGCCTAGACCAATGTTCCTAGGCATGGTCCCTGACTTGCTCATAACTAACATCCCACGTGGCTGGTTACCTCTGATCAGTTGCATATGTCCATCTTCTTCAGAGTCCTGGGGTGCTGGAACTCCCACCTCCTCATTTCCCATTTTAGCTTTTCATTGACAGGTGATGCTTCCATACAGACAAAAGAGATGTTTCTCTATTACAATAATAAACTAAGTACAATAATAACAATTATCAAAAATTTAGGTAGTATTTACATTCACAATGCCCAGTGCATTTGCACCTGGCAACGTTTGAGACAGTATTCTATTATCTATCTTCTTGTTGTGCTCACATTTCTCCACCTAAATCATTTTTATCCTAACTTGTATTATCAGTCTAAAAATATCTTCTTAGACATAGAAATATTGTCTTAAATCCAAAACACCCAAATCTTCAAATCTTACTTGTGAGACTATAACTATCTAGTCTTCAACCCCACCAGAAACTTGAGAAGAAATAAATACTACCTGAATATGTAGAAAGTACAGAGCAATCAGCTTCTGAAATATAGAAATGATTAGCTGCATTTCTGAAATATTTGGACACTGTCTTCACCGTTATGATACAGAATATCAGACAGACTTTTTTTGTGAAGCAGGAATTATGAACAGTTATGTACCTTGTCTTGTCAAAATTAGGTGATTGATTTTTTCCCCATGCATCCAGTTTGTGTAGTTTTTAATAACAAGCATCCATCACCCATAGAATGGACAAAATTGGTTACCATGTCTTTTTGAAAAAAATAGGGTGCCATTCTCTTAAATTGTTTCTTGCTAATTTTGGACATAGTATTCCTTTTTAGGGGCTCAGGAAATTAGGAGAATGGTTAAGTAAGCTAACTTTAACATTAGTTGGCCAGTATCTAAATGCTGTGAAAATGTAGGCTGAAATGTAGTCTTGAGTGGAACAGTCTATAATGATGGATGATTTGAGTTAGATGCTTTGAAGTTGTCCTGGAAGCAAGTTTTGACAAAATAGCAATTGAGGCAGTCTGAGGCTGGATCAAGCAGGATGTTGGAATAAATATGTTTTAGCATCTCAGCATCCTGGACAATGAGTTTTGTTAAGGCTGTTTCCATTCCACTGGTGTTTGGTCCTTTTGTTCTGTAAACGTATAAACTGTCACCTGTAATACACAGTTCTTTACTAACATGTGTACAGAATGTGCAAGGTGTATATGTTTTCTTTGAGCAGTTGAAATACATCTGTCTTTCTTATAAAGTAGTTTGGGCTGTACCAGTACCATGCTGTTTTAATTACTGTTGCTTTATAGTACAGCTTGAGATCAGGTATGAAGATTCTTCCTGAGTATATTTTATTGTACAAGATTGTTTTAGCTATTCTGGGTTTTTTTTCTTTTTCCATATGAAGTTCAGAGTTGAACTTTCAATGTCTTTAAATTTTTGTGTAGGTATTTTGATAAGAATTGCATTGAATCTGTAAATTGCTTTTGGTAAGATGGCCATTTTTACTGTTGATTCTCCCAGTCCATGAGCGAGGAAGATCATCCTATCTTCTCATGTCATCTTCAATCCCTTTCTTCAGAGTTTTGAATTTTTTTTCAAGCAAGTTCTTCACTTGCTTGGTTAGAGTAACTCCTAAATATTTTATATTGTTTGTGGGTAATGTGAAGGGTGTAGTTTTCCTAATTTTTTCCTCTGCATGATTGTCATTTGTATATAGGAAGGCTACTTACTTTTTTGAATTAATTTTATATCCAGCCATTTTGCTGAAGGTGTTTATCAGCTGTAGTAGTTCTCTGGTGGAATTTTGGGGTTTACTCATGTACACTATCATATCATCTGAAAATAGGGATAATTTGACTTCCCCCTTTCCCATTTGGATACCCTTGATCTCCTTTTGTTGTCTTATTGCTCTGGCTAGAACTTCAGTACTATATTGAAGAGATATGGAGAGAGTGGGCAGCTTGCCTTGTTCCTGATTTTAGAGGAATTTCCTTGAGTATCTCACCATTTAATTTGATATTGGCTACTGGCTTGCTAGATATAGCCTTAATTATGTTGAGGTATGTGCCTTGTATCCCTGGTCTTGCCAAAACTTTAAACATGAATGGGTGTTGGATTTTATCAAATGCTTTCTCTGCACCTAAGGAGATGATCATGTGGTTTTTTATTTTCTGTTTGTTTATATGGTGGATACATTGATGGATTTCCGCATATGCCAGCAAGATTTATAACTGCACATAAACATTCATGTCTCAGCCACTCTCAGAGATGTTCCGATAAAGAGGGATCAGCATATATATTACCTGTGTTGACCTTTTCAATTTCTTTCTTCCTGTCTGCATCACAGAACTTCAGGGGCTTTCCCTCTGTCAAATCTGATTTTTTATCGGTTTGGATGGAATCCACAGTTTCTCTTCTCCAGTGTGAACATATATGAAACCCCTTCTCCAGTATGAAACATTTTCAGCTTTACACTCTGAGATTAGGACATCTTTAAGATAAACAGTCTTATAAAATTTAGCAGCCCCCCCCCCATAATTCAATGTCTCTCAGCAGCTATAGTTTTTTGCTTGTTAACATTTAAAAATTTAAAGTTAATGAAGCATTATGTAATCTATATCTGGAGGTTTTGTTATCCGTTTTTTGTTTATAAACAGCTCTTTTAAACTACAATTGGATTTCTCTACAACTGCTTAGCCTGTAAGATTGTGTAATATATGTATAATATGCTTTATATTATAATAAGAAAAAAGTTGCTTCATTATATTAGAGACATATGCTGGAGCATTGCCAGTCTTAGTTTGTACAAATATTTCCATAAAGTTCATAACTTCCAACAAATGTGCAATCTCAGAAACATCTTTTATAATTTTCAAAGCAGAAACCCAATGGAATTCTGAATATGCATCAGTAGTATGATGCATCAACATGTGTGCATATCTTAATCTCCAACTTTTACAAAATGAAACATAATTTATTGTACAACATTGCTGTAGGGTAGCATCAATAAGTACAACCTGGATTTTTAACTCAATATGTTGTATATTAATGGGTTGCCATTCTAATTTTTCATAACTCTGGATTTCTCTCATCTGGAACTATTGCCTCTGATGTTAAGTTCAGGGTTGGACTTATCTGAAGGTTCCTTATTTTGATTCAAGATTCCTCCAACCTCTGTTTGTTGGCTTCTAATCTAATTTTTCAGAATCTTCATTCTCCACTTTGGCCTTATTTTTTGTCTCCCTATGTTTTTCTCTGCTATCTTAGTTTTTTCCCTCACCATTATTTATAAATTAAAAATATTGTTCTCTAAGTTTTGATCCAAATTTTATCTATTATCTTGTTTTACATCTGATAAGAGATAGAAAGCAATATTATTAAGGTGAAAGTGAGGATTATTAATGTGATAATAGGTATAATAGGAGTCATTTTTACTTAGATGTATCTCTTTTTCTTTTATTTCTGTCTTTGAACCATATAAAAGAACATCGAACTACAAAACCTCTGTGTTCCTGTGTTTTCTTCTATTTTTAGCATAAAAAATCCATGATTTCCCAAAAGTTCTCACTAAGGTCTTTATTTTATTGTATTTATACAAACCTTTTTTCCCTATGATTTTTCATTATACCCAGGTTCCCTTCTTTTTGAATTGTTTAACAGATTCACTAACTTACCAGTTCAGATGCTTGAGCCTTCTCAGTTTACACCTTGCTTGGCAGATAGCCATGCTCCAGCCATTCTGCTAGCTTGTTGCTCCAGCTGCTGGCTTTGCCCTGATTCTTCTGCTCACAAGGAAGGGGACAGCAATTTCTGGTCAATGTGCCTCCCAGATGCCAACCCCTGCTAAGTGGCAGGTTCCCCACACCCCCTGCTTTGAAGAAAACGTGAGAGAAATTGTCATGCAGTTTTGGATCCTGTCAGATCTTGGCACAACTGCTAAAGGCTATAGAGCTTCGTGCTGTGCTGTAGTTCTGGGAAGTTTTTAACCTTCAGGGGGTGCCTGAGGCTCACCTAGCAAACTGAGTCAGGCTTCATATCCCTTATCTGGCTGCTTCTTACTGAAAGTGTTCTGCCTGCTGCCATGGTGGTTCTTTATTTCTTTATTTATTCAGGTTATGTCCTGGTCATAGCCCCATCCGTCCTTGACTCCCACACTCTCTCTTTCTCTCTCTCCCTCCTCTACTTCTCAGAAAAGAGCTCCTCTTCCCATCCACTGAAACTCGTCAAACCGGATGAGGAATAAAAGTGTCCTCTTCCCCCGTGACCTGGAAAGGGAGTCCTGCCAGGGAGAAGTGATAAAAGAGCTGACAAAAGAGATTTTTGTCAGAGACAGCTCACATGAAGCCTGAGCTGTCCGTTGGCTTCATCGTTGTAGGCAGCCTAGGTCCAGTCCATGCATGGTCCTTCATTGATGCTTCGGTTTCAGGAAGACCCTCTAGACCCTACTTGGTTCTGTTGGTTTTCTTGTGGAGTTCCCTTCTCCTCCAGTTTCTCCTTCCTCCTAATTTTTCACAGGATTCCCAATGGATCCGCTGTGAGTCTGAGGATCTGTTTTGAAGTTCTGTGAGTGGAGCCTCTCAGAAGACAACTGAGCTAGGCTCCTGTCTGAAATCATGGTAGAGTATCATTAGTAATGTCAGGAAATGATTTTCTCCTATGGGATGGGGCTCAGGTTGGACAAGGCATTAGTTGGACATTCCCTCAATTTCTGCTCTATCTTTATCCCTGTACATACTATAGGCAGGACAACTTTTGTGTCAAATTGTTTGTGGGTGGGTTGGTGTTCCCCTCCCTCTAGGAGGAGAGATTTGTCTAGTTAGAGGGTATCCCTGTCAGTCTCTATGACCCAGGCTACTAGGAGTCTCTGCTAGAATCCCTTTCATATCTCCTGGGACCCTGACCTGATTTAGATTTCTAGCTTGTCACAGAGATGCCTTTGAGCACAGTTTATCTTTATCTTTTCTTTTTCTTTTTATAATTTTATTGATTTATTCATATTACATCTCAAGGGTTATCCCATCCCTTGTATCCTCCTATTCCTCCCTCCCTCCCATTTTCCCCTTACTCCCTTCCCCTATTACTGTGACTGAGGGGGACTTCCTCCCCCTGTATATGCTCATAGGGTATCAAGTCTCTTCTTGGTAGCCTGCTATCCTTCCTCTGAGTGCCACCAGGTCTCCCCATCCAGGGGATGTGGTTAAATATGGGGCACCAGAGTTCCTATGATGGTCAGACCCCACTCTCCACTCAACTGTGGAGAATGTCCTGTCCACTGCCCTACATCTGACAAAGGTCTAATATCCAAAATATATAAAGGACTCAAGGAATTAAACATCACCAAACCAAATAACCCAATTGAGAAACGGGCCTCAGAACTAAACAGAGAATTCTCAGAAGAGGAATATCAAATGGCTGAGAAACACTTAAAGAAATACTCAACCTCCTTAGTCATCAGGGAAACGCAAATCAAAACAACTCTGAGATTCGGTCTTACACCTATCAGAATGGCTAAGATGAAAAATCCAAGTGACACCACATGCTGGCGAGAATGTGGAAAGAGAGGAACACGCCTTCATTGCTGGTTGGAATGCTTTTTCTTTTCTTTACAGGCCTTCTTTCCTCCAATCCCTGCTCTCCTCAGGTCTGATCTCTACCCTCGTATCTCTCTGCCTTGCTTCCTCTTCTACCTTGCTCCCTCTCTTCAACCACTACCTCTGTCTTTTCTATTTCGCATCTGAATGAGATTTAAGCATTCTGTTTATTACTTATCTTCTTTGGTTATGTGCATTATAGTACATTTATCCTGTACTGTTTGGATAAAATCCACAAATAAGTCAGTACATAACATGTATGTCTTTCTGCATCTGGGTTACCTCACTCAGGATGATCTGCCAGGGTCCAGGCCTGGGTGAGGTAAGGGTCTGAAGAAAGGTAAACTCCAAAGAGGAGAGGAAATGAGACATGCATGGGGTTCAGAAGCATTTTATTTATATAGAATTTAGTATGCAGGGATAGTGCATGGTGCTCCAAAACATGATCATATCACTTTTTTCCCTAGACACATGTTTTAGCTTCTGCTTGGTCATGACAGAACAGAGTTATGTTTTATAATCAATTTTTGCTCATCAATCCCACAACCCAATTTTTAATGATATTGCACTTTAGGGGACTATTTCACTGAAGCATGACAGACTGTTCTCAGGCTGGTAGCTCTTCTCTTGCAGTTTCAAGGGCTTAACACAGAATGAAATTTTCCAAGCCAGCCTGAGAAGATCATCATGTCCCAAGCAGTGTGTTACTGCTTTTCAATAGTCAGAAGGCAAATTCTCATTAGGTCCAAAAAAAACTTTAGCCCAAAGCTGCTACACTTATTATTCGATTTCTGGCACAATACAATGCTTATATCTTATATATTTGTAGAATTTATTTATATGTTTAATCTTTTTTTTTTGTCCATTGGTCATACAAAACAACAATGACCCTGTATGAGTTAACTTTTTCTAAAAAACGGAGTTCTTAATATTCTACTTTTTTATAATTTATCCATACCATTCATTGCCAATAAGTATAAGGAAGACATTTTTAATTTTATCTGCTGCCATGTTCTCTAGACTAAGGAATATTGTTTACCCTTTTAAGTTTACTTTGGTTTGATTATCTTGTTCCTGAGTAAGGAATATTCAGGGGCAGATGTGCCAAGAGTATCTTTGAGTCAGAGCCCCTTAAGGAGGACTCTGGCATAATTATTGGAGTCACAACCTCCAGGGCATAAGGAAGACCTTCAGGTAGGACCAGATAAGTATATCTCCCTAAAAGCAGGAGGGCTAGTATTGTCAGGACATTCCTAGGGAAGCTTAGAGGCAAGCCTCCTGGAAGAGGGCATAAATGATTAATAAAAACATTTCCACCAATCCAATTTCTTCAAATTGTACAAATACTAAAACCCACCAAGCACTTGACACATACAGATCAAGGCCCAAAAATGGGGCACTGTACCAGAATGATTGAATCTCTTCATTTGGCTCAACTCTTATGGCTTAGGGACAGTTACTATTAGAGATAGCTGTGCCAATGATGTTTTCTAGTCTCATCCATTTGCCTGCAAATTTCATGATTTCTTTGATTTTAATAGTATTTCCATTACATAAATGTTCTACAGTTTATTTATCCATTCTTCAATTGATGTTTATCTTGCTTGTTTCCAGGTTCTGGCTGTTATGAATAAAGCTGTAATGACATTGTTGAGCAAGCGTTGTGATTGTATGGTAGAGCACCTTTTGGGTATATGCCCAGGAGTGGTATAGATGGGTTTTTAGTAGAGCTATTATAAATTTTCTGAGAAAGCACTGGATTGATTTCCAAATTGGGTTGTACAAGTTTTCACTCCCACCAGCAATGGAGGAGTGTTTCCCTTTCTCCACATCTTCCAGTATGTTCTTTCACTTGAGATTTTCATCTTAGCCATTCTTACAGGTATAAGATAGACTCTCGGAGTCATTTTGATTTGCATTTTCCTGATGTCTAAGGACATTGAGCATTTCTTTAAATGCTCCTTTTCCTTTGTCGGAAATTCTGTTTAGCTCTGTGCCCACTTTTTTAATTGGTTATTTTATTTGTTGATATTTAATTTCTTTTGTTCATTATATATTTTGGATATTAGCTCTTTGTCAGATGTAGGATTGGTGAACACATTTTCCATATCTGTAGACTGTTGTTTCATTCTATTTACAGTGACCTTTGCCTTACCAAAGCTTTTCAGTTTCAATAGGCCCCGTTTATTAATTGTTGATCCTAGAGCCTGAGCTGTCGGTGTTCTGTTCAGGAAGTTGTCTCCTGTGCCAAAGAATTCAAGGCTCTTCCCCACTTTGTATCCTAATAATTTAGTGTATGTGTCATTATGTTGAGGTCTTTGATCTACTTGGACTCGAAATTTGTTTTGAGTGATAAATAAGAATCTATTTGTATTTTTTTCTACAAGTAGACATCCAGTTGGAAGAGTACCATTTGTTGAAGATGTTTTCCTTTTCCTATTCTATGGTTTTGTTCCTTTGTCAAAAATCAAGTATCTGTAGGTGTGTGTGTGTGCGTGCATGTGTGTGTGTGTGTGTGTGTGTGTGTGTGTGTGTGTGTGTTTGCATGTATGCTTATTTCTAGGTCTTCAATCCAATTCCATTGATCAACTAGTCTCTTTCTATGCCAGTACCATGAAGTTTGTATTACTATTGATCTGTAGTACTGATTGAACTAAGGAATGAAGATGCTTCCAGAACTTCTTTTCTTGTATAGGACTGCTTTAGGTAACTGGCTTTTTTGTTTGTTTATTTATTTGTTTGTTTGTTTTTCCATAAGAAGTTTGGAGTTATTCTTTCTAGGTCTGTAAAAAATTGTGTTGGTATTTTAATGAGGGTTGTATTGAATATGTAGATTGCTTTTGGTAATATAGCCATTTTTTTCTGTGTTAATCCTATTAATCCGTGAGCATAGTAGATCTTTCTGTCTCTTGATATCTTCTTCAATTTCTTTTTGCAGAGATTTGATGTTTTGTCATACAGGGCTTTGACTTATGTAGTTATAGTTACACTGAGATACTTTATAGTACTTGAGGCCTTTGTGAAGGCCATAATTTTCCTAATTTGTTTCTCAGCATGTTTTTCATTTCTATAAAGGAAGGCTACTAATTTTTCTTTTAATTGATCTTGTATCCAGCCACTTGGCTACAGGTGTTTATCAGCTATAGGAGTTTGCTGATGGAGTTTTTGGAGTCATTATATATACTATGATATCATCTGAAAGTAATGATGTTTTGACTACCTCCCTTCTGATTTGTATCCTTTTGTTCTCCTTTCTTATTGCTCTAGCTAGAACTTCAAGTACTATATTGAAGAGATATAGAGAGAGCATGGACAGCCTTGTCTTGTCCCTAATTTCAATGGAAGTGCTTTGTGTTTCTCATCATTTAATTTGATGTTTGATATAGGCTTGGTGTATATTGCCTTCATTGTATTTAGGCATGGGCCTCATATCCCTGATCTTTCCAAGATTTTAAACATAAAGGCATGTTGGATTTTGTCAAAAGCCTTATCAGCATCTAATGAGATGATCATGTGATTGTTTTTTCTTTGTTTGTTTATATGGTGGATTACTATGATGGATTTTCCTATGTTAAGCCATCCCTGCATTCCTGAGATAAAGCCTACTTGATCATGGTGATGATGTACTTGGTGTGTTTTGGGATTCAATTTGTATTTTATTGAGTATTTTCACATAAATGGTCATGAGTGAAATTGGTATGAAATTCTCTTTTCTTTTTTCATTTTTGTGTGGTTTAGTTATCAGGGTGACTGTGGCTTCATAAAATAAGTTTGGAAATGTTTCTAATATTTCTCTTTTGTGTAATGGTTTGAGGAATATTGGTATTAGTTCTTCTTTGAAAGTCTGGTAGAATTCTGCTCTAAAACCATCTGGCCCTGGGATTTGTTGTTGTTTTGAGAATTTTGATTACTGCTGCAATTTCCTCAGTAGTTATAGGACTGTTTAATCTGTTTAACTGATCTTGATTTAACTGTGGTAAGCAGATCTATAAAGAAAAATTTCCATTTTCTTTAGATTTTACAATTTTGGAATACAAGCTTTTGAGGTAAAGCTTAATGATTCTTCAGATTTCCTCATTGCCTGTTGTTATGTCCCCTTTTCCAATTCTGACTTTCCTATTTTGGATACTATGCCGGTGCCTTTTAGTTAGTATGGCTAAGACTTTGTCTATCTTATTGATAGACAAGATATCTATCTGTCTGTCTATCTATCTATCTATCTATCTATCTATCTATCTATCTATCTATCTATTTATCTACCTATCTCAAAGAATCAGCTTTTGGTTTCATTGATTATTTGTATTGTTCTCTTTGTTTCTAATATATTGATTTTAGCCCCGAGTTTGATTATTTCCTGTCATATGCTCCTCTTTGGTATGTTTAATTCTTTATTTTTTCTTGTTTTCCTTGCCCTTTCAGATTTGCTGTTATAGGATCTCACCAATTTTTTTATGATGGTACTTAATGCTATGACATTTCCTTTTCTCACTGCATTCGTTGTGCAACATAAATTGGGATTGCGCCTTCATTTTCATTGAATTCTATGAAGTTTTGAATTCTTTTATTTCGTCCATGACCCAGTGGTCATTAAGTAGGTAGTTGTTTAGTTTCCATGAGTTAGTTGGTAGGCTCTCTGTTGTTTCTGTTGTTGTTGAGTGTCAGCTTTAATCCATGGTGGTCTAATAAGACACAAGAGAGTATTCCAATCTTTTTGTGTATGATGAGTCTTGCTTTGTGATAAAGTACATGGTCAATTTTGCAGAGGGTTCCATATGGTGCTAAGCACAAAGCATATTTTTCTGTGTTTAGGTGAAATTTTCTCTCTGTTACTTCCATTTCTTTCAAGACATCTACTTCTCTCATTATTTCTTTGTTTAGTTTTTTTTTTATTATGATCTTTCTACTGGTGGGTATGGGGAATTGAAGTGTCTCAATATTAATGTGTGGGGGTACAATGTGTTATTTAAACTTTAGTAATATTTCTTTTACAAACGTGGATGCCCTTGCATTTGAGGCACAAATATTCAGAATTGAGACATCATCCTTTGATGAGTATGAAGTTTTCTTCCTCATCTCTTTTGATTAGTTTTGTTTAATAGTATATTTTATTAGATACTAGAATGGCTACTCCAGCTTGTTTCTTGTGTCTATTTGCTTGGAAAAACCTTTTTCCAGCCCTTTACTCTGAGGTAATGTCTAACTATAATGCTGAGGTGTCTTTCATTTGTTTGGTTTTATATTTTATGTAGCAGAATGATAGGTCCTGTTTTCCCATTCTTGTTAGTCTGTGTCTTTTTATTGAAGAGTTGAGGCCACTAATGTTGAGAGATATTAATGACCAGCAGTTATTACTCCTGTTTATTTTGATGGTTGTGGTGATAGAGTTTGTATGTGTGCTTCCTTCTCTTAGTTTTTCTGGTGTCAAGCTATTTATTTCCTTTGTTTTTCTGGGTGTAGTTAACCTTCTTGGGGTAGAGGTTTCCTTCTAGTATTTTCTGTAGGTCTGCAATTGTGGATAGGTACTGTTTAAACTTGTTTTTTGTCATGGAATATGTTGTTTTCTCCCACTATGGTGATTAAGTCTTGGTGGGCATAGTAGTTCAAGCTGACCTCTCTGGTCTCATAGTGTCCTTCTCATAGGCCCTTCTGCCTTTTAAAATTTCTTGTGAGAAGTCATGTGTAAATATGCTAGGTTTGCCTTGTTATGTGACTTTTCATTATTCCTTGAAGCTTTTACTCTTCTTTCTTTGTTTTGTACATTCAGTGTTTTGATTATTAGGTAAAAGGGGGATTTTCTTTTCTAGTCCAATCTATTTGCTGTTCTGTAAGTTTCTTGTATGTTTATAGGCATATCTTTCTTTGACTGTGAGAAGTAATCTTTTATGATTTTGTTGAAAATATTAGCTGGGCCTTGGAGCTGGATGTCTTCTCTTCCTATTGCTATTATTCTTAAGTTTGGCCTTTTTATAGTGTTACAGATTTCTTGTATGTTTTCTCTAAGGAACTTTTTAGATTTACCCTTTTCCTTGACTGATGTATCAATTTCTTTAATCGTATCTTCCAGCCCTGAGGTTCCCTCTCTTCCATCTCTTGTTTTCTATTGGTGATACTTATGTACATAGTTCATCATATTTTCCTCAGGTTTTCCATCTCCAAGATTGCCTGAGAATGTGGTTTTTAATTGCTTCTATTTACTGTTTAGGTCTTTAACAGTTAGGAGTCTCAGGACCATGGTGGTTCTAAAGGAGCCTTGCCTGGCTTTTGGTCTGTGTCTTGTGTCTCAAATTCTCTACTTCAGGCCTGAATCTTGTGTTTTAATCTTGGATTACATGCCAGATGGTGGGTATATTGTGTGACTTCATGTTTTCCCCCTGAACCCCACCTCCTGAAATAACAACTCTGAGACTTACATGTGTTTACAAGATGCTAGACCAGTATAGGTAGCATATTCCACGATTTGCTCATAATTACCTACCCATTTATTCTATTCTTATTTCTGCCACATGGCTGGTTACCTCTGCTCAATTCCATATGTCCATCTTCTTCAGAGTCCTGTCTTCTTCCCTCAGACTCCTAGGTACTGGGATTACAATTGTACACTACCAAGAAGGTTATAAACACTTGTTTTAGTTTGTCTCACTCTTATTTCATCTTGTAAGGTGAAGCACTAGTAGTGAATATTGTGTTCCTTTCTTCATTGGCCTTTGTCTCTATGGGGTTGATTATTCCCAAGCTTGATTTGAGATCCACTTACAGTGGATCAAAAAGTTCGAGATGTAATTTTTCAGCATTTGTAATACAGATACAATAAAGAGAACTTGCAATGCTACTGAATAAGCTAGATTATAGTGCTGTTATATAAAGCATTAAAGTCAGGACATTGTATAGAGTCATTTTAACACATTTAAAATGGAATATCTATTTTGCTATTAGTATGAGGAAAGATTTACAAATGTAATACTATCAAATAAATAATACATTTAATAATATGGCAAAAATGACTTAAATTACCAAAAGAGAATATTTTGTACACTAAATAGCATAGGAAAACACATAAATATGTAAAGAATTTACCATTATACATTAATATATTTTCAAAGATGATGTCTTGTGTTTCTCAGACTTTTTAGAACTCTTGTATCCAAGCAACCCTCAGTCATCCTCTTGAGAGGATGGGACTATAAACACACAGGATATGAGCACAGGAATCTAAAGAAATAAAACTTAAGATATATGTCCTCTTTCCTCGAATTTATAATATGTGAAATTTAAAGCCATTCAAAAGTATTTAAGCATATTTTATATTCTTGAGGAAGAAACCAAAATGTCATTGTAAATAGTCAAGTGACAAGTGACTTTCTTACCATTTACTTTTTAAAAAGCCAGTGACTTTTATTTGTACATTTTTGAATTTATTGTAACCCCATCTACTTTTTCCTTAGTATATTTTCTACTCCACTTCTATACCTTCTGTTATTTCTTCATCATGCCTCCAATTATTCTCTTTTAGTTTTAGTTCTACATTTGCAATGCATGTACAATATAGAAGAGTCCTCTTATTTGATAGCATTTCCTCATTGGTAATTAAGCTGACTTGACATATTTAATTGCATGTCTGCATTAAACAGGATGCCAAAAACTAATACAATCACTGACATTTCAGACACTAAATTCTTAGTTCAATTCTACCTTCTGTAATCACATAATTTAATTTCTATAAAATAGCAGTTAATACATTAATAAGGATATTATAACGTTTCCTTGTTGCTTGAACTACTCTGCTTTTACATATTTCTAATACCCAGTATAAAACAATGTGTAAATCCTCTAAAATACATTTTTCAAAGGGGACAATTCTCACCCATTTTAATTTGTCACTTGATTTTTCATTACATCTCCTCATACTTTGAAGAAAATTCCTGAAGATAATTGGGAATTAACAGCATAATCAAAATCAGGTAGCAAATGTGCAATGACAAACAAAAGTAGATAATGATGAAAAACAACCAAAACAGTGGACCACATAAGCATTTTACAAATTCAAGTAATTTTGATTCATGGAATAAACAGTCTAGAGACATAATCATAATGATAAAAAGGCCAAAAATCTTGTTAATTGTGCTCATATAAAATTATTGTACAGACAACAGGGAACCAAAGAACAAATATAAAAAATTCTTTATAACCAAATACAACACTATGCCATGGGCTGTGGCAGAGAATTGATAAAAATATGAGAATGGAATAAGCAGCAACATTGATCTCATTCGTCTCCTTCTGTCTCCTGACTTTTCACAAGGAAGGAGTGTACCCTTAAACCATCAGCCCAAATAAACTCTCCCTTCTTCAAATTGCTTCTCTGCCCAGTGGGGGATCAAAGCAGATGCTGAGACTCACAGCTAACCAACTGATGCACCAACTGAGGACCATGCATGGTGAGTACATAGACCCCTTGCTTAGATATAGTCCATAGGCAGCACAGTCTCCCTGTAGGTCCCATAAAGTGGGGAGTAGGGGCTATCTTGAAAATGGACTCTTATGTTCACTCATTGACCACTTTCTCCAGGCAGGGTGGCCTTGCCAAGCCACAGAGGAAGAGGAGGAAGGAAGTCCAGATGAAACTTGATAGGCTGGGGTCATATGGAAGGGAAGGAGTGCTCCCTCTTTCTGAGGACTATGTGAGGGATGAGAGAAGATGAGGGAAGAAGAATGGAACCAGGGGGAAGTGAGGGCAGGGTCTACAATCAGCATGTAAAGTGAACAAATAAAAAATAAAAAATAAAATAAATAGCTTTTTCACCTATTTTGTCACAAAAAGAAAGTAGCCGATACAGATAACTGGTGGCAAGAAGTAGAGGCATTGATATATCAAACTGGACCACACAGTTTGAACTAGGGTTTTGGACCCAGCTTGTAGGAGAAATGTGGATGAGTTTGAAACATCGCATTAGGAAACATCTATGGGGACTATTGTAGCAAGAGGTTGGAAGAAGAGAATGCCAAGATAAAGGTGGACAAAGAAGGCCTGTGTCATGAGGTTTCAAAAGAGAACAAAGACTCCTTTATAAACTGAGTTGGAAGTCACTTAGGCCATATTCTTGCAAATAATTTGGCTGTGTTCTACCCATGTCCTGAGAAGGTGAGAGAGGCTAAATTCAAAAGCAATGGACAAAAATTCTTGGCAGTTTAGCATTCAAGGTGTTTCATAATTACAGCTCACTGTTGAGATCTAATACAACAGCAAAAAAAAAAAAAGCAAAAAAGAGAAGAGAAATATATGCAAAATTACATTTTTCTTTTAATTCAAAGAAAAGAGTATGATCAAATTTAATGTTACAGGAAATCAAGTTTGAAAACAACAGTTGTAATTGTTAAAGTGATTAGGACCATTAAAAAGAAACCTCATACACTATACAGTGGAAAGGATACCCTGAAAACAATAGCCCTCTTGTAAAAAGCCCTGCATAGGAAAGTAAAAATTCACTTGAAAAGTGAAAGCCTAAACTGAAAATGCTGTTAAAGGGTCCATTGCTTCCAAAGAACCAGTCTGAGAATGATTTGCCCAGGGTCAGCATACAGAGATGAAGACAGCTGTAGGTCAAAGAAACCAAGCTCGATCCAGAGCTGGCAGCACAACTAGTGCGCATCACATAGTGTTGGGTTTGCAGGCATGGATGTGTAAAATTGAAGAAAAAAAATACATCATTGAGCCATAGTCCTGAGGTGCTGCTAGGCAGCATGTGGCAGCACTGAGACTTTGCAAGAGATTCCTGAAGGCATGGTGACCTGGAATATGTGAAACCCAAGTTACAATGGCAATCTCAATGTTTTAAAGATACTTTTTATGATGGAGCAGCTGACTCATATGGTATTCCTATTTTCAGTATTTGACGAACATCTACATGGTTTTCCATAGTTCCAAATCACACACTTACTAACAATGAACATGTATTCTTTTCCCACACCCTTGCTGATTCTAGTTATTATGTGTATTTTAACAAATATCTTTGCACTATAGATGAATATTAATTTTATAAAATACTAAAGTTAATCACATTTCAGCCTATTGTTCATGATATATATTCTTAATTTGAATTTTATAATGACACAAGTCCATGTACATTTCTGTGTATCAAAGGGTCCCTCTCTAATATACTAAGTAATTATTTTTACTCTATTCATCTATTTACTTCTGGTTTTACTTCCAATATGTATAGAGTAGAAATCATATTATTATCTAGATTAAGAACTGAGAGAAAGAGTAAAGTTATTTCCTAAAGTTTATAAAATAAATGTGTTATGTAGCTTCAACCCATAATTAATATGTAGAGTTTACTCAGACAACTTGTTTAATTTCTAGTAATTCAGGGGAGATTACTAGACTTCTTTGATATTATTAATAAATTAAAGAAGTAAAATCATTGACTTAAATATTAAAATTACACAAAACAATAAGACCTTTCAAACAATGTAGAGCATGTGTTACTCAATAGGAAAATAAAGATTAACATTAGATGTGTGTACACTATTCAGTAGAGTGATACATTCAAAAAAGTTCACTTTTGAACAATATCAGCCACATAGAGTAGTCACAGATATATAAGACTATCTTAGGAAAAGAGTGCCAATAAAGAAAAACTTCAGTTCATTGATAAACAACATTGCATAGTTCATAGATAAAATAAATTACTTTCTTACTCAGGAGTGTCTTGGCTTAAATTTATACTCTTATATGACTGCCTGGCATTAACAGCTATAAAATTTTAACTATTAACTTTTAATTGGTGTTTGCCTCAGTTTCCTTATTAATAAATGTATGGTATAGAATAGCACTAATTAAGAGTTTCCATCAACTTTGATTAAATTAAGTGCAGGTAAAGTATTTAAGAATCATGTCTTAAGCTAACTACCTAACAAGCTTTATTATTAAACTATGAGAAAAAAATTAAAAGAAAATCCAAGATTCTTTTTGGTATTGATTTTAATATTTTAATTTATTTTCACTTCAGGTATATAAGCATTTTCCAGAATAAATGTCTGCATATCACATGTGTGCATTACTTCTGGAAGCCAGAAGAGTTGTTGTACTCCCTGAGACTGTATATACAGACAGTTGTGTGCCATCATGTTGGTGCTGGTAATTGAAATAACAATGTGTTCTTGCTGTAAAGCCATCTTTCCAGACTCTGTTTTAATTTTCTTGTAAATGGGAAGGGTTCTGATTATACCAGCTAGTCACTGTTTTAAAAGCCTATGACAGTATCTGAAGCAGATATACATGAAAATGCTGACAAGTTGGTAAGCATATTTATGTAAAGACAGAGAAAACAAATCACTAATATTTTTCAAATGGATTTTAGTAAACCTGAAAAGTAATTAGTACATATTTTCCAAAGGGTTTATTTTTCGACACCAACCACTTAAGTTTCTCTGGTTAGTCAAAGGGAAGGTGTGTGTGTGTGTGTGTGTGTGTGTGTGTGTGTGTGTGTGTGTGTGTGTGTTTTGGTTCACAGTTTAAGGGTAAAGTCCACTGTGGGAGGTAAGTCACAACACTGGAGCTTGAGCCAGCTAGTCACACTGTATGCAGTTAAAAAGCAGAGACCGGGGATGAATATGTTCATCTAAGAGGCTCCACTTTATTCAGCACAATACCCTGTCCTAGACAGAATATTGTATAAATAATAAATATATAAATCTTGTTATTTAAAAAAATCTACAAAGTGAGTCCAATACAGTCAAGGCTTATGCCAAAATCATGACATTGGTAATTGATTATATTGTAAAATTTAAATTGGGTAAAATTTTTAGCTTAAACAGAAAGGGAGAAGCTGTAGGAGAACATTATTTCAGAACATGGATGTTCCGTCAAGAGATCACAGCCAAAGATCTTCTAGGTATGTGTGAACTGGCTGGTATTCAAGCATGCCTTTAACTCTGGAAACAGAAGCAAAGAGATCTTAGTTCAAGGCCAGCCTGGTATAGAACAAGCACTGGGTAAAGAACAGCTTAGATCCAGGTGTGGTGATACTTGCCTTTAATCCCAAATGAAGGCAAAGTTAGTTTGTGGAAGGAAGCACCTATGTTTGCAAGTCATGTCTAATTGAGTGGCATAAAAGGTGATGAATAAGAAAAGATTTGACAGAATAGGATATGCCCAACTCTCATGAGAAGAGAGAGGAAAGGGAAGCTACTTAAGAGATGGTTTTACAGAGAGAGGAGGCAGTTTTTACCAGGACAGTATAGAGAGATGTGTTACAGAGAGAAAACTCAAGTGAAGATGGAGCGTGGCAGAAAATCAGGTGAAGCCAGAAGATTAGAGCAGATTGCTGAGTTAGCTTGAGGCCAAACAGGAAAAATTCTGAGCCAGGAGAGAAGCCAGATCAAGTAAGTCAGCTGGGAGAAGAGTTAGAGCTAGAACAGGTGAGCTGAACCAGCCAGCCCAGAGGTCAATGAGAACAAGAAAGGATGAACTTATTAAGCAGTGAGTCTCACAGACTGAAAACATTCTAGGCATGGGTTAGATTGTATGGAGGCTAGAAGCTTCCAGGACTAGGCCTAGGTTAGCAGGAGGAGGCAATAAGCCTCCCAGATAACAATAGAGACAGGAGAATAAAATTACATTTACAACCAGGTATAGTAATAATGGCTTATGTTCTTGGCACTAGAGATGGGTAGACAGGAAGATAGGATATAGAAGTTCATTCTCAGTGACATAGATTTATTGCCTAATGTGACCTTGCCTCAAAAAATAAGACAATTATTTTAGGATTGGAAGGAAGTGAGTATGCATAAAGTTCCATTTCTCTGAACTGTAGGTTGAGAGAACAAGATATTCTCAAGTTAACACAATTTTATGTTCATGGCTTTTGGCCCAAAGCTTTTTCATGTACCTTTTTTTCTTTGTTATAAAAACAGACATGAATCCAAAATAGAAACTTTGGGAAAGTTGTGAGATGCTTAATAATAACTTAATAAAATGTGGACATTTACATTGTGTATTGAAAACCAGGAGCAAACATGTAAAAATTGCAAGGTAAAGTTTTATTTTGTCAGACCAAACTTGCAGTCACCTCTGCAGTAGCAGAAAAGAAGCTGCCAAGATTAAAAGCAGTGGAGTCCTTTTACATCATGCAAGCAGACATTTACAAAAAGAGGAATTTTGAAGTCGGCAGTTAACTATTTTTATGATCATGAGAATAGTACATATTCTGGGTTTATGATCAGTAAGTCACTAAAATATGCCATGTAACAATGGATATGATTTATGATGCGTGAATTACAATATTATAGAGGTAAAACAAGTCAAGAAAACAAGTTTACCTCTATCTGAGGGCAATATTAGAAAAAAGGAAAACACCATAAAGACAAAAAAGATGGAGTTAGCTCTTCCTTATAATTTACACTTACAATGAAATATCAACAATTTTAATTTTTTCAAAAGAATTTGCTAAGAATTTCTTTTGAAAATAACTTGTTTATTTGTGGTTCATGACCTATTTGTAATATAGTTATGCCAGTTGTATGTTTATTGTATAATATATATATATTATACTATATATATATATATATGATTATTTTTGTATAATATAACTGATTTCTGTTCAGAGTGACTAAATTTTTTTAGTAGATATAAAGTGCAAAAAGAAAAAAGTTTCAATCTTACATAAGAGATATCACTATGAGTGTACTCATCCAGCATGGTATATCATACAAACCTATTCTGCTATACAATATTTACTTTTGAGCAATGACATAGGCTTGAACTACATAACCTAGGTTATAAAATAAAGAGGAGGAACTGAAGGGAGGAAGTACCAAGCATTGTTTGATTATAGAACAAAACTAAAGGAAACATTCAATATAATATCTATATGCCTTTTGAAGTGCCTTAAACATGATGTGCTCTGTTTCCTTATGAAATTTGTCTCCCCAAATATTTTCATCATGTTTTTGACATCCATAATATCCAACAGATTTTAAACATTGACAATAAACTGCTCTGGGTAATATGCTCACTGTTTTTCTTCTTCTGTACATATCCCTAAGTGTTTGCCAGTTAGTTAAACACTTAACAGAAATTTGTTGAATGAACACATGGTAATCTTTAATGTAGGAATTATTTTAATATATCAAAGAGAATTATTCAATTTATTGGTCTTTAAACATTTTATTAGAGAAATAAATTCTTGCTGAGAATTTTATTAATCACAGCTTTATTATCTTCTGTTTATTATGTGTATTACCCAGCAAGTAGACACCAGAATATTGTTTACTAAGCAGCTATAACTGCCATGGATTTTTCATGTTGGTATGAATAGTTAAACAAAGAAATCTATATGAAATATCAGGAAGTGTCTTGATAAATCACCAAGCAATGTATTCTAATTCTGACTTAAATAATTGCAATATAAATAGGAAAATATATATTAGAAAACTCATTTAACTATAAAAATCTGTGTGAGCTTCAAACTGTCTATTATTACTAGCCAGAACTTCTTATCTCCTCTAGGTAAATGTAATACCTAAGGAATTATTATCCATGGACCTTCTGTTTTCAGACTATTATTGATGGCACCATCAATGTAAGAGAATCACATAAATGAAATCACAAGAGAATGTTGGTTACTGAAAATAGCTGTAATTTTGTAACTCTAAGGAATTTTTTATAAAATAGTAGCAAACATTACTTTTGCAGACATGGTCCTTGTTGATGCTATTATTTTATGAGCATTTGCATATAAGCAAGTAGTATTTAGAATGCTCTACTGAAGGAAAAATCCTGGACAGATTGTTCACATTTTCTTTGGAAGTTCTTTACTAACTATGCTTCTGGAACTACAGAGTAGCCTGAGGCCACATTGAAGGGTAATTGAATGACTAGATTCTTGGTAGTAAATTGCACAAATTAAGGAATAATTTTCCACACTATGTTTATTGACTCCATGAAAGCCATTAATGTTGCTAAAAGACCTTCATCACAAAGATAATAAAATATCATGGTTGACTTGTGTTTTGTGCTTCTGCGTTCATCTAACTCTCACCACCATTTCATTCACACCTTCATTTATTCAATAAATATTGAGTTACTCTTAAATGCTAAACTTCTAACTTGACTCAGCACTGACAAAGAATGAATAGACTTGTGGTTGGAGCTGACACTAGTTATTTCAAAAATGATATTTAATATTGGATTTATTTTATCTTGAATATAGATGCCTTTATCTGTATTCCTAGGTGTGAGACATTGCTTGGCTTTCTAGCTTGATATTGCCATTTATTTGGAGTACCATTTTTATATGTTATTTTTGAAGTATTCCCAGGATGTGGGGGCAGGTGGGATTCATTCTCTGATCCTTAAGTCTTTCATTCACTATCCTAATCTCCACCTCAGTATAGTATCATTACATATCTAAAATATATTGATATAATTTTCAATAATTTAGTTTTTCTATTCTTAGGGTATGATATGGCTTCTACTACTAAAATGGCACTGTTAAGTTTGTACCTGTTTCAAATATAATTGCTTCTGAGTGTTGAGTGGTTGTATATCTTTAAGACAACTTCAACAGAGTACATTTATTCTCAAAGATTCTCACTGTACACATCCAGTCTTCCAAAATTAAAATATAGAAGGCCAGGTGTGATGGCCCATGCCTTTAATTCCAGCACTCGGGAGGTAGAGGCAAGGGGATCACTCTGAGTTTGAGGCCAGCATGATCTACAAAGTGAGTCCAAGACAGGGAAGGCTACACAGAGAAATCCCATCTCAGTAAAATCCAAAAACAAACAAACAAACAAAACAAAAAAATAAAACAGAATGAAATATAAATTTTAGTTTTAGGAATCAAAGAAATAAAATCTGTTTTAAACAGACATTTAAAACATAATCTGGGGGACTCCAAGATGGCCACGAGCAGTGTGGACCAAGTTTAGGAGCTCCAGTAAACAAATCAGGGAATTGCAAAGAATTCTTAACCAGGAACACCAAGCTCCAAACCCCACTACAGTGGGAGTACTCCACAGTTCTAAAGAACCAAAATACAGAAAACCTGCATACCCCTATACGTGGGAGGAGCACAGATATTCTCGGGACATAGCGGCAGCTAAAGGTTGGTAGATGGGAACCCTCCGCAGAGGCAATTGGCATGGTGACCAGTGGGATTTGCTGTGGGAGAGGGGACTCAGTGCAAGATTTGTTCCCCGAGACCCTAGCTGAGCTCAGCAATTGGTTCGAGCCCCATGACCCAAGCTCAAGTCAGCCTGCGGCTCAGGCCCTGAGACCCAAACTGGACTTGGTGTACAGTTCATCTCCTAAGACTTTAGCTGAATTCAGCACATGGTTTGGGCCCAAAGACCCTCACTGAACTTGGTGAGCAGTTTGGGCTCACTGACCCTAGCTCAACTTGGTGCGGGGTTTGGCCCCGGGACCCTGACTAAGCTCAGCCTGCTGTTTGGGCCCAAGACCCTGGTTAGGTTCAGCGCTATCTGGACTAAGTGCATAGATTGAGCCCAGAGATCTATTTGGGTCCAGAGACATGAATTGGACTCATTGCTCAGGTTGGGTCCATACATGCTAACTGGATTCAGTGTGTGTGCTGTTTAGACCCCATGATACTAACCTGAAACTGCAAGCAGTCTGGGTCTCAAAATGCTATTGGGAACCTCAGATAAGTGGAACATCAGAGCTCCAGGACTAAGGAAATCTTGGGGGTACAGGGAGTAGAGTGGCAATCAGACCCCCTTCATGCAATCTGCATCAGTACCCAGAGAACTCCAGTACCAGAAGGAGATCCAGAAGGCTGTGGACACTTTGGCCTGACCCAGCACACATTCTGAGACCCAGAATGATTGCAAGTTGCAGAGTACAGGGGATCTGGTGATCACTGCCTGTAAGAGACCAAAACTACAGGGCTAGCCTCCTGCCATCCAGACCAGTGAAGCATCAGAGATTATGGCCTAGGGAAATTGTGAGAAAACAGGTGAATATCCCCAGACTATATCCACCCAACTTCGTAAGCTACCTCCAAAAAACAGATATGGCAAGATGACTAAAGGACAGCATAAAATCATACACACACACACACACACACACACACACACACACACACACACACACACACACACCCCAAAGCAATATGACTTCTCCAGATCCCAGCTATCCAAAAGAAAGCAACACAGAGAACTCTAATATAATGGAAATACAAGAATATGACTTCAAATCCTTACTAATGAGGATGATAATGGAGGAAACAAATGAAATTCCTAATAAAATGCAGGAAGAGGCAGGCAAACAGGTGAAAGACATAAAAGAGGCCTATGGAGAGGCACTGGAAAAAATTCAGGAAAATACAAACAACCAGATGAAGGAAATCAATAAAACTGTTCAAGCCCTGAAGGCCTTTAAAGAGGCAATGGAAGAAATGAAGGAATATACAAATAATCAGATGAAAGGAAACAATAAAACAGTACAAGGTCTGAAAACGAGGATGGATTCAGTGATAAACACACAGACAGAAGAAAAATAGGAATGTGAGAGCTCAGAGAGGAAGGTGAGCAACACAGAGGTGAGCCTTTCTAACAGAATTCAAGAGATAGAGGAACGAATCTCAGATGTAGAAGAAACAATCATAGATTTTGAAGCAATCATTAAAGAAAACACTAAATCTGGAAAAATCCTTACACAAAACATCCGAGAAACCAAGGACACCATGAAAAGAAGAAATCTACAGGTAATAGGCATTGAGGAATGAGAAGATGCCAGACTCCAAGGCCCAGAAAATATTCTAAAAAAAATTCAAAGAAGAAAACTTCCCCAATCTAAAGAAAGAGATGCCTATACACATACAAGAGGCCTACAGAACACCAAATAGAATAGACCAGAAAAAAAATTTTCCCATCACATAATAATCAAAACACAAAATATACAGAACAACAACAACAAAAAAAGGTTAAGAGCTGCAAAGGAACAGAGCCAAATATCATTTAATAGCAAACCTCTCAGATTATACCCGACTTCTTAGCAAAGACCATAAAGGCAAAACGGGCCTGGACAGAGGTCCTGCAAACCCTAAGAGACCACAGATGCCAGACAAGACTAATATACCCAGGGAAACTATCAATAACCATTGACAAAGAAAACATATATTCCATGACAAAACTAATTCAAACATTATGTAACCACAAATCCAGCTTTACAGAGGTTACTAGAAAGAAAACTCCATCCAAAAGGGACAAGCTACAACCAAAACTACATAGGAAATAGACGACCACACCATCGCAAAAACACAACCACACAAACTTTCTACTGGAACCAACAACAAAATTAAGACTCTTAACAGTCACTGTTAATTAATATCTCTCAACATCTATGGTCTCAATTATACAATAAAAATGCACAGACTAACTGAATCAATGCATAAACAAGATCCAACATTCTTCTGCATTCAAGAAACACATCTCACCCATGAAGATAAACATTACCTCAGGGTAAAAGGCTTAAATAAAATATTTCAAGCAAATGGACACAAGAAGCAAGCTAGTGTAGCCATTTTAATATCTAACAAAATAGACTTTCAAAGCGACAGCCTACAGACTGGGAAAAGATCTTTACCAACCCTATCTGACAAAGGTCTAATATCCAAAATATATAAAGAACCCAAGAAATTAAACACCACCAAACCAAATAACCAATTGAGAAATGGGGCTCAGAACTAAACAGAAAATCCTCAACAGAGGAATATCAAATGGCTGAGAAACACTTAAAGAAATGCTCAACCTCCTTAGTCATTAGGGAAATGTAAATCAAAACAACTCTGAGATTCCATCTTATACCCATCAGAATGGCTAAGATAAAAAATTCAAGTGACATCATATGCTGGTGAGGATGTGGAAAAAGAGAACATTCCTTCATTGCTGGTGGGAATGCAAACTAGTACAACCACTTTGGAAATCTATCTGGTGCTATCTCAGAAAACTGGGAATAAGGCTCCCTCAGGAGCCAGCTATTCCACTCCTTGGAATATACCAGAAGATGCTCCAGCACACAATAAGGACATAAGCTCAACCATGATCATAGCACCCTTATTCATAATAGTCAGAACATGGAAACAGCCTAAATGTTCCTCAGTAGAAGAATGGATAAAGAAACGGTGGTACATTTATACTTTGGAATACTACTCAGCCTTAAAAACAAGGAATTCCCAAAATTTGTGGACAAATTGATTGAACTAGAAATTATCGTAATGAGTGAATTAACCCAGAAGCTGACAGACTCAAATGGTATATACTCACTTATATCTGGATGCTAGCCTAAAGGACATCTCCCATGAAAGTCTTCACTTACCAGGAAAGTGGGATAGAGGTGAGGACATCCTACTGGGACTCTAGGTGAGAGAAGCAAGGGAAAATAGGGAAATAGAAGGATTCAGAGGGTCCTAGAAACCTGCAAGAAGAACATCATGATGGGCTGATCTGGGCTCGGGGGTCCTACTTAAACTATGGCACCAGTCAAGGAGAACATATGCAGTAAACTTCAAACCCCTACTCAGATCTAGTCAATGGACCAGATATTGTTCACAATTGAGTGGAGAGTGGGCACTGACTTTCACCCAAATGCTGGTGCCCCATATTTGACCACGTCCTCTTGATGTGGTGGCCTGGTAGCACTCAGATTAAGTTTAGCAGGCTACCAAGAAGAGACTTAATACACTATGAGCATATATGGGGGGAGGAGGTCCCTCTCAGTCACAGTCATAGGTGAGGAGAGTAGGAGAAAAGTGGGAGTGAGGGAGGAATGGGAGGATACAAGGAATGAGATAACAATTGAGATGTAATATGAGTAAATTAACAAAATTTAAAAAAACATAATCTGTCTACCTTTAGCAGTTCAGTGCCACTAAGCTAGAGAGGGAGGAATGCAAGGATAGAAGTGATTGGATAACAATGGAGTTGTAATCTGAATAAATTAATAAAATTAAAAAATTTTTTAAATTAAAAAATAAAATATAACCTGGATATTTTTATTAATTTTTAATATTATCAATATTGAATGTTGCTTATATTACTATTTTCATTGACAGTTAATATTTAGTGAAATTTTATAACAATTTTAAATTGAGATACATTAAAATTAAAATTAAAAGATAAATGTAAGAAAGTCTATGCGTATTTACTGCATATTATATCTGGTATTTGGTGAAAATATTCATTTCCTCTTGTAAAATAATAGTGGTATACTTTTGAGGACTAGAAGAGGCACTGGAAATTTAATTAAACTACTATTTTAAATTTATTATATATGTATATACATATATATGAACAAAACATTTACTAGCTAGCAAGTAATTTTGAAAATCATATGCAAAATATTTGCACAGCTGAGTTTGATTTTTTCTTTGTTTTTTTTTTAAACAGATTCTCTCTGTGTATCCTTGCCTTTCTTGGACTTGCTTTGCAGGCCAAGCTGGCCATGAACTCACAGTGATCTGCCTGCCACTGGCACTCGAGTGCTAGGATTACAGGTGTGTACCATTGAGCTTGGCTGGATCTTATTTTTTTAATTGATAATGAGAGGTAGTTCAGCCAAGAACCTCAATTTATACATCTCAAAATAAGATTGTAGATACAAATACTCTTAAATTTATTATCAGTTCTTTTTAAATATATTTTATTAATTTATTCATATTACATCTCAATTGTTATCTCATCCTTTGTATCCTCCCATTCCTTCCTCCCTCCCATTTTGCCCTCACTCTCCTCCCCTCAGTTCTTAAGATAAAATATTGTCAGCGTTTAGAAAGTAACAACACATGTTACATAAATCTTTGTCCGTATTTAATGCAAAGATTTGGAAGGAAGAACTTGATTTTTGATCCATCTGTGCCTCAGAAAACTCAGATCTACTGATTAGAGAGATGCTTAGTAAACTATATGTGCATTGATATTGCACATATATTCTAATATTTAAAGATATTGGAATTGATCGATGTTCTTGATAGTGGTTATTACTGTGACTTTGTCTCTTTCCATTCACTCTATTTTCTGCAGTATCTTTGTCCACTGAACTCACAATTTGAGGCATATCAATTCCTATAGAGTTGCAGCATATTTTAAGTCAATTTGTTACAATGTGACGTAGTCCTGATGGTATTTCCATTTAAAACACCCAAAACACTGTGTGGAGAAACAGACTTTCTCTTATTCACACACAGAGCATTGAAATTGGTATATTTGTTTTCTGTTATAGTTACATCACCAGTTCTCTGACAAGAATTTCACATATATTTGTTTGATAATCTTGACAGTGTTCTTTATTTCCATACAACAACTTCATTATGAACACCTTTTTCACTGTTATACCTCTTTTTAATTTTGCTACTACTAATACTCATTTGTAACACTTGATTTCCATATGGTCATCACAATAAATGATGCTACTTTCTTCATATGTAAATTCACAAAGCAAAATATGTGTACTTTGAAAATAGTAGTTCAATAAAATTTTGAAATTGTTTTTTCTCACAGATTATAACTTACTGAGTGTAGGAGCACAGAAATAATCAAATATTAATTACCTCATTCATAACATAGATCTCCAAGTGAAAAAAAAGCACAAATAGAAACTTATCTAGAGATTTTTGTCCATTGCAAACATTTTCTAGCCTTATCTGAGCAGAAATCATCAAGCCTTTCTGTATTTTTCTCATTTCTCTGCTCTGCCCGACTCCAAGGCATCAGTACTTTCTGTGACCAGAATCCTCCATATCCAGATATTTGCTAAATTAGCATTCATCTATCTTAGTTATTCAGAAAAAAATAACTTCCTATGCAGTGCTGTTATGTTCATGTTGGTGCTCTCCAAGCAGTGCACCAAATTAACTTATTTCCTCCTAAGAATAAGCTCATTCAAGGAGTGCTATTTCAAGTCCTTTAGAAAAATAGCAGCTCCCTAAACCACGCCTTCCAATTATAGCCTTCTGAGGCTTGGCAGCCTTTCACCTCAGT
The DNA here is from genome assembly GCF_964271855.1 of Acomys minous. NCBI lineage: Eukaryota > Metazoa > Chordata > Mammalia > Rodentia > Muridae > Acomys > Acomys minous. The sequence continues at coordinate 82,059,330 of NC_140492.1, read as the reverse complement.
GTACCTCAGTTTGAGGAAGCTTGGATGCTCTCTTGGAGCAGTCACCACCACAAGAGGCTTGTGCTGGGCACTAGCACCACCACAGTGAAGCTGTTGCCAGCACAAAAGTGAATCTAACTTCTTCCAGATGGTAGGGGATGCCTTCAACCCCAACTCTAGCTTTGTAGAGGGAAAGCTAGTCGTGGACATGGAGATTGGGGAAAGTAAGGAACAGAAGCACATCTGGGTCCACAGTATCCTACAGATGACCAAGCCCTAACTATATGTCATTCTTTTCCATCTGGCATGAGGAAGATCATTGCATGCTACCAAGCCCAGCATAGCCAGCACCCCAGCCAAGCAAGAGACTATCTGACAGTGAACTGATATGAATGTATATAAACCGATCATGCTTGTTTCTCAATGCCAGTGGCTGATATGCCATTAGCTCATGATAAAGCAGATTTCAAGATCAAGCCACAGAACCACAGAGATAAGGAATGGGGAAAGATCACATGGAGATTCACCAATGAAAATAGTAAAGAAAAGTTTTATTGCTCCAGGCATTGATTTGCCTGTCACAAACATGACCACAGGTGAGAAACGGATAAAATGGAAACCTGAGACCTACACCAGGAGCATAGGACGCTATAAAATTAGACCGCATATTTAGTTACTCATAAACCCAGGAGTCCAAAAGGCAAAGAAGAAGGCATCCCTGCCTCTGGCAGTGTTATCATCCATGGTATTAAAACTTCATTAATGAACCTTTTTTTACATGATCATACTCAGAATGACCTGGGCTTGGTGATACGATATAGTTTTATTCAAGGATTTGGTAGCATAACCCTGCGTTCTGTAAGATACTTCTTTGTTTGGGTACTGAACATGTGAACACTGGTTAATCTAATGGGAATTTTCTTAGTCAATATTCTATTGCTATGAAGAGACACCATAACTACTGCAACACTTATTAACAAAAACATTTAATTCTCCTCTGCTTACAACTTCAGAAGTGTAGTCTGCTGTCATCACAGTAGGCATACAGCAGCCTGCAGTCAGACATGATGATTGAGGAGAGCTGAGATGTCTACATCAGGATCCATAAGTATGAGAGAGAGAGAGAGAGAGAGAGAGAGAGAGAGAGAGAGAGAGAGAGAGAGAGAGAGAGAGAGAGAGAGAGACTGGGTCTGGTGGTTTTGGGCTTCTGAAACCTCAAAATTACATACTTCCTTCAGCAAGACCATACCTCCTAATCTTTTTAAATAGTGCCACTCCCTAAGCATTTAAATATATGATCCTAAGATATGATCCTTTCTTATTCCAACTACCACATTCTTCTCCCTACCCAGATAGTAGGGTATTGTTATGACAGACCTAACCATGTTGCTTTGGGTACCATGGTAGAAGGGCTTTGGAACTTTGGGTTAGAAAAGCCATTGAGTGTTGAGAGCTCAGTGAGCTGTTCTGTAGGAGCTTGAATAAGAATGTTGAACAGTGCAGATGATTGAGGCCTGGCTTATGACATGTCAGAGGGAAGCAAAGACTCTGCCAGGCCTATTGTGTGATGAATCTGTGTTGTCTGCTCAGCTGGCATCAAAGAATCAGGTCTGATTTACAAGATACCAGAACCACTAAAGTAAAACTTTTCTCTTACTGAGACTTCTGATGTTTATCAGCCAAAGGTAAGAAATTAGCAACTATTAAGAAAAGCCCAGCATCATTAAAGCAAAAATGGGGAAATGTTTCCTGAGACTCAACACATAGAAGTTGTGTTCCAGAACTTACCAAAGTTGTACCTTGTACTATTAGTCCTGGTTTTGGAGACAGGAAGGCCTTATAGAGTGCTGCTGAGGCTTTGCACTGTGAGAGGCCAGGAAGGACATTGTTGAAGGTGCAGCCTCAGTAACAGGTAAAGGCCTAGGGTTGAAGTGGTCATACAGACAATCTGAGGCTTGGTGCCATGAATAAAGGCTACAAAAGGCTACTTGGAAAAGTGCATAATAGTTGACTCAGAGGACCCCAGCTTCGGAGATGTCGGCACCATGGAATTACCATGAGAACACTAGCAATTGTGAAGTGGAGCTAGTGGGAGTTTAGAAAACAAGCTGTGTGCATTGCACAGAGGAGTGACCCAAGCCCCTTGGAGGAGCTCAGAAGATTGTGAGTGATTCCCAGATAATTGTACATTGAGTTCTCTACGTTACTGGAGCTTGGTTTTACTTTGTTTAGATGTTAATTTTGCCATAATTATTCCCTCTTGAAGTGAGAAGGTATTTAATTAATTTTGATTTTTGTTATTATGAGAGACCATAGTTAAAAGAGTTTGAACTTTTAGAAGACTGCATATTTCCAAAAGACTAAACTTTTAATGTGTTTAATTTGTAAAGACTGTGGGCTTCTATAGCTATTTATGTTTTTAAATGTGAGGTCTTGAGGATGAATGAGAAAAAGCAGTTGTGGATTAATGGTGATGTTTTTTGTGTGTTAAGTTTGCCAGGGGTCAGTTATTCTGAATTTTTTATGTAAACTTGACTCATGCTAAAAATCATCTGAGAAGAAGAAACCTCAATTAAGAAAATACCTCCATGAAATAGGGCTGTATATAAGCCTGTAGGGGATTTTTAAAATTAGTGATTGATGAAGGAGAGCACAGCCCATATGGGCAGTGCCATCCTTAAGCTACTGGTCTTAGATTCCATTAGAAAGCAGGCTGAGCAAGCCATGTGACCAAACCAGGAAGCAACATCCCTCTGTGGCCTCAGCATAAGCTCCTGCCTCCAGGTTCCTGCCTGTGTGAGTTCTTACTCTCATATTTTTGATCATGAACTATTATGTGGCACTGTGAGTGAAATAAACCATTTCTTCCTCAAGTTGTTTTGGTCATGATGTTTTATCACAACAATAGTAAACCTAATTATGTCAGGAGTTAATTGGAATCCATATAGTATTGACTCAAAGAATCTGAAAGATTTAAAATTACAACATGGATTAATTCTTGACTTTTCCCAAGTCTATAAAAGAATCTTGCAGGTGACTGTGACATTTCTGCTGCCCATGAGAAAATTGCAGATCAAAGCAGTGCATGCAGAGTGAAAGCCAGGAACAATTCTGAAGGTGCCGATGTAGCTGATCTACTTTTCTGGAAAGGAACATTATGAATAGTCTAGAGGTCTTCTTAAATGCCAGTGACATTATATAACTTTGCATAGCTGAAAAATACAAATCATGACAGCTATTTACAGTAAATGTTCTGTTCAGATTTGAAAGAGACTCAAACTACCACTGTTCCTGAGTGTTTTAAAGAAAATTTAGAAATCATGGGGCAACTATTTCTGTGGAAGCCACAGCAGATTTTCAGAATACAATATCTGATATATCTGAGATTACTTGCATGTTGGCTTATTCTACCCAACACAATATTCCGTCAAGCAAATTATGCACATAGTCACTAAGTATAACTTATGATTGGGCCTGAGAACAGCTGCCTATGTCAATGCCATTGGGAGAGTCTTTAAAGAGTACAAAGGAACCATATGAACTTAACATAGACAGATAATAACTGACTTCATTTTTAAAAATATGGATATGCATGGCTTTTTCCCAGAAAGAATTAAATTTTGTCTTACTATTTGATAGTGAGTAATGTAGAACATCTTCAATGTTCTTCAGTGTTGCTTCGTATTGTGATTATTTTATCATCAAAGCTATGCATAGATACATAGTACAAATTGATAAAGTATTCTTATGGCTATTTTAGGAATTATTAGAAATTCTATGCACATATATTCCTAACTACATAAGAACAACCTCCTCAGTCTGTATGTTGTTTCTGTTTTCAGGGATGATCATTTGGCATTGTATCAGGAATTGTTAGGCTCTGCCTGGGGAAGACTGTTTCTCTTTTAGCATTTCTTAGATCACTGAGGAATTTGGTTGGTATCAGCCTCATGAGATTTCTCCCTTCTGCATTATCATGTCTATTCCTTTTGTCCTTGTTCAGCTCAACTTTAGATAGTCCTGTTGGTGAAACTTTACCTGTCTAGTTTCTGCCATTCTTCTAAGAAAATTTTACAGAAAATTCTCTGATCTTCTGGTTCTTACAAGATCTCTGGCTCCACTTCCATAATGTCCCCTGTGTCTTAGGTACAGGAGTTGTAATATAGACAGTAATCAGAAGTCCCACCCAGGTGTGACTTGTGTGAGATGTAGTAATGTCTGGTCTCACAAGTTATACCCGGTGGTACAACAGTAGATTGAGTCTTATAGGAGTAAGAAAGCTTTTTTATTAGATCTAAGGTCCACTTGATGATTTAGTACTTCTACCTGCCACTGTTAAGACAACAACCTATGGCTACATGAGTCATATGCTTTTGGGGAGGCCCTGCCACTGAAAATTTTCTAAAAAATAAGTATAGCATTAAAATGACTTATTGTTTTACCCTTAGATACATCCATCTCTCAGTCCTTCTCAGAGAAGTACTTTTTTGTAGAAGACATCAATTAACTAAAAGAACAACACCTTGTCAACGTTTGCAGGAAAGAAGAAGCTTCAGAGTGCTTTACGCCAAGTGGGACATCTGTATCACTGCCCTTTCCTTAAGGCTCAGATTATTCATGGAAGAGTATAAGGGCCAGAAATAATACATCACTTCAAGAAAAAAATAAATATATGTTTTCTGAACATAACAGACAAGTTTTGCATATGAATTACCAGTTAAACCAACATGGGCAAGGGATCCAAACAAAATTCTAGAGTGGAGGAAAAGGTGGAAAGGAAGTTCCATCTTCATCTAAAAAGGTATTGGTATTTGACAGAACTGCTAGGAGAGGGATTTAGTTCGATTTAATGGTATGATACTTGGTATGTTTACCACACTCTAAGATAAGCCCTATAACCAAGAGAGGTTGGGCAACAGGCATTTCAATTAAAATTTTAAAACAAAACTGAAAAAAGAAAAGAAATAAGAGAAAGAACAAGGTATGGGTGGATAGGCAGGTGGCAGTATATTTGGGAGGAACCAAAGAAGGAGACCAATAAAACAAAGTTTAAAAAAATTTTTTTTCAAAGTTTAAAAAATTAAAAAAATATATATTGAAAAACCAACACTATAATCACTTCAAAGATATTTAAGATGAATTTTTCATTATTTCATACATACATGCAATGTAGTCAACTAGTTTGTGCCATTACCTTCTTTTATCCCTCTCCCACTCTCACAGAGATCTTTTTTCTTCCCACAAGTGCTCCTCTTAGTTTGATGTCTTATCTTTTCAGAGGGAGGTCTTTTGAAGGTTTAATTTTACCAGACAGGAATCAAACATGACTGATCATGAACAAACAGCAGCTGTGACACATCCAAAATATACTTTTTCATAGTACTTCTCCCCATCCTCCAACTCTTACAACCTTTCTGCTACTTTTTCCTTAATATTCTTTAGGCCTGGAAGGGTAATAAAATTGTAATATTTACATTCCATGGTCACTTTTTCTCTGAAATTTGGGTAACTCTGAGTCTCTTTATTAATTTTCATCTACTGAGGGAAAAATCTAATTTTTCTAAGGTGGACAAAAGAAAAACATTTTACTTTTTTGGGGTGGATAGAACCATAGATATTCTAAGGGTATAAATATAAATATTTAAAAATCACTTTGGCTGTATGTTTATTTAACTTAATATTGGTAAGTGAGTTCTACACTAGGGTTTGTGATATTCTCAGAAATCAGTTTTTACTTGTGTTTATAGTACCAGGTATCTACTGCTTTTCGTGGTGCAGACTTTGAAATCAATAAGAAAGTGTTTGGTTACTTAAAAAACAATCGTGACACTGTTGCACCAGTGGAACCAGTTGCAGGTCAATGTTGTAATATGTATGATCTAAGTTGGAGATCATCACTGATACGTCTTTTTCACAGGCAGCCCGCATCATACCTTCCAGTACTGCAAACACCCTATCAGAGTTCCAACTTGACTTATCTGTGTGCCAAATCCCAAGCATGTGGTATCCTTAACAATAGAGGATTATCATACTATCTAGTTCTGAGGAGTAGCCATGACCAAGGAGAGAAGGAATTTTTAAACCAGTAATCCATTGGTACAAAAAAATACAGGTAGAAATACTTTTAAGAGGGAAAAAATACATGTAAAAGGTGATAGTAGCTATAGCAAAATCAACAAAATTATAGTCATTTAAACATGTATTTGATATTAACTATGAATGTTAATGATTTCACTTGTCCAAGAAAATGCTGCAGATTATTAGGCTGGAATAAAACATGTGATTCTTAATCTTCGGTTCCATGAAACATATTTTACTTCCAAAGATACACAGGATCTTAGTGTAAAATGATAGGAAAAGACAGTTGAGTTAAATGTCACCGGAAAACAAGCAGGACTCACTGTGCTAATATTTGAAACACCTTTCTGATCATGTATAAAGCATTTAGTTTTATTCACTCAGGCAAGGAAAACTTTTATACCAACATCTCAGTGCTTAGGTTCTAGCATGAGCTCACACTACCTAAAAATATAGCTCATATTAAACATTGGTATTTTATGGATATCTTACATTTTTTTTATTTCCCAAGAAAAATATCAGATTATTTCTAATCATCTGAATATTGATTGATTCAATGTTTCCCTTAAATTATACCATAAGTTACCCCTTCTCAACTTTACTTGGTTGAATTTAGTTTGATTTTAGGTTAACTTGCCACAAGGAGTATCATCTGAGGACGGGGCCTCACTTGAAGATTTGGCCTCATTCCATAGGTTGATGTGGGAAGGTGCATCCTTCTTATATCAGATAAAAAGCATACGGCTGGAGGAATGCTATCTCTCTCTTTTCTTTCTTTGCCTTCTCTCTTGGCAGTGATTTAATTTTCCCTCTTGCTGTTTGTTGGTATTTTTATGCTTTTCAGGGAGCAGCCAGGCTACCGGTACCAGACAGTGACTGGTCACAGTGCATTAGAGACTGAGTAACTACTGTGGTCATAGTGCATTAGAGACTGAGTAACTACTGAATATTCCACTGTAGGAATACTCCAGTGGGGGCCACACAGACATCAGGACTGAATAGTTATAGGTTTCTTGGCTTTCAGACGTAAATGTGTTGCTGTATTTTAAAGCTGACCTATTATGTCCTTTGTACGTAAAATAAGTACTTTACTGCCATTCCTCCCAGCCCTGAGTCTTTTTTTTATGATAGAAGCTAAATATAATTTCTGTCACAAGTATTTTTACACAGATAAACTATTCTATCTTGCAGTTCCCATATATCTCATTTATCTGTTATGGAAATTATTGCATTAATTTTTATTTTGCTCTTTTGATTGTGACATCTTGTGGCAGTCATAAACTATATTTGATTTACCTCTATTATTTTTAGCCAGTCACATTTTCTGGAACCTAATAAGTATATATTCATTTCTTTAGCAAAAAGAGTTATTATCAATATAGAAAATTTTCATTTGAGGCACCACTTTATTATAACTCTAAATAAAAAACTCAGTATTTAGGCATTAAGTTAAATTTTATTTGCTGCTATAATGTATATCACCTACTTTAATTATCAGTTGATTTATGAGAACAACACTTTACGGAAGCTTAAACACTGTTTAAGATGACAGAACTGAACAAATATATTAATGATTGCACTATAACTACAAACTATGATTAGAAAAACAAAATTAAATGGGAACATAATACAAAAGACATATGAATTGAAATATCATAATTATCCTTTTCTGTTGTCTGGCATCATTAGAAACTGGGGCTAATCAGCAAGATACAGTGGGAGCCAGGCCAAAGGTTTACAGAAAGACATCACATTCACAGTGAATCTCAGAAGTGGACACTACAGTGAATTTTCAGAAACAAACAAAGAAAACACGGTTCGTGTACAAAAAGTGAGAAAACGTGAGCCAACGTTAAATAACTGGGAAAGTTCTTTAGGTTGTGTGCTACTGTGTCTAAGTGACTCAATGGCCTGGGAGTATTCACTAATGCTTTTTTAAAAATTTTTATTTGTTTTTAAATTTTAATCTTATATGATTTATAATGCTAACCAACTATTCATTAACATATGTTTTTGATTTGGAGAAATATCCAGTCATTTTCACTTATTTCTTTATTTATTATTTATTTTTGGTCTTTTGAGAGATAGGATTTCTCTGGGTAGCCTTGGCTATCCTGGGCTTGCTTTGTAGACAAGGCTAGCCTAAAAACTCAACGCTATCCACCTGCCTGTGAGTCCCTGAGTGCTGGGATTAAAGCCGTGCACCACTATTCCCACTATGCCGGTTTATTCATTCTTTTAAAAGGTTTTTCTTTTATTCTTGAAAGTTTTGTACATGTACAATGAATTAACCTCAATTTAGTTCTGAGGAGTAGCCAACTAATTTGCTTTTCATTAACAAACCCCTTCACACTAACTTTTAAGTCCTTCTTGATTGCTTCATTCATACATTTGTGTATTTTCTGTAGTTTCTGTTTGTTATTAATATCTTGCTTTATTTCATTGTGGTAACAGAATATAGGATGCCATTTCACTTTTCCTATGTTTGTTTTAGAATTACATACCTTGATTGATTTTGGGGAAATTTTCACTGACTATTGAGAAGATTATATTATTTATTTTTAGAGTGGAAGTTCTGTAGATATCTATTAGGTTCATTTAAGTTATTATCTTACTTAATTTCAGCATTCATTTACCGTCTGATAGTCCTGTCTGTTGGTGACATCAAACATTATCACTGTTTTTTGTTTTCTTTTGTTTGTTTTTTTGTTTTTGTTTTGTTTTGCTTTTTTGTTTTTTGGATTTTTTTTTTGGCTCTTTTAAGACAGTGTCTTTCTCTCTCTGTCCTGGAGCTCATTATGTAGACCAGAATTAGCTTGAATTTACAGAGATCCTCCTGCCTTTGGCTTCTAAGTGCTGGGATTAAAGATGTGCAACACTGCAATAATTTATATATAAATATTTTATATTAATATAGAAACATATTATATATTTACATATATAATATTTTCATTTTGTGAAATTGAATATACCTATATAGGGTGTATATTATAATCTTCTTTTGGTGGCTTGCTACATTAATGAATATGAAAAAACCTTTTCATTTTCTGACAATTTTGTTTTCAAGTCTATTATTTATCAGCCATAAAAATATCTACACCTTCTTCAACTTGCTTGGAATAACTTTTTTCCATCCTTTTATCTTAGGTAATATCTATTGCTGATGGTGAAATGTTTTTCCTATAGGCATTTGGTCTGATCCTGATTCTAATATAATCTACTAGTCTATATCATTTAATGAAAGTAATTCAGACCATTAGTATTTAGAATTATTACTGAGATATATGCATATTGATTTCTATTCTTTTGTTGATTTTACGGTGTTTTCTGAAGTCATGATTATTTCTTTGGTGCTGCTGCACAGTTTTTGTGATATTTTATTGTGTGCACTTCCTTTTTTTCAGACCAAAGTGTTCTCCCAGTATTCCCTCCATAAATGGTTCGGTGGTTATTAATTGTTTTCATCTGTTTTTATCATGTAATATTTTCCTGAGTATAACAGTCAGTGTTGGGGATGTTTATTCTTCCTGACTATCGGACACATCTTTTCAAGCCCTCTTGCTTTAAATAATTTTTTAAACAATCAGGTATTATTATGATGGGCCTCCCTTTATAGTTGATGATTCATTTCTCTTGCATTTTTCAATACTTTTTGTATCTGTTTTTAAGAATATAATTTTAATATATTGTATGGAATTTATATTCTCCACCTGCCTGCCTAATATTCTTTAAGTTTCTTGTTTACTGGCTGATCATCTTTTCTTTTAATATTGAGAAATTATCTTTTATTATGTCATTGAAAATATTTTCTAAGCTGAGTGGTGGCCCATACTCCAGGGCAGGGCATGGTAGAAACAAGCAGTTTCTTTGTGTCTTTGTCTTTGTGGTATGATGGAACATCTTTTGGGTTTACGCCCAGGATTGGTATAGCTAGGTCTTGTGGTACATATATTCCCAATTTTATGAGAAACAACCAATTGATTTCCAAAGTGGTTGTCCCACCAGAAATAGAGGAGTGTTCCCCTTGCTCCACATCCTTGCCAGCGTGAGTTTTTTATCTTAGCCATTCTCATGAGTGAAAGTAATTTTGATTTTCATTTGCTTGATGAATAAAGAGAATGATCATTTCTGTTAAGTAATTGTTGGCCAGCATAATTTTTCTGTTGATAATTCTCTGTTTAATCTGCACCCTGTTTTTAAAATTGTGATGTTTGATTTTGATATCCGGTTTCTTGAGGTCTTTATATAATTTGTATGTTAGTAGTCTGCCATATGTGGAGCCGGTGAAAATCTGTTCTCATTCTGTAGGCTGCTGCTTTGTCGATTTGACAGTGTCCTTTGCCTTATAAAAGCTTTTTAGTTTCATGAGATCCCATTTATTAATTTATTGATTTTAGAGCCTGGGTCTTTTTTTGTTGAGGAAGTTGTTGGGATCTTTATTACACTTGGGCTTGAATTTTGTGAAGGGTGATAGATATGGTTTTATTTGCATTCTTCTATATACCAATATCTAGTATGAATTAAAATTCATATATATTTTATCATTTGTTTAATCTTTTGATTGTTTTATATGTAAATCATCAGTATTCAGTAAGGTTTGTGTTCTTTTATTAAATGTAAAATATTAAGAAAATATATTTAAAAGTCATAGCTATGTGTGATTGGCAGAAATTGTTTTGCCTTTTTTTCTGTACCCCTATCTCACTTTCTGTGTCCCTCTCCCTAGAGTAGTAACTGGGTTTTTTTTTTTGATGTTTGAGCGATAGCTGCTTTAATTTTATCCAGTTACAATATCTATTCACTCAAAGAAATTTATGCATCACTATGCTTTTGGTGTACATAGGAATAAAAATCAAACATTTGATGAAACTAAAGTATAAAGAAATTCATGTTACAATAATTGCTTTTATGTATTTTTGTATACAATCTTTGTGTACAAATTTCTGTTTGTAATTCTTTGTATAGTTTATGACTTACTAAAGATTAAAGTAAGCTTGAATACTAATGAATTGATATATTATTTATTTTTACATTAACAATTAAATAATGTCTCAGGTTTTGATAGGGTTGACATGTTTTCTTTGCTTTTGATTATCAATGTTAAGAATATAACATCCAATAAAGAGGTAGTAAAAAATAAGGTACAAATGGTTTGATCCTGTGGTTATTTTCTTCTATTACCAACTTGACATAACCCAGAATTACTGGGCAACAGAGTCTCAGTGAGCAATTGCCTATGTTAGGTTGGCCTCTGGGTATGTGTACAGGGGTCTTTGTTAATTAAGTTAATCAATGTGGGAAGACACATCCCACTGTGGGTGGTGTCATTTCCTAGGCAGGGGTTCCTGAGCTATAAGAAAGCAGATAAAGCACACCATTTCTTTCTACTCTTTACTATAGACAGGAATAGCTATATGATGCTCTTGCCTAGACAATGAGGAACTGTAACCAGGAAGTGTGAGCTGAAGTAAACCCCTTCCTCCTTTATCCTTTAAGTTGTTTTCTTTATCAGAGTATTTTATCACAGCAACAAAAATGATACAATGAGAAGATCTTTTCAGAAATTGTTGGAAATTACCACTTATTCCATGTGAAAACTAGCTTAATGACTTTACCTGAATTAAAGTTAACACATAAAACATTTTTAAAATCAAACCTATTAAGACAATATTACCCAAAACTATACTAATTTAATACTTACGTGTTGAGAAACAACAGTAGGAAAATATGAAAAGCTTTCCAGTATTAACCATTACATATACTTAGCATATTCAGTAAAGATGCTGTAACTGATAATAACATTATTCTGGAAACTCGGCAGATTTGCCTCAGGCAATGTGTTTTGGTGTTTCATGGTGGGACAGCAATCACAAAGTGAAGGACACATGTCATATGCTGGGAATCAAGGCTAAAATGAACATGATGTCATGTATATGTGCAAGTACTTCCAGAAAGATTTGGGATTTGTTACAGTTGCACAGTTGGTATTTAATTGATTTTGGTCAGGGAAGGATCAGAAATCTTTCACTGTTGCCAAGTCCAAAATCAGCCTCCACATTCAGTTCTATGTGGGTTTCAAACTCACACTTTGAGAAACCATGGAACATTCGAACATAGTAAGCCAGTTGAAAGATTTCTCTCTGATAAGAAAGATACACATATGTTTAAAATGAGAAGGCAGAAAGTGGAGCATACTCAGCTGGCCATTACCATACAAGATAAAGAATCTACATACAAGGTAAGCCACCCCTCCATGGATATTTAAGAAAGAAAACATAATAGGCAGGTCCATTCAAATGTGTATTTTTGTGATGTTTTTAAAGCAAACTGATTATAACTTATTTTGCTAGATGACTGAGGTTTTTTTCAGCAGTATAAAACTATTTTTGTTGCCATAAATAGGTGCTCTGCCCAGTAGGAGTCTACTTTCTCTAATCTGGTCATTTCATTGCTCCCCCGCTTTTTATTTAGTCTACTCTCAAATATTATACCCCTCCTTCAGTTTACCATCCCTCCCCTCTCCCAGTTCCCATCCCCGACCCCTGTCTTCACCTCCCATTTATCTCCCCTCAGAAAAAAATAAGCCTCCCAGAGACATCAACCAAATAGAGTTTAATGAGCTACAATAAGACCAGGCACATATTTTCACATCAAAACTAGACTAACCACCCCATTGGGAGGAAAAGTGTCCCCAAAGGTCAGGCAAAAGAGTCAGAGACAGCCCTTGCTCTTAGTGTTAGGAATCCCACAGAAGCACCAATGTATACCACCATAACATATATGCAGAAAACATAGGCTAGACTCATACAAGCTCTCCGGGCTCTGTGAGCTCACTCGAGTCCTGGTCAATTGATTCTGTGGGCCTTAATCTTGTATGTCCTTGATTCTTCTGTTTCCCTGAATCTTTCCTCACACACCTCTTCAGGATTTCCCAAGATCTTATGGTAACCTATATTGCTCTCATCAGTTTCTAGAGGAAGTCTTTCTGGTCTCTCCCATGACAATTATGTTTGGTTCCAGTTGCAGCACATCCTGCAGGCATGTCAATGTGTAGGTTATAGGATATGTGGCTGGATTGGAGCCTCAGTCCCTCCACTGAGGCTTTGCCTGGCTGGTTCAGGGTCCCTGTCCACCAATACTTGGAGTCTTTGTTAGTGACACCCTCAAATATTCTATGGAGGTTCCATTGCACTAGGTTTCTACCTTGCTTCCTAAATGCACCTCAATTTGAGTTGTCTTTCCTAGAATTCTCTCATTCCATCTTTCCTCCAACCTGATCCCACCTGTTTTCCTTCCCACCTGCCCCCATTTCCATGAAGATTTCTATTCTATTTCCACCTCTGAGGAAGATCCCTGTGTCTCCCTATAAACTCTACTGGTGTTACTTAGCGCTTCTGAGTCTATGGATTGTAGCATGATTTTCCTTTATTTTACAGTTAATATCCAGTTATAACCAAGTACATACCACTTTTTTCTTTCTGGGTCTGGATTATCTCACTCGGGGTTTTTACTTTAAGTTTTATCTATCTGCCAGGAAATGTCATGATGTCATTTTTAAAAAGCTGAATAACACTCCATTGTGTAATGTACCACTTTTTTAAAGTCCATTTTTTTGTTGTTGTTGTTGAGGGGACATGTAGGTTGTTTCTAGTTTCTGGATATGATGAATAAAGTTACTATGGACATAGTCAAGCAAGTGTCTATGTGGTAGAACACAGCACCCTTTTGGTATATGCCCATGAGTAGTGTAGCTGGCTCTTAAGGTAGATCTGCTCCCCTTTTTTTGAGAAACCACTCTATTTCTAAGGTGGTGTACAAGGCGCCACTCCCATAAGCAATAGAGGAGTATTTTCTTTGTTCCACATCCTCACCAATATGAAGAATCACTTGTATTTTTTTAACTTAGTTATTTGGATAGGTGTAAGATGGAGTCTCAAAATTGTTTTGATGTACATTTCTCTGATAGCTAAGGATGTTGAACATTTCTTTACGTGGTCCACAGCTATTTGAGATTCCTTTGTTGAGAGTTGTCTGTTTAGATCTATACCCTATTTTAATTGGATTATTTGTTGATATTTGGTTTCTAGAGTTCTTTATATATTTTGAACATTAGCCCTCTACCAGATACGCAGTTGGTGAAAATCTTTCCATTTTGTCCTATTGGCAGTGTCTTCTGACTAAAAGAAGCTTTTGAGTTTCACGAGGTCTCTTGTACTAATTGTTGATTTTAATACATGTACTATTCAGGAAGTTGTCACATGTGCTGGTAAGTTAAAGGCTATTCCCTACTTTCCTATGAAATTCAGTGTTTCTGTTTTTATGTTGAGGTCTTTGATGCACGTGGACTTGAGTTTTGTGTAGGGTGTAGATATGGATCTATTTGCAGTTTTTAGATATCAACATCAAGTTAGACAAGCATCATTTGTTGAAAATGCTTTACTTGTTCCATTCTATATTTCTATACTATTTATCAAAGATCATGTGTCCATAGGCATGAGGATTTATGTCTCTTAAATCCTTTGATCAACCTGTCTTATTTTATGCCAATATTATATTGTTTTTATTATTATGGCTCTGTAGTACAGTTTGACTGTATACAGTCAGGGATGGCAGTATATCTGAGAATTCTTTTATTATATAGAATTGTTTTAGCTATCTTAAGGTTTTTGTTTGTTTGTTTGTTTGTTGGCTTGTTTTCCATATGAAGCTGAGTAACATTCTTTCAAGGTCTGTAAGGTATTGTGTTGTAATTTTGAGAGGGATTGTATTGAACCTATATACATATATTGTGTTTGGTATGGTGGCCATTTTTCTGACGCTGATCCTACAGATACCAGCAACATGCTTTACATTATGATGTGAAAAAGATCTGCTTCATTTTACTAGAGACACTTGATGGAGCATTGTCATTCTCAATTTGTACAGATATTTCCATAGGTGTCATAACTTTCAACAAACGTGCAATCTCAGAATCTAAAGCAAAAGCCCCCTGGGATTCTGAATATGAACCTATGGCATGGAGCCCATATTTCAGCTCTCTAAACTCTGGAACATGAAACACATAGCTCATTGTATGACCTTGCTTCAAGGCAACACCAAACAGGGTCTGCATTTCTAATTTAGCACATTGACCTTCATCTAGTAACTGAACTTTGGCAGTACACATATACTATCTAGTCTAACCATGTTGGTCTATAGCTGAAGGTGTTTTATTCAGTACAACAATGGGCCACCATTTTGCAGTTTCCTCAAGGCCCCCCCCCCCCGTGGATCTTTCTCATTTGGAACTAGTTTTTTTAATCTCCGTTCTATGGCCTCCAATCCAGCAATCCATTTCTCAGTCTCCTCCTTCTCCAAATCTGTTCCATTCTGATATCTCCCAGAGACGGTGTACAAAACTGCAATTGTCGCTGAAAATATTATTTGTACCCTAAGAGAAACAAGCTCTAATGGAATCCAGATGCACTGTGTCATTGTGTCTTCTTCCATTTGAGAACCTATGTAAAAAATATTAATCTCCATCCCTCTTCCTAAGGACTTTACTTTCTTATTTTCAAACCAAACACTTCTTCCTATGATTTTGTACCCATTTTCCCTTCTCTTTTATTGTTTTCCAACCTCAATACCTTACCAGTTCAGATTCTTTGGGCTTTCCACTTTGTACTCAAGCTGTCATTTGCCCTATCCTAGTTGTAAACCAAGGGTTCCTGTCTTGACCTTCTGTTGCCCCTGGCCAGGCTCTTTTAACTTGTTGTGGCTTTAAGACTTTACATGCAAGTACCTGAACTGGGTTGCTTTCTTCCAAGTATGATTTTAACTGTGCTGGGCTTGGGGAAAGTTGAAACCAATGTGCCTTCAGGCTTTGGCGCTGTGAGACTGCAGAGCAGTCTCTGATGAAGTGGTCAGCCCATCTCTGCAGCTGTTATTTTTTTATTTTATTTTATTTTAATTTATACATATACATTTATATGATTCCACATATATACAATAAACTACCTATAGCAAGAATAACCATGACACAATCAGGAATTAAATAAATGTTACATTCTTAGTAGTGTTTTGGCTATTTGTATTTGACAGCCTTGAAGAAAACATCTTTCCTAGCTTGATATGTATAAATTCTGAATGTAATCCAATTTCCATCACATCCTGTCATTATCAACTTAAAACATCTATCTCCACCTAAAAACATCTTAACCCCTAATCAACTAAGCTTTATTGTAAAACTAAGCTACCTGGTCTTCAACTCCATCAGAGACTTGAGAAGGAATATACTTGATTACCAGAGTATGCCGGAAGTGCAGGTTAGTAGCTTTCCAAATGAGAAGGTGACAAAGACAGTTTTCTACCTGAATACTCACCCAAAACTCTCTTAGTATGTTGGAGCATCTTCTTCAGCCTTCTGGCCCAATATATATGACAGACATATTTGTGAGGCTGGAACTGCTGAGTACTTGCTTACTCTGTCTTGGCAGAGTATGGGTGTTGACTCTTCCTGAGTCCAAGCTTACCCTGGACGCAGAATTCTGTCTGTGGTAGAAAGGAGGATATTTTGGCCAGTGGCTGTTATTAAGGGGGGGTTGACTAGCTCTCTTGTCTGGTTCCTGTGTTTGTAACTCTTAGGTTAATGCCTGAATCTTGTGTTTTAAGCTTGTATTGTTAGGTAAGTTTGGATTACATGACAACCATGATGGAAACCATCTGTAGTATTGTACATGTTTTTCCTCCTAGCCTAAGCTCTCACAATAATGAGTCATAAAACAAAAAAAAATGTACAAATACCTATGCCATATAGCTACAATGCATGTCTCTCTCTTGCTTAGTTAGAGTTACCACAAAATATTTTATATTATTTATGTTTATTGTGAGAGATGTTTTTTCCCTTTGTTTTTTCAGCTCTTTTTGTCATTTTTTTATTTAAGAGGACTACTATTTTCTGCTTGTTTGTTTGATTTTTGTGTTTGGGTGTGGAGTGGTGAGTGCCTTAATCTTATATCCAGTCTCTTTGCTAAAAGGTTTTTATCAGCTATAACAATTCCCTAGTAGAAATTTTAGGGTCACTACTTTATACTATCATATCATCTGTGAACAGTGATATTTTTACTTATTTCCTTCCAAACCCAATCCACTTGGTCTCCTTTACTTATCTTACAGCTTTAGCTAGAACATCAAGTACTGTATGTTGGCTTTAGGCTTACTGTAAATTACCCTTATTTTGGTTAGCTACAGCCCATGTAACTCTGATATGTCACCTTTTATCATGATGGGATGTTAGATTTTGTCAAACTTTTACTGCATTAAATGAGAGAATCATGATTTTTTTCATTCAGTTTGTTTATATAGTAGATTACATTGATGTATTTTCATATGTGAACCATCTTTGCATCTCTTGGATAAAGCCTACTTGATCATGGTGGATGATTTTTTGGAGTGTTTTTAAATTCAGTTTGTAAATATGTTAAGTAATTTTTGCATTAGTGTTCATAGAAAAATTGATCTGTAATACCCTTTCTTTGTTTGGTTTGGGTATCAGGATGACTGTGGCCACATAAAATGAATTTGACAATGTTCCTTCTGTTTCTATTTCATGGACTAATTTGAGAAATATTGGTAGTAGGTCTTCTTTGACAGAGGGATAGAATTCTGCACTAAAATCATCTAAGCCCAGCTTTATGGTTGGGAGACTCTTAATGACAGCTTCTATTTCCTTAGGAGTTAAAGGTTTACTTAAATTATTTATCTGATCTTAATTTAACTTTGGTATGTGGTACTTATCAAGAAAATTGTCCACTTATTTTAGATTTTCCAATTTTGAGGAATAGAGAAATTTGAATTATAACTTAATGATTCTTTGGGTTTCCTTGGTGTCTGTTGCTGTGCTCACACTTTCTCTTCTGATTTTGTTAATTTGGACAGTTTCTCCTTGTCTTTATGTAGGCACTTTGTGCTATGAACTTTTTTCAATATTTGATAGGATAACTCCTGTTTTCTCACTGATTCTTTTACCCTGTGTCTTTTTATTTGAGATTTGGGTCCATTGATGTTGAGAGATGTCATTGATAAGAGATTATTAATATTTTATTTAGTAGTAGTAGTAGTAGTAGTAGTAGGTGTTGGTGGTGTGTTTGTTTGTTTTTTTGATTTTGCTGGCATGAGATTATTTACTGTCTGTGTTTTCATGTGTATAGATAATCTCCTCAGGTTAGTGTTTCCATTTTAGCATCTCTATATGGATAGATTTATGAATAGATTTTATTTAAATTTGATGTTCAAGGAGCATATTATTTTTCCATCTATTGTGATTGAAATGTTTCCTTGGTATCATACTATAGGCTGGCATCTGTTGTCTCTTGACATCTGCAGCACATCTGTCCAGACCCTTTCGGCCTTTAGTGTCTCCATTGAGAGGTCCAGCGTAAGTATGATAGGTCAGCCTTTGTAATGTTTCTCCACCTTTTTCTTTTGCAGCCCTTAATATACTTTTTTGTTGTTATTGTTGTTGTTCTCTGCGTTTCTTATTTTGGTTATCATGTGGTGAGTAGACCTCTTTTCTGGTTCAATTTAATTGGTGTTCTCTGGCTTCTTGTATCTTTTTGTTTGTTTGTTTTTTTTGTTGGTTGGTTTGTTTTTGTTTTTGTTTTAGCTTCTTGTATCTTTATAGGCACCATTCTTCAGGGTAGGAAGTTTTCCTTCTATGATTTTGTTAAAAATATTTTCTGTGCTTTTAAGTTGGGAATATTCTTCTATTCCTATTATTCTTTGTCTTTTCATAGTGTCCCAGATTTCTTCAACTGTTTGTTTATTTCTAGACTTTCTTGACATTCTTTAAGGGATATATTGTTTTTCTTTCAAGTTTTAAGAATTTGTCTCAGTTTCTTTAAGGAATATATTATTTATTCCTTAAGGTTCTCATTTATCTTTATAAAGTCAACTTTAAGGCCATTTTCTTGTGCTTTTTGTTGGGATATTCAGGGCTTGTTGTAATGAAATAGCTGTCCTATAATTTTTCTATGTGTCTCTGCATCCGTTTCCATCAGCTGTTGGATGAAGCCTCTCAGAAGGCAGTTATACTTGGCTCCTGTCTGAAAGCATTGCAGACTTTCATTAATAGTGTCAGAGGTTGGCTCTCCCATGCAGTGAGTCATGAGTTGAGCCAGTCACTGGTTTACCATTTCCTCAACCCAAGCTTTATCTTTATGCTCACACTTCTTGTCAGAAAGACAAAGTTTGTGTTAAAACGCTTATGGGTGAGTTGTTGTCACCCTCTCTCCACTGGAAGTCCCACCTGGCTGCAGGAGCTATTGAGTTGAGGCTCCATGTCCCTGCTGTTAAGGATCTCAGCTAGGGTCACCCCCATAGCATCCTAGGGGCTTCCTGTGTCACAGAGATGCTCCCCCACTGATTTCCATTCTCTCCAGATCCTCCCACTCCCGTCCTCCCACTGCTCCCTTTCCTCCCTACCCACACTCAACCCCCAGCTTCATTACCTTTCCCACACAGCTCCCTCCCTCCATTTACTTCAATTGACTATTTTACTTCCTCTTCCGTGTGAGATTCAAGCATCTTCCCTTGGGCCATCCTAGACTTTTGGGGGTCTGTATATTGTAACAGTATTATTCTCTACATTATGGCTAATGTCATCTTATAAATGAATATATACTATGCATGTCTATCTGGGTCTGGGTTAACTCACTCAGGATGATCTTTTCTACTTCTGTCCATTTGCTTGCCAATTGCATGGTGTCTTTGCTTTTAGTAGGTAAGTAGTATTCCACTGTGAAATTGTACCACATTTTCTCTATTAATTCTTCAGTAGAGGGTCATCTAGGTTGTTTCCAGTGTGTGGCAATCACGGATGAAACTATTATGAACATAGTTGAGTAAGTGTCCCTGTGGTATGCTGGAACAGTTTTTGGGTATATGCCTCAGAGTGTTGCAGCTGGGTCTTGAGGTAGCACTATTTCCAATTTTCTGAGAAAGTGCTAGACTGATTTCCAAAGTGATTGTACAAGTTTGCACTACCACCAGCAATGGAGAAGTATTCACCTTTCTCCACATCCTCACCAGCATGTGCTATCACTTGAGTTTTTGATCTTAGCCATTCTGAGAGGTGTAAGATGGAATTTCAGAGTCATTTTGATTTACATTTTCCTGAAGCCTGAACACTTGAACATTTCTTTAAGTTCTTTTTTTTTTCCTTTATTAATTTATTCTTGTTACATCTCAATGGTTATCCTATCCCTTGTATCCTCCCATTCTTCCCTCCCTCCCATTTTCCCCTTATTACCCTCCCCTATGACTGTTCCTGAGGGGGATTACCTCCCCCTGTATATGCTCATAGGGTATCAAGTCTCTTCTTGGTAACCTGCTGTCCTTCCTCTGAGTGCCACCAGGTCTCCCCCTCCAGGGGACATGGTCAAAGGTGAGGTTAAGTTCTTTTCATCCATTAGAGATTACTCTGTTGAGAATTCTGTTTAGCTCTGTACACTATTTTTTAAATGGATTATTTGGTTTGTTGGGTTTTAGCTTCTTGAGTTCTTTATATATTTTGACTCTTACATCTCTGTGATATTTATGGTTAGTAAGGATCTTTTCCAATTAAGTAGAGTGCCATTTTGTTATTTTGGTGGTGTTCTTTGCCTTACATAAGCTTTTCACTTTCATGAGGTCTCATTTATTAATTATTGAGATTAGTGTCTCAGCTGTTGGTATTCTGTTTAAGAAGTTGTCTCCTATGCCAATGAGTTCAAGGATGATCCTCTTTCTCTTCTAATAGATTTTGTGTATCTGGTTTTATGTTTAGGTATTTGAACCACTTGCACTTGAGATTTGTGCAGCAGCATGATAAATATGGATTTATATGCATTCTTCTCCATGTCGATATCCAATTAGACCAGCACCATTTGTTAAAGATGCCATTTCCCCATTGTATTATTTTGGTTTCTTTGTCAAAAATGAAGTGTTTGCAGCTGTGTGTTTATTTCTGAGTCTTGGATGTTATTTGATTGATTGACATTTCTGTTTTTATCCCAATACTGTACAGTTTTTATTACTATTGCTCTGTAGTACAGTTTGAAATCAGGGATGATGATACCTTCAGAAGTTTTTTTTTTCCCAAGATATATATTATTTTATTAATTTGTTCTTGTTACATCTCAATTGTTATCCCATCCCTTGTCTCCTCCCATTCTTCCCTCCCTCCCATTTCCCCTTTTATCGTATGAAATTGTTTTGTACTATCTTGTGTATGTTTTTCTACACGTAAAATTTAAAATTGCTCTCTCAAGATCTGTAAAGAGTTGTGATGGAAATTTGATGGAAACTGCATTGATACTGTAGATTGCATTGGGTAAGATGGTCATTTATACTTTGTTAAATCTACTGATCCTTGAGCATGGGTGATCTTTCTGTCTTCAGATATCCTCTTCAATTTCTTTCTTCAGAGATTTGAATTTCTTGTTATAAAAGATTTTTACTTACTTAGACTTCTCCCAAGATACTTTATATTATTTGTGGCTCTTGTTAAGGGTCTTATTTCCATAATTTCATCCTCAGACCACTTATGGCTTGTATACAGGATGACTACTGACTTTTTTGAGTTAATTTTGTAACCAGCCACTGTGCTGTAGGAGATCTCTGGTAGAATTTTGGGGGTCACTTCTGTATTCTATCATATTACATCTTCTATGAATATGAACACTTTAACTTCTTCATTTCAAACTTGTATCTCCTTAAACTCCTTTATTGCCTTATTGCTCTGACTAAAACTTCAAGTACTATATTGCCTAGCTAAAGATATAGGGAGGCAGCCTTGTCTCATCCCTGATTATAGTGGAATGTCCATTAGTTTCTATCCATTTAATTTGATGTTGGTTATTGGCTTACTGTATATTGCCTTTATTGTGTTTAGGTATGGGTCTTGTATTCCTGATCTCTCCAAGACTTTTAACATGAAGAGGTGCTATATTTTTTCAAAGGCTTTTACTGAAACTATTGAGATGATCATGTGGCTTTTTTTCCTTTTAGTTTGTTTATATGGTGGATTATGTTGATGGCATTTTTAGTGTTGAACTATCCTTGAATTCCTGAGATGAAGCCTACTTGATCATGGTGGATCATGTAATTTTTATGTTCTTGTGAGCATTTTATTGAGTGGTTTTGTATCAATGTTCATGAGGAAAATAAGTCTGAAATTCTCTTTCTTTGTTGGGTCTTTGGTTTAGGTATCAGGGGATGGTGGTATCATAGAATATGTTGACAATGTTCCTTCTGTTTCTATTTTGTGAAATATATTGAGGATTATTGTGTTAGCTCTTCTTTATGAAGGCATTTAGTGCAATGAACTTTCCTCTTAGCCCTGCTTTCATTATGTCCCATAGTTTGGTTATGTTGTGCCTTTATTTTCATCGAATTCTAGAAAGTCTTTAATTTATTTCTTACTTCCTCCTTGAGAGTGGTCATTAAGTAAAAAGTTGCTCAGTTTTCATGAGATTGTAGGCTTCCTCTAGCTTCTGTTGTTGTTGAAATCCAGTCTTTATCCACAGTAGTCTGATAAAATACAAGGTGTTATTTCAATCTTCTATCTGCTGAGACTTGCTCTGTGATCAACTATGTGGTCAGTTTTGGAGAAGGATTTGTGTTTGGATGGAATATTCTGTAGACATCTGTTAGGTCCATTTGATTCAAAATTCCATTAGTTTCATTATTTCTCTTTTTGGTTTCTGTCTTGGTTATCTGTCCATTGGTGACAGAGGAGTGTGGAAGTCTCCTTCTACTAATATGTGGGGTTCAGTGTATGATTTAAGCTTTAGCAATGTTTCTTTATGAATGTGGGTGTCATTGCATTTGGGGTATATATGTTCATATGTGCATATGGGGCATATTAATATCTTTTGATTAATATTGATTGAAACTTTATTTTATTAGACATTACTGTGGCTATTCCAGATTGCTTTTTGTTCTGTTTGATTGGAAAACATTTTTCTTGCCCTTTGCTCTAAGGTAATGTCTATCTTTGTTGCTAAGTTTTTTTCTAGTATGCCGTAGAATCTGTTGTTTTTAAGCCATTTCTGTTAGACAATATTAACTTGGGTAATTGAGGCTACTGAAGTTGATAGATATTAATTACAAATTATTGCTTTTGTTTTTAAAATATATTTTATTAATTTATTTATATTACATCTCAATTGTTATCCCATCCTTTGTTTCCTCCCATTCCTCACTCCACCCCCCGCCATTTTTCCCATATTATACTCCACTATGACTGTGACTGAAGGGGACTTCCTCCCCCTGTATATGATCATAGGGTATCAAGTCTCTTCTTGGTAGCCTGCTATCCTTCCTCTGAGTGCCACCAGGCCTCCGCATCCAGGGGACATGGTCAAATATTGGGCAGCAGAATTCATGTGAAAGTCAGATCCCACTCTCCACTCAACTGTGAAGAATATCTTGTCCATTTGGCTACATGTGAGTAGAGATTTGAAGTTTACTGCACATATTGTCCTTGGCTGGTGCCATAGTTTGAGCAGGACACCTGGGCCCAGATCTGCCCATCATAATGTTCTTCTTGTAGGTTACCAGGATCCTCTAAATCCTTCTATTTCCCCATTCTCCCATGTTTCTCTCACCTAGAATCCCAATAGGATGTCCTCCTCTCTGTCCCACTTTCCTGGTAAGTGAAGACTTTCATGGGACATGCCCCTTGGGCTAGTGTCCAGATATAAGTGAATATATACCATTTGATTCTTTCTGTTTCTGGGTTAACTCACTCATTACGGTCATTTCTAGTTCAATCCATTTGTCCACATATTTCAAAAATTCCTTGTTTTTTTTTTTAACTGAGTAGTATTCCACAGTGTAAATGTACCATAGTTTCTTTACCCATTCTTTTACAGAGGGACACTTAGGCTGTTTCCATGATCTGGCTATTATGAATAAGGCTGCTATGAACATAGTGGAACAAATGTTCTTGTTGTGTGCTGGAACATCTTCTGGGCACAATTCAAGGAATGGAATAGCTGGGCCTAATTACAAATGATTGGTAATTCCTGTTATTTATTGTTGTTTTTGTTAGTGAGTTTGTGTTTGTCTGTGCTTCCCTTCTTTTGTGTTTGCTGGTGTGGAGTTATTTATTTCCTGTGTATTTTGGATATAGTTTACCTTCTTTTGTTGGAACTTTCCTTCTAGTATTTTCTACGGATAGATATTGTTTAAAATTGATTTTGTCTTTGAATATCTTGTTTTGTTCATCTATGGTGATTGAGAGGTTTGCTGAATATAGTAGTCTATGTTGGTATCTGTGGCTTCTTTGAGACTGCAAGTCAGCTTTCCAGGCCCTTTTAGCTTTTTAGGGTCTTTGTTGAAGATCAGTTTAATTCTGATAGGTCTGCCTTTGTAAGTTACCTAGCCCTTTTCCCTTGCAGCTTTTGATAATTTTTCTTTTTTTTCTGTGGTTTCAGTGTTTGATTATTATGTGGCAGGAGAATTCTCTTTTCTGGTACAATCTAACTAGTGTTCTGTATGCTTTCTGTTTGTTTATATGATCACTTTCCTTAGGTTGGAGAATTTTTCTTTTATGATTTTCTTGAGGATATTTTCTGGTCCTTGGAATTGGGACTCTTTACCTTCTTCTATTCTTATTAGTCTTAGATTAGATATTTTCATAGTATCCAAGTTTCCTGTTTTGTGTCATGGCTTTTTTAGATTTAACACTTTCTTTGACTGATGTATTGATTTCTTCTATTGTATCTTCTATGCCCCAGATTCTCTCTTTCATCTCTTAAATTATGCTTGTGTCTGTTGTTCCCATTCTCATTCCTAGATTTCCATCTCCAAGATTGTCTTAGTATGTGTTTTCTTGATAAATTATCACTAATATAGAGTTTGCCTTTGTGTCTCTCTGTTATGTCATTAGTGTGTACCTCTTTCTCTTCCCCATGATTGAAGCCAGAATGCAGTCTCTCTTGGCCAAAATGTATCTCTGCATCTACAACAATGATGGAGGATTGGTCAAATCTTTGTAAGTGGTACTAATTTAATAAATGCATTGTGACTCAGAAAGTATTGATAAATTTTAAATGTATGATTTTTTTCTTGTTTGTTATTTAAACTACTCTAGCTTTGCTGGTAGAGAGTTTTAGGGTAAACCATGGATATATATATATATATATATATATATATATATATATATATAGAGAGAGAGAGAGAGAGAGAGAGAGAGAGAGACAGAGAGACAGAAAGACAGAGAGACAGAGAGACAGAGAGACAGAGAGACAGAGAGATAGAGAGAGACAGAGACAGAGACAGAGAGACAGAGAGAGACAGAGACAGAGAGACAGAGACAGAGAGACAGAGACAGAGACAGAGACAGAGAAAGATAGAGAAGGAAGAATTAGTTTATCTGCTAAAGTACTAATCATTATAAAATGTAAACATGAAGGAAATAAAGAAGATCCAGGATTTTTGCTTGAGCAACCTAAATGGCTGGGTAACAGCATTCAATGAATGGATTTAAGCATTCCAGTAACAGTGTATATTGAAGTTTCCTATGAATTGGTGCATCCCACCCCTAGGAGAGGGAGAGAAAACTCATGAGATTCATGAAATAAACAAAATGTCCCCTGTCTAGGGAAACAAACTTGAAGATTCTCTTTCTCCATTTTCTATAAGAAAAGATTTACAGGTCTTCAAACCCATCAGAGACTTGAGAAGGTATAAAACTTAAATACCTGAGTGAACCCAGAGTTCAGGTTAGCAGTTTCCAAAATGAGAAAAAATGACTGAGACAGTTTACTTCTGGAACAGTCACCTAACATTCTCTGAAATGCTGTAGCATCTTCATTCAGCCTTCTGGCCCAGTATCTGACAGATATATTTGTGAGGCAGGAGCTATTGGAATGTAACATTTATATAATTCCTGGTTTTTTTCGTGGTTCTTCCTGTTATATGTAGTTTATGTTACTCATGTGTAATAATATAAATGTATATGTTAAAAAAGAAACATAATAAAAAATTTTTAAAAGAAAGTTAAGATTTCCAGGGGAAGTGACTTGACCAGTTTAACTAGAGTAAGAAAAGCATCTTGGCTTGTGAAGCTGACAGTAAGCTGTACAGAGACAGCCAAAGTTGCAGCTCTCCAGTGTTTTCATTCCATGTCAGGATAAACTTTTCAGTGATTCTACTATGTTTGTTTCTTCAGGTGAATTTTTGTAGGTAACATCAATAAAAGCCATGGGTTTACCAAGTTGCCAATTGGTACAACTGTTAGTTTAGGCCATTGTGGAAACTCTTTCTGATGTTTGTTAGTGTGTGTGTGTGTGTGTGTGTGTGTGTGTGTGTGTGTGTGTGTGTGTGTGTTATATCTGTGTCTAGACACAGAAAAGTAAAAGTGAACTAAATAGTGGTTGAATAATTTACCCTGCAGGTTAAGTTTTGAAGAATGATCATAATATATTAGAATGAGACTGAAATATTAGGAAAATCAAAATATACATAAACTTACCTAAAGCATCCTATAGATGAAGAGGTTTACAGCTAGGCTTCTTGTGTTCTGCCTTTGGTTTGGTGCATGTACCCACCTCAATTGGTACTCCATCTTGTGTTTGCACATTTTCACAGATTTAATTAAAGCTTGTCAGAATTCTTACCTCAATTGTTTAGTTGAAGAAACAGTTCACATTAGCTTTATTTTTGAAAAAAAAAAACCTTTAGATTGGCTACTGGAGTTTTTGATATTGTTGCTTAAAATTTAATACTTCCATTAAAACAAACAGTGAAACAGATTTATAAAGTACAGGATCATAATGTAAGGGGCAGTTTATTCTGTTCATAATCTTAAAAAAGAAGCCTTCAACCTTCTGTCATGGCCTGCAATATAACATGTTAGCCTCAACTTTGACAGCTGAAGGATAACACACTTCCTACCCCTAGTTTTCAAAGAGGAAAATTTTTCATTGTACTAAATTTTGAATTTTTTCACATATGCAATGAATATCATACAGATTTCCTTTCTCTATGTCCATTACAGTATCTTGCATTCATTTTCCCCCCTACGGTGAAATCAGTTTTTTTTTAACCTGGGATACTTTTTGCTTGATCATAAATTATTATTCTAATCTAGACTTCTGTAAATAATTTTGCAAAGATATTCATGAAGTATATTTCTTGTAGGTTTCCATTTTATAATACGTCTTTTTGGCATTGGTATAAAGATAATGAACATTTCTCAATTGTCTGAATTTATGGAATTAATACATCTTCCAGTAAAAGACAGTATAGACTTGGCTAAGTTTTTTGCAATATCCTCTCATTTTTACAATTAATCAGATTGTAGTTATATAATCTTTTTTATTTTAAATATTGATAGTTGGTTTTTTCATTTCATCTTAGTACTTCTTACCAGATATTTCTAAGTTTTAGAGATCTTTCCATGAAATCATGTATAGTAGTGTCATTCACGTTCTCTGTTGTTTGATTTCCACCTTTGTCTTTACTGCTTTATGTTTTTTAGTTGTATTGCATTTTACCTTCATTTTTTCTTCTCCTTTACACTCTTCCCCTCTTTATCTTTTCTTAAAGTAGAAACAGATAACTTATTTTAAGAGTTGCACTTTGGTTCTATATCAGGTATTGTAATATTTATTCTAATTGATATTTTGTCATAATATTTAATGTTTACACTGTTCTGTTCCATAAACACATGGACCATAACTATATGTATTAATATCTTTGCCTAGTAATTTTATCAGCCATCTCTCTCTGGGTCTAATTCTATTGATTAATTTTATTAATTTTTCTTCTTTCTATACATCGTATTGTGCTTCCTTTTCTTTGACTAGTAAAATTTTATTATATGCTATACATTTTGAAGAATGTCATCTCTTCCTCTGCCTTTTTATTTCTATTTTGAACAGCTTTTCTTGGTTGAAGACAATTTTCTTGGAAATAGCTTGATCTTTTGGAAACCTGCTTCTAAGTCCTGTTTGGTCAGATTAGAGAACTCTTAAAGTATACCTTTGTACTATTACCAAGGCAGAAATTTTCTGAGTGCTCCACCTGATGCTTCTCAGTAGTCAGTGGTTTGTTTTTTCTAATGAACATTGTTCTAATGAAGTAGTCAGGGTCTTCTGGAGAAATAGGACAGATGGAATGCAGATATATGGGATTATATGTGTCATATATAAATTCCATATGTTATATGCACATATTATTATAAATATGATTTATTAGAGTGGCTGACAGCTGTGGTCCAACCAATCCAACTCCAGGCTGTTATCCAAAAGACAGATCAAGAATTGGTTGTTAGTTACTTGTTTAGCCTACAGGACTGGATGTCTCAGATGCTCTTTAGTATATGCTGGAGTCATGAAGAAGGAGGTTCTAACACCAGTAAAGTATTGCTTCTGTAGCAAGCAGGTAAACTTGCAAGTGAGTGAGGGCAAGCAGGTAAGTAGAAGGATCCAGAGGGTCCTTGAACATTACAAGTAGAACATTATGACAGGCAGATTTGTGCCCAGGGGTCCCGCTCAAACTAAGGCACCAGACAAGGACAATACAAGTGGTAAACTTTAAACCCCTACCCAGATCTAGTCAATGGTCAGAACATTCTCCACAATAGAGTGGAGAGTGGGATATGACTTTCTCACGTACTCTGGTGCCTCACATTTGACCATGTCCCTTGGAGGGGGAGACCTGGTGGCACTCAGAGGAAGGACAGTAGGTTACCAAGAAGAGACTTGATACCCTATGAGCATATACAGGGGGAGGTAATCCCCCTCAGGAACAGTCACAGGGGAGGGGAATAAGGGGAAAATGGGAGGGGGAGGAATGGGAGGATACAAGGGATGGGATAACCATTGAGATGTAAGAAGAATAAATTAATAAAAATACAAAATAAAAAAGCAAAAGCTTTCACCCTGTGTCCTTTTCTGTGGGTTGCCACAAGAAGTCCTTACAGGTATGCCCACCTTCTAGGGTTTGAATTGATTCATGTATGGCAAACTTGACAAACTAGATTTGTCATAGTGAGCGTCAGTTTCACAGGGAGAGGAGGATCCACTGAAAAATGAGTATCCTGGCATGCCTTTGGGGGGATTATGTGTGTTATGTTAATTGGAGTGTAACTGCCCAACCACTGTGGGTGGTACTTTTCCCTGTTGGGGTCTGGACTACATAGAAAGGGGCAAATGAGTATAGCGTGCATCTATCTGTCTTGGTTTATTGGCTGAATGCACTGTAACCAGCACCTCAAGCTCTTGTCACTCTTACATCCCTGTGACAGCTACAGCTGACTATAAACTTGGACTGTAAGCTAAAATAACCCATCCTCCTTTAAGTTGCTTTTGTTGACATTTTATGACAGTAACCGGCATAGTAACTAAGACAGTTGGTATGTAGAGAATTGAAGCTCACACTGCTGATCTGGAGAGACTTTCATTCTTATAATCTTGAAGTGCTCCCTCCCCACTTTTAGACATGTCCTCACAAAAATATATTCATCAGTATGCAGGTGAGGGCTTAAGGCAGATGTTGCCTCATTCATTTCTTCCTTCCCTCTTTTTCTCTCATCAAGATTTATAGTGCTGTCTCAGTTTCTTTTCCTCAAAGATAATTGTTGAAATTTCCTGGAAGCTAATAGGCTATGTTACAGCATCTGTTTCTTTTATTTTGTCAACTATTTTAGGTATTTTAGATGAAGTAAAAAATTTTTTTAAATTTTATTGTTAATTCATTATATCTTAATGAACTACTTTGTTTCCTTGAGGCCTGCTTACTTTTACAAATATTTTAAGTACCGATATTTATTAATTTTAAAAAAATCTGCTTCTAAATAATTTTCAGTGTTTATGTAAGCTTAGGGATATAGCAGATTTCATTGCTATTTCAAAATTATATCTCAATTAATTATTTTATTCACAATAATGAGTAAAATAACAAGTTACATAAATATATACCTCTAGGCTACCAAGCCTGTAAACAATGCATTAAAGGAAAAAAATTCAAATAAAGAAATTCGGGGTCAGTTGCTTTCTGATGCCTTGTTGAACAACTGCCTAAAGGATTAAGTGCTCTTTTAGTGGGCCTGTTAATTGGACTGTAGGTTTGGTTTTCTATGCTCCTCAGTTTCTACCCCCATTAAGTAAATTATGAACAGTCTTTCCCTGAAGAAAGTCATACTAATCAAGCTACTGAACATATTTTTAGTGCCATTTTGATGTTTTTAATTAAAATCTTAGGGTTGAAAATCTACTGAAAAATTCTCTATAGGCTTTTTCAAATCTCTCATAAATAATCTAATACCAGGGACTAAAGATAATTAATTTTTCATTGCAATATTTGTGGTCTTGATGATTTTTAGGAAGATTAAAATCTGTATTTGTTTTAATAAAATGCTCAATATACATAATTAACTCCTAAATTTTCATTAAAAAAAGAAAACCAGAGATACAGAGTCATAAAAACCTTTGCCAATGAACGTCAGTGGCATCTGCTGAAAGTTACCAGTTGCATGACACAGATATGAGAAGGAACACTGTATCATAAATATAATAGAACATTGCCTCGCATGAACCTTTGCCAACTTTAACATCACTAATAGAGCTCATGGTAAATTTGTAGTGGCAATTTGTCGTCAATACGAGCTACTCAGCCTATTTAAAGAAAATACCATCAGCTTCACAGTGTT
Organism: Acomys minous; assembly: GCF_964271855.1. NCBI lineage: Eukaryota > Metazoa > Chordata > Mammalia > Rodentia > Muridae > Acomys > Acomys minous. The sequence goes on along the minus strand of NC_140492.1, from coordinate 82,028,591 downwards.
TCTAAAAATTAGGGATCATGTACAGTATTCGAAAAATAAATATAAATTTTAGCATTGCTTTACTTTAATGGCACATGAATTAAAACTGCATTATAATGAAATTGCTGCTGAACAGTCCCATTAATATCAAATGAATTCATTATGACCAGCACAGTTACAATGAATACTAAATGAATTAATAATAATGAACCATTTAAATTGTTACCTAATTGTTTTATTTCATTTTTATGTATATTTTGGTCCTATTTTAACTGCTAGGTTAATAGATAATGACATTAAATAATTCATTCTCTTGCTCATACTGTTTTCAGGATTTCAGTATTTCCCTTCTTTGTTTCACATCAATTTTTCTTTGCATTGCTTCTTTCTTTTATACTACTACTGATGACACTCAATTAGAAAATACAGACTTTAATTGATATGAAAAGAAAATAAGATAAAAAGACACCACGACTATATGTCCCCGTGAACCACAGTATCAGACATAGCCAAATGTAATCTTTTTATAATATTAATAGTCCCAACTTAAAAGACTAATAATTTTATTCTCTCTTTAATTTGTACACTGTGGAAAATCAATTAAATGAAAGTATTATTTGTTTAAAATTATTTGCATTCCAATAAAAACTTAATCTAGCCAGCCATTATTATTAAAATGTTTTAATTATTTAGGAACCATTTACTTTTGTGTGTCTTTGTGTTTTGCTACGTGCGATGCTGTATATATCTCCAAGGCATTTGCACTTACATATGGGTGAGCACACATGTGGAATCCTAAGGTTGATATCTGGTCTTCCTTCAATTATTTTCTAAGATTAAAATTTGAGAAGGACTCTCTTATTGAATGTGGATCTCATTGCGTCAGCTATACAAGATGTATGATGATGTTTAGAATCTGCCTCTGTCCACTTTCCCACTGTATTTGCAGGATGGCTCCACCATACAATATTTTTACGTGGATTCTGCTGATCCAAAGTGGACCTCATGTTTGAATGGCATAAGTATTCTACTGACTGAGCTATAATTACCTCTAACCTTTCACATTTAGATTCTTTAGAGAGATATGGTTTTGGCATTCTAAAATGCCTGTCATAAACATGAGGGAAGATGTAATTCGCTCATTGTTTCAGACTGTGCAGGCCTAGAAGAGTACAGTGGGCCAGTGTAGCTCATATCATGGTGACTGTAGACCCAAACGCAGAAAAAGAGAGAAAGGAGCCATAGCAGCGTGTGCCGTTCAAGTGGCCTACTAACTCCAGCTTCCTTTCACACTTCCTACCACCTCTGGATAAGCTATTCGAGTTTTCATCCATGGTGGATTACACAGTTAATTTGATCAGAGTTCTGATGAACTACTAATTTTTGGAAATTACTTTCATATACACCTAGAAATGTGCTCTTACTAATCCCTTGGCTCTACTTCAATCCAATTAACTTGATAAACCAATATTAGCTACTATAGATGTCAAATCCATTAAATATTGCCAACTTCTTTGTTGCTGATTTTGACTGCATAAATTTATGCTAGTTTCCTTAAAAGTTGATCTTACAAGCACTTTCTTTATACTAATAGTTCAATCTTTCTTCCACCCAGTCCAACACTGACAGCCTTATGTTCGTTCCTATCATGTATTGGCATCTTCTATAGAAAGTAATACTCAAAGATTTTATTCATCTCCAGGTGTGTTTCTATAAAACACACAAATACAACTTTTAAACAAGTTATTAAAAACTGGACATTTTACTTAAAGATCAGGTTCCTGAGTTCTTTTGATGAACAGAAATCTCCTTTAACACTTTTTATATAACTGCATGAGGCAGTAACCATGGAAAAAGGAATCAAAACAAAAAATTGTTACATAGTGTTAGTTTTCTACCTTCCCACTTTCCCTTTACCAGATGCTTGCTAACATTACTAGGGAATATACAAAATGCTCATTCATGTTTAGGTTGTGGCCCTAGAAGACAGCTCCCTCTGTGTTTAGGCTTCACATCAACAGATTCAAGCACCTGTGTATTCAAAATATTAAAAATATATTTAAATGTCTGTGTAGAGTTTCTTAACCACATCACAATTCTCTAACAAGTGAAATATATAATTTAGTTATGTATAATTTACGTTATAACCAGGATTAAAGATTCAAGTGGAGCTTTGAATCACATGGGAAGTGTACATCATAACTTACACATAAATGCTAATCATTTTACATAAGGAACTTGAGTATCTGAGCATCATGGTATCTGCAGTTCTCTCGGGGACTCACTGCTCCTCTACAGCCATTAAGGAACAACTATTGATTTACCCATGTCTCCTACTATGTTTCACAGTGTTTGAGGTTCCTCTGGTAAGGCACTTCCCATGTGAACATGAGAGCAGAAAAAATGAGCAATATCTAATCAGGAAGATGGACTGAGTCATAGAGTCCATCACATAGCTATCTCTGAATTTTAAAGCTCTGAAAAAATGAGGACTGAGAAGACCATTTTAGGTGAGAATTTGACAGAGTTTCATAAAAGGCTAGATACATAGTCTGAATACCGGGAGGAAGCTGATGAGTGAAGGAAAGGAGTACTGCTTGGAGGGCTGCTTTCAGATGAAACACTTTGGTAGAGAATAGGAACGTATCTTGATGTGTCCCGGCCAGTGGAAACATCGAACCAGGGTTCGCCAGAAAGAGGGAGTGGGGATTGAAAGTAGGGTACAGAGACAGGAGAAATATTGAGCTAAGTCTGGAAATTTCCGATCAAGACTCTCTTTAATGCTGAGGAGTAAGACTTTATAAAGCAAATTCAATAGAATCTATTCTAATTTCACTTTCCCTAGCCCCAAGGCAAGAATACAATAGCCTGAATCACTCCCTGTAAGGACTTCCTATTTCTCTGAGTAGTTCCCTGTAAGAGAACTTCCTTGATCCTCTGGGTGGTTCCAAGTTGGAACTTCCCTACTTCTTTCAAAGGTAAATACTCCAAGGATAGCCTATGACACAAGACCTCCTCCGGAGAAGGTCAGCAACTCAAACCTCACAGCATGCAGCCTAAGCACGGGACTTCTGATATGGCAGAATTTGACATGGCTCCCCATACTATCTCACTGACTTATTTTGAAGAAACTGACTGTGTTCAAGTACCCCATCACTTACATTACTTTTGTCCCAACAGCCTGCTGATGTTTTTCCAATCTTTAGTTTAAAATTTTGATTAAGAAACTTTGAATACAAAAATCACAAATACATAGCAACTCTGGAAAAAAAATGAATTCTAATAGGGTTTTACTTTTTCAATTTTTTGTTTGGTTATTGTCTGTTAATGGAAGGGTCATGCATGGCATGGCATGAGTTTGTAGCTTAGTTTGATCCTAAGGTAGGTTGCAGGGATTACACATACAGTTCATCAGCCTGAGATGCAAGCACCTTTAGTAGGTAAACTATCTTACTAGACCAAAAATGATGGAATTCAAGAGTCTTCTATAGTTGAGAATGCATAATTGTGCAATATTAATTGAATAAGAGGATTTATTGTATAAATGAAATTAGTTACAAAAATTACTAAGAATTCGGCCTGAGTTTTGTCACTGTAATGACAATTTACTCTGTCTTTTGGTGCTTGCTATTACTTGAAATTAGAATATAAGTTTTCATCAGAGTCATGAGTAAGAACTTTCCTTCTATCACACAAGACTGCTAAGGAAAAACATTGGAAGCTGTAGGTTGCTATAGCTATAGCATGCCTTAAAGGCCAGGTTCACCAACAGAGAGAGACCTGTCTCAAAGGCAAAAGGCCAAAGATACTGTGGCTATAGCTCAATAATGAGATACTTGTCTAGAGTAAAAAAGGTACTGGGTTCAGTCTGCAGTACAGAAGGAAGATGAAAGAGCTCATGGGGAAAGGGAGGATTTCCTACCACTGTTAGTCCCAGAGGAACATTGACAACTCCATTATTAGACCTCAAGAGTGATAGCAGGATACTTACTTGGCCTTTACACACTTTAATATTTTGTGGAGGAGTCATCTGATTACATAGACTAAAATAATCACATTTTCATCTTTATTTTGGTGAAAGTGTACCTGAGGCATAGGAAGATGGCCCCAGACCAGAACTCCAACGTCCTTCCACGTCATCCTCCATAGCGTTCCAGTTGCCCACATTTTCCCCTGAAGTCCTCTTCTTTTGGGATGACTTCATGTTTTTAACATTCTTTTTAAATAGACTTTCCCAACCTGTCTTCTTCTTTTCCCAACCTAAATGGAGGAAAATAACTTAAAAAAAAAAAAGAAAGAAAAGAAAACCCTTTCATCATAGGGATGGCTGCCCAATCCCTGCATATTCCATCTCAAAACTTTTTTATCATGGACACTTTGACAATGTTTGGCACCATCTGTGTCTCAATTTTTCTTTCTTCTGATTTTTCTCTTTCTTTTTTTCTACTTTTTTTTCTGAGCTGAGGTGCCAGCCGCACCAGCCTGTGCTTCTGTTTTCTGCCAAAAAGACAAAAAGAAAAAAAAAAAAGAGAGAGAGAATGAGAAATGCCATGAATACTAAAATAAAAATTTTCAATGTTTCTGGTATAAGCAATGTACATTTCTACTGAGTTTTCTTTAAGAATCTGTTTTTATCATCCTTTACAATAGAATACGCACAAGAAAACTTGTCGTCTATTAGCAGAAAACAGAGACCCTGGCAGGCTCCAGAGCAGCACAATCCTACAGTTGGGGAGGCTGGGCAAGAACCCAAGTTTGTCCACGCCTAAGAACAACACTGTCTGCTAAAATTACAGTTTTCCCTTTTCACAAACCTCAAAGTTGTGAAACTTTACTAACTTTAAGAAAAGAACAGTTGGCCATACAAAAGATACACTTCCAAATCCATGAAGCAACTTACTTATACTTGCAAATGAACTGCTTGGAGTGAGTCTTAAAAATGTATTTGTTCCAATTATTCCACTAAGGTAGCAAGAGGAAAGTAATCATTTTCTATTTTACTGGGATTGAGAGACTCCAAATGTTGATTCCAAAGAAAGAATTTGACCAATACTTGTCAGTGGATGTATAAAAATGGATGCTGTAGAAATGATAGCCACAATTTAAATAGCAAAACTTTTTATTCATTCTTTATATGCTCAGGATGAGGTAAAAAAAATTTAAATTAAAGGGTACTACTTTTAAAACTTTGATTTTCCCAGGTTCCATGATTCAATATTATCTGTTAAAAGTTTTAGTGAGAAGGATGCCAAGAGGTCCAGATGTAGTACATAGAAAACAAAATTATTATATTCAGGTTGTCAAGGGAAAAAAAAAGTCTAGGGTAGATGGCTTGAGCACACTACCTAAGTCCTCTTCAAAGTAGGAATAGCACTCCTAGGAGAGGTACCACTTCTCAGTGATGCACAGTGCTGAGGGGTTTTCATGCAGCTCCATATAACTGAAAGAGTGCAGTAAAGTAACTCTTCTTGTGATTTCACTACCGATTTAACATAGATGACTTTCAATAGAAGCAAGTTGTTTTCTTTTATTACTTTTTAAATTTAATACAAATGACATCGCTGCTTTGATAGCAAACAAATCTTTATTATGAATAATTCAAAGATTACTTTCAGAATTAGTTTCGATAGAAATTTACAATGTTTAATCAGAAATGTAGTCCAGAAAATTCAAATCATAGGACTTATGTTATCTTTATTCCATGACAGAATTCTAAAATTCTACCAATATCTTTAATTACTTTAAACTATTACTAAAAATAATTTCAGAATTTCAGTAGTCATTTTAATTCTTCAATTTTCCTCACCTTCTAACAATATCTTATTACACAGAATATATCTTCAACATTCTTACACAAAAACAATTACTAAAAAAACTTCTGTAGATTCAGCCTGAATAAAAACATTTAAAATTATATTTTTATAAATTATATTGTTATAAATCCCATAAGGTATACTATAATATACAATTCTCTGCAACTAAGAATCTTGCCATTTGAAATGACCTACTTATTTCTAACAAAACACAACCTCATATCAGTACAACTGAATAATTTATTTAATGAACATATATTGAATGAATATTGTCACAAAAATTCTCTGTGAGACAAAATAAAAATATGTCTTTGATTTTAATAACTCATAATTTATATATTAATATTTTAGAAATAATGAATATATATTGATACTAAATATCAATACACACATGTGTATATAGCAATAGTTATGTGTACATATACATAAACTGGCTTTTGAATCTCAGTTATGATATTGTCTAATAAAAATGCCTCATCCCACCTATCTGCTTCACAGGCAATACCTCTTTTAAAAATTTCTATTTGGTAAGGATATTCTGTGGAATCAGATCCTACTGGACTTTGGTGGTTATTTTTACTTGTCTGTATTTTATGAGATAAACATGCAACCTACATTGGTATCAAATCTACTGATAAAATCACCTGTCTACTGTAATTACAGAAGTGTTTACACTTCACAGCTCAATGAGTGCTCTGAAGTAAATTACTAATGAGTCTTATATTCTAAGGAACGCTTAAAAATCAAACCTCAAGGTACATTCAAAACATTGTTTGTATTTACTAAGTGCAAATCTGCCATAGAACAATCATCAACTGATTTTTCTATTGTAAGAATCTGCCACCCTAAAAACTGCAGTTAGTCATACAAACCAGCTTTATCAAGTATTTAGTTGTACAAACCATCTTTATCAAATATATTATTTGCAAATTCAGAATTCTTATTCAAAGATAGGATTTAAGCTCTTTAGTATATTTAGTATATTTTTGTATATTTTTATCAGCATCAAAATAAGTTTGTTTCTCTGTCCTATTTGTTGTTGTTTTATAATGCATGAGTGTAGTAGATTCTCTATATTCTTAAACATATATGAGCTAGCTCACTTTCCAATTACAAGCAAGAAAATTAGTTCAACAGGACAAAGGCTTCCCCAACTATAATGGGCTATGCCTTCTCCCTATCATCACTAAATGAAAAAAAAAAAATTACCTACAAACTTGCCTGCTTATAGCTAGATCTTTAGAAGGCATTTTCTCAACTGAGATTGCATCCTCTCAGATGACCATAAAATCACTCACTACAGATAGTGGGGGCCTATAGGCAGGTTTCTTTACCTGGAAAAGTTTATTTTGATATTTTATATATTTATTTATTTGTTGTTATTATAACTATTTACATTACATCCAGATTGTTATCCACTTGCTCTTATCTTCCAGTTCCCATTCTCCCTCCCTCTTCCACACTATTCCTCTCCCTTAGAACTCTGGTGGGGGGCCTCCTCCCCCATGGTTTGATCATACTCTATCATGCCTTATCAGGGTAGCCTGCATGCCCTTCCTCTGTTTGACCCTAAGGGACAATGATCAAATTGCAGGCACCAGAGTTCCTGTCAGAGGCAGTCCCCTCTCTCCCCCCTCACTGTACACAGGGAGCACCAGCAGACCTTCAGTTACATCTGAACATAGGGTCTAGGTACACTGCATGCATCATCCCTGGTTGGTTCATCAGTTTGTGCAGATTTGCTGAACTTGGTGGTCTCCTTGTGGAGATCCTGACGCCTCTGGGTCCTTCCACCACTGCCCTCCACACTCTTCCCTACAACTCTCAGCTTTCCTCCTAAGATCCAGCTGCATATCCAAACATCTGTCTTGAACCCCCACTGGGTAGAGTTTCTGAGAGGACCCCTACGTTGAGCTAATATCCACTTATTTTTTCCAGTTTTTTGTTTTTTAATTTTTAAATTTTTTACATATACATTTATTATTACACATATATAAAGTATATTATATACAGCAAGAAAAACCACAAAACAATCAGTAAATGTATTAATTTTACATTCATAGTGTTTTGCCTATATGTATTTGGCAAGCTTGAAGAAAACATTTTTCCTATCTTGGTTCATCTAAAATTCTGAATGTAAGCCGGGCGTGGTGGCGCACGCCTTTAATCCCAGCACTCGGGAGGCAGAGGCAGGCAGATCACTGTGAGTTCGAGGCCAGCCTGGTCTACAAAGTGAGTCTAGGATGGCCAAGGCTACACAAAGAAACCCTGTCTTGAAAAACCAAAAATAATAATAGTAATAAAAAAAATTCTGAATGTAAATCAACATCTATCATATCTCATCTCTATCAACTTAAGACATCAAGCTAGATCTAAAACATCTTAACTCCTAAACAACTAAGCTTAATTGTAAAACAAAACTATCTGGCCTTCAACTTCATCAGAGACTTGAGAAAGAACCTGAGTGAACAGGAAGTTCCTGTTACCAGCTTCCAAAATGAAAAAAAAAAAAAAAAAACAAATCAAAACAACAACAACAACAACAAAAAGACAGAGACAGTTTGCTGCCAGAACAGTCACTCAACACTCTCTATAACATTGGAGCATCATCTTCAGACTTCTGGCCCAGTATATCTGACAGACATATTTGTGAGGTAGGATCTATTGAGGGCTTGCTTGCCCTTTCTTGGCAGAGTTTGCCTGTAGATTCTGCCTGCCTTCAAGAATCCCTATTTTTAGGCAGAATTCTCTCTGTAGCCTGAGAGTAAAGGACTGGAGAAAGTTTTTCAGAGCAAACAGACCCACAATGCAAGCTAGAGTAGCCATTTTAATATCTAATAAAACAGACTTTCAACTAAAATTAATCAAGAAAGATGGGAAAGGATATTTCATTCTCATCAAAGGAAAAACCCACCAAGAGAACATTACAATCCTGAACATCTATGCCCCAAATATCCACATATGTAAAAGAAACACTTTTAAAATCTTAAACTGCACATCAATCCCAACACATTAATAGAGGGAGACCTCAAAACCACACTTTCATAAAGGCAGCAACTAAATAAAGAGAGAATGAATCCAACAGAGGTCATGAATCAAATGGACCTAACAGATATCCACAGAACTTTTTACACAAACACAAAAAAAATCTACTTCCTTCTCAGCACCACACAGAACCTTCTCCAAAACTGACCGTATAATCGGTCAGAAAGAAAGCCTCAACAGATACAAAAAAATTGATATAATCTCCTGCATCATATCCACTTATAAGTAAGTATATGCCATGTGCATCTTTCTGGGACTAGGTTACTCACTCAGGATGATCTTTTCTAGTTCCATCCATTTGTCTGTAAATTTTAAGATTTCCTTGTTTTTTCATAGCAGAATAGAACTCCGTTGTGTAGATGTACCACAGTTTCTTTATCCATTCTTCAGGTCAGGGACATTTAGGTTGTTTCCAGATTCTGACGATTATGAAAAAAAAAAAACCTACTATGAACATAGTTGAGCATATGTCCTTGTAGTATGCTCAAGCATCTTTCACGTATATGTGTAGGAGTGGTATAGCTGGGTCTTAAGGTAGCACTATTCCCAATTTTCTGAGAAAGTGCCAGATTGATTTCCAAAGTGGTTGTAGAAGATTGCACTCCCACCAGAAATGGAGGCGTGTTCCCCTTTCTCCACATCCTCACCAACATGTGCTGTCACTTGAGCTTATGATCTTAGACATTTGGATAGGTATAAGATGGAATTTCAGTTTTTTTGTTTTTTTGTTTTTGTTTGTTTGTTTGGGGGTTGTATTTTTCTTGGTTTTTGTTTGTTTGTTTTTGTTTTGTTTTTCAAAACAAGGTTTCTCTGTGTAGCCTTGGCTTTCCTAGAGTCGCTTTGTAGACCAGGCTGGCCTGGAACTCTCAGCGATCCACCTGGCTCCGCCTCCAGAGTGCTTGAATTAAAGGAGTGCACTACCATGACCAGCATCTTAGCGTTGTTTTGATGTGCGTTTCACAGTTGACTATGGACACTGAGAATTTCTTTAAGTGTTTCTCAGTGATTTGATATTCCTCTGTTGAGAATTTTCTATTCATCTCTGTACCCCATTTTTAATTGGATTATTTAGTTTCTTGAGTTCTTTATATATATTGGATATTAGCCCTTTTTCAGATCTCAAGTTCATATGGAAAAACAACAACAACAACAAAAATCCCAGGATAGTGAAAGCAATCCTATACAGTAAAGGATCTTGTGTAGGAAGCTCCATCCCTCATATCATGCTGTACTATATATCAACAGTAATAAAAATGACATGGTACTGGCATAAAAATATAGGCTGATAGATCAAAATGGAATCAAACTGAAGTCCCCCAAATTAAACCACACTTCTATGGACACTTGAGTTTTGACAAAGAAGCCAAATCTATACAATGGAAAAAATAAAACATTTCCATCAGGCAGTGGAGATGGTAGTCCAAACACTTTTTCGCTGGGTTGGTGTTCACTTTTCTCTTTTGGTAGTCTGTAGAGTACCTTCCTGTAGCAAAGCCACTAGAACATAAGAGTGAAGGCTTCATGTAGATTACTGGCTCAGCTTCCCCTAAACCAATGAGTTGTGTGGGTGGTGTCCTTGACAACAAGGGTCCACTTTCAATTTACAGAGAACATCTCTGCAAATAGGTTGGGTGGTTTCTGGATTTCCATGGAACCTCCTTGGCCAACACCTTCATTGAATCCAATACAGATACAGGATTGGAAGTTTTCTTTGGTGACAAGAGAAGGCCAATTGGATTCTGCTTCAATCAATATTAGAAGACCTAATAAGGATGACCCAATAAGGATTCCTTAATATATTTTAGCAAGTTTCCCCTACACCAAGGTTTCATATTATCACTCAAATGCCCCTGAATTCCTACTGCCTCTTTCTGAACCCCTGCCCTCAAGCCCACTTTCCCTCCCCCTACTCATCTGACCCTCCTTTCTCTTCCTATCCACTCAAAGTCCACACATAAAATCTATTTTATTTCCCCCTCCTTAGAGCTTCATGTGTCCCTAACAGGCACTTTCTGTATACCTAACCTCTCTGGGTCTATATACTGTAGCTTGGTTATTGTGTATTTAATGGCTAATACATACATATAAATGAACACATACCCTATTTCCTTCCTGGGTCAAAGCTACCTTTCTCAGGCTTATTTTTTTCTAGTTCCTCCTTTTGCCTGCAAATTTATAATGTTTTCTTTTTAATAGTTGTGTAATAACCCATTGTATAAAGGCACCAAATTTTCTTTATCCATTCATTAGTTGAGGGGCATATAGTTTTTTTAAAGCCTGTGAATATCATGAATAGGGAAGCACTGATCATGGATAAGAAACTGTCTTTGTGATAGGGTAAAGCATCCTTTGATAATATGCATGAGAGTGATATAAATGGATATTGAGGTATATCAATTTTCAACTTTCTGAAGAAATGCTATACTGATTTCCATAGAGATTTTACAAGTTGACACTCTACCTAACAATGTATGAGAGTTTCTCTTATTCCATAATGTTGGCTGCAAGAGATGTTATTGATTTTAGGTATTCTGACAGATGTAAGATAAAATCTCAGAGTCATTTTTTTCCCTGATGGTTAAGGATGATGAATATTTCCTTGACTGTTTCTTAGTCATCTAATATACCTAAATTAAGAATTCTCCCAGATCTAGCCAATGGACAGGACATTCTCCACTGTTGAGTGGAGAGTGGGGTCTGACTTTCACAGGAACTCTGGTGCCCCATATTTGGCCATGTCCCCTGTATGAGGAGGCTTAGCGGCACTCAGAGGAAGGATAGCAGGCTACCAAGAAAAGACTTGATACTCTATGAGCATATACAGGGGGAGGAAGTCCCCCTCAGTCACAGTCATAGGGGAGGGGAGTAAGGGGAAAATGGGAGGGAGGGAGGAATGGGAAGATACAAGGGATGGGAAAACCATTGAGATGTAATATGAATAAATTAATAATAATAAAAAAGAATTCTCTGTTTAGGTCTGTAAAAATGGTGATTTTTATAATTGGATAATTTAGTTTTTAGATATCTAATTTGTGAGGTTTATAATATATAGTCATATGTATTATATAAACATATAATATATATAATATGTATATTATATATATATACCCTCTATCAGATACAGAATTGGAAAAATCCTTTTTTTGGTTCTGTATGCAGCTACTTTTTTCAAATAAGGCCCTATTTATTAATTGTTGATCTTAGTGCCTGTGGTATCAGTGTTCTGTTCGCAAAAAACTTCTGTCCTAATATGTTCAAGGCTGTTCTCCACTTTTTCTTCTGTCAGTGTTCAGTGTGGCTAGCTGTATTTTTTAGTAATTAATTAAATTTTTAATTATGTATACACTGATTTACCTGTATGTGTGACTATATTGCAGAAGAGGGCACCAGATCTCATTATAAATAGTTATGAGCCAGCATGTGGTTGCTGGAAATTGAACTCAGGACCTTTGGAAGAGCAGCCAGCAAAATACTGAGGTCTTTGATCCATTTGGAGTTGAGTTTAGGACAGGATGGTAAATATTTATTTACTACCATTCTTCTATGTTCAGACTTCCTGTTTTACCAGCAATATTTGCTGAAGATGCTGTCTTTCCCCAGTGTATATTTTTATAAAAAAAATTAGGTCCACAGGCATGTGGGTTTGTGTCCAAGTCTTCAATTTTATTCCATTGATCAATATTTTTGCTTCTATGCCAATGCCATGTGGCTTTTATTACTATAGCTTTGTAGTACGATTTGAAATAAGGAACGATGGGACTACCAGCAGTTCTTTTATTGTTCAAGATTGTTTTAGCTATCCTGAGGGTTTTTTTATGTTTGCATACAGAGTTGAAAATTGTCCTTTGAAATCTGTGAAGCATTATCTTGAAATTTTTTAAATATTGTATTTCCTCTGCAGATATCTTTTGACAGAATAACTTTTTTTTTCTGTGTTCATCCTACTGGTCCATGAACTTGGGAGGTCCTTCCATCTTCTGGTATCATGTAAGTCTTTTACTTGCTTACTTAGAGTTACCCAGAGATAGTTGATGCTATTTGAAAATGTATTGTTGCCTTTTTATGTTGAGGCATGTCCGTTATATCCCTAATCTCCCCCAAGACTTTTTATCATCTTATAGATTTTGTTAAAGGCCTTTTCTGCATATAAGGAGATGCTCATATTTTCCTTTGAGTTTATTTATATGGTGAGTTACATTTATTGAATTTCGTATAGAGAATCATCCATGCATCTCTGGGATGATGCTACTTCATCATGATAGATAATCTTTCTTATATGTTCTTAGATTTGGTCTGCATGTATTTTATTAAGTATTTTTGCATCTATGTTTACATGGGAAATTGATCTATAATTCTCTTTCTTTGTTGGGCCTTAATATTTTGAGTATCAGGGAAACTTTTAGAATGAATTGAACAATGTTTCATAGAATGAAAAGGAACAAGCTGGGCAAAGAAAATTACAAATTATAGTTTGCGGAGAAAATGAGGAAATACTGTGTTGAAGCTAAGCCCAGTGATTAAAGAAATAAAATGTTTAAAGAAAAGTCTGATGCTAAATGAGATAAAAGGAGTAGTGGCCAAAAGGTAAGATCCTACCAAACTGAGATTCAGTCTTGTGAAAGGAATTAAAGAAAAGCTTACACAGTAAAGGAAACCATCTAAAACAGAAATTTGATACAAATGTAATTGAACAAGTGTGTCACATTTCATGCCCAACAAGCAGAAGAACTTGACAGCTTTTGTCATGTGGTTCTGGCTTTATAGTGAAGGATACATGAAAGAGGTTATGGAATGTCTCTTTGTGGTTACAAAAAGCTGCTGAGGCCACATGGGGGTCAAGAGTGTCTCAGCATATAGCATCAGAGATGCAATTTTATTAAGTTTTATAGGTGAAGCCTAGATTTACTTGAGACCCCAAGAGGTTAGAGACACCAGAAGAGTGGGATACATGCTGAAGAAAGCTGAAGATTAGGTGTGCAACAAGCCCAAGAGAAATAAGAGTGTTGTACTCAACAAATCTGGAAGCAGTTGGTGATCTGAAGTGTGTTTTGACATAGGGAGATGCTGAACTAGAAGTTTTCCCAGCTACTTTTCAGTCTTGCTTTGGTCTAGATGTTTTTCTTCCCTTTTGTAATGGAAATGTATGTTCTGTGCCATTGTATGTTGAAAGTATGTATTTTGCTATTGGATTTTTGTTTCATGGGGAATTACACTTAAGATATTGCAAAGACTTTCAGAAGAGACTTTGAACATTGTTGAGAATATTCTTGACTATGGGGACTTTTGAAATTGGACTGAATGCGTTTTAGCATTATACTATGGTTACAAGTCTATGGGGAGCATGGAGTGGAATGTGGCAGCTTGAGTAAAAATGTGTCTTATAGGTTCATATATTTGAACGTTTAGTAAACAGGAAGTATAAACCACTTAAAAGTATTAGGAGGTGGTCCCTTGTTGGAGGAGGTGTTTCATTGAGCAAGGATGTTGAAGTTTCATAGCCTAAGTCAGGCCCAGTGGCTGGCTCTCTCTCTCTCTCTCTCTCTCTCTCTCTCTCTCTCTCTCTCTCTCTCTCCCTCTGAATACAGGCATGGAACTCCAAGCTACTTCTCCAGTGCCATGCCTGCCTGTCTGCTACCATGCTCCCTGGCCTGATGAGAATGTCCGAAACCTCTGAAACTTCAAGCAAGCCCAATTAAAAGATTTTCTTTATAAGAATTGCCATGGACAAAGTGTTTCTTTACGGCAATAGAACAAGAACTATGACAACTTTTTATCTCCTTGAACACTAGAATTAAGTCAGTTATGCTCCCTGTTGCTCCTCTTCTCCTCAAACTCTACATTTTGTATCCTTATCAACATTACTCCCTTTCATTATAAATCTGCATAAGAATGACTATAAACAACCATAAACAACCATATGAAACAATCAGTACTAGGATTTCTTGAAGTATCGTCTTATAAAGCAATTAATACAAAGCTTTTCAATTTAGCCTCCAGCAGATTTTTAGGACAAGGGAAAATAATTGACCACCTTATTTGCCAAAATATCATAAGAATTGTAGCTAAGTATTGGAGTCCAGCTTCGGCATCAACTGGGGAAAACTGAGGTGGGACGTGTATCCTGTGGCTGGCTGGCTGGTGACCCTGTAGACTTTCTCTGAGGGCAGCCTTGCAGGCCAGAACTGATGGTTACCTGCAATAGCTTCCATTGATGGTGACAAGCCAAGGCTAGGGCTGATGGCTCCTAGCAGGGGATTCTACTGATGGTGGCAAGCATCTAAAAAAGAAAGGGAAAAAAGAAGAGAAAAGAATAATCATGCACGCAAACGCACGTGTGTGCTCATGCATGCACACACACACACACACACACACATACACACACACACACACACACACACACACACACACACTCACACATACTTACACTAGTCAATGACGTAAAACAGACTCCAGTAGGTAGGTTTCAACAAACTGTTTCTTCTTTTTATGATTATCTTCTTATTTTCATCCTTATCTTTATTCTTCATCCACCTTCTAACCCTTTTTCTTATTCTTATCCGTTTCTGTTTTCTTATTCTTCTTCTCACAGTTTATACACCCTAACAAAACCTTTCAAGCTCTACAAAATTCACAATGTGTTTACAGTCTGTCTCTCTATAAATAAATGATTACAACGGATATATGTAGAAAAATCATGTTACCCAATACCTTCATATGATCAAATGTTTTACATATTATGGGTGAGGAATAAACATGAATAACAAGTTATTTCTAAGAACCCACATATATTTGTACATAAGTAACTTGTTACACATTAACAGAGTATAAGAAGCAAGGGAATTTCTCAGCCAGCTTTTCTTTACTGGAAGCCTGCAGTTTTCAGATACAAAGGAGAAGTCAATTATCTTAAGAAGTAATTTTATGAAGATCTTAAAGGAATCAAAAATCTAAACTCATATAAAAATAATCAGCCATTTCTATTTTAAGACCTAAAGGTGCTCATGCACTCATTAATATCTTTTAGTAAATCACATCAGGAAGCAGAGGGCAGAAAAATAGAATAAATAAATAAATCGTCATCTCAGTCACCAGCCTGGCTTGAAAGAATCACCTCAGTCAATGCTGCAATGGGCCACTGATCTCACTTTGCCAACTTCAAAAGGTTCCTCGCTTTACTAATAATAGTGTACTTTCTCCGAACTTCAGTTGTCCCCTAAGATTTCCTGCATCAGGGCCAATAGCAGAAACATCTTTACCTTACTTTGCTAAACAATTTGTTTTTCCCTAAGACTTTCTATGTGAGTCACTAGCAAAAAATCTCTACCAACCTTGTTGAACAATCTAATTTCCCGAACCCTTTCTAAGTATAATGATCTGTTAGCAATCTATGTCTTCAGGTTGTTTTCAAAGGTGGTGGTTGAATCATTAATCCATTAGTCGGTTCCCTCAGCCATGCCTGAAAGAGATCAAGCATTGTTATTGAGTATGCCAATGATAGGGCCCAGTGAGGGGCTAGAAACCCCCTTTATAGTACTCACAATATTTACATATTTAGGGAATTATAAGAACCACAATGGTAACAAGCAGAACTCTGCTCAATAACAGCATGAAGTCCTCAGGACACTTAGTTCTCAGGATTATGGCTTGCAGAGACACACCCATCATGGGTTTGCTAACTGGTGGGCCACATAACATGAGTTCTAGAGCTGTTTTGCTCTCCCTCTACCAAGGAACCCAACAACTAAAACATCTTTCCAGCTAAATCCACTTGAGCTGGGCTGTTATAATCCGCATTGCTCTCAGCACCACTGACTTCTGCAGTCTTTCTAGTATGGCACATTAAGAATTGCTTAAAGTGTTCAACTGCTTTTCTAATCCAAAATCCCAAAGACCATATTCTGCTAACCATCAGCATTGTCAGGCCTGTCAGAAAAATATCTTCTTCCTGGGAACAACCTAAGCATCTCTTAGTTACTCAAGCTTACTTACCATATTTATCATCGTGGTGGGATGCATATCAGCATATAAATTGGTACTATAGCAGTTTCTGAGAGCTACATCACAATATGTAGGCATGGGGGGGTACTCTGGGCTTGGCATGGGCTTTTAAAACCTCAAAGCCCATCCCTACCTCATCAGTTACCTGCTTTCTTCTGACTCTCCATGACACACTTTCTCCAGCAAGGCCAGACATCCTATTTCTTCTAATCCTTTGAAATAGCTCCATGCCCTGGTGACTAAACATTTAACTATATCAGCTTATGGAGGACATTTTTAATTCAAACCCCCATACTTATTTCACTTACAACAACTAGTATGAAAAATTAATTATGGGGATTCAAACAATTGCAACCAGCTCCAGTTTGGGAGATGAAGCATTAAGTCATCATATATGGCCCTCACAGACATTGACCATCCATCATTGGAATAGATGGGTGTTCCATAAGCATAGCAGTGCATGGTTTGCAGTAGAGATCGTATTGTCACCTCTATTGTGAAGTATATAGATATAAAATTTTACAAAATTTCAAAGCATAGTATTTGTATTTTTATCCTTTTCTTCCCTAGGAGGATCAAGTCAACAAACTATTTCTACATTGCTTTTCTAATACTGGAGAAGGTTCCTTTGTCCACTTTTTATTTGCAGACACTCCTATTTATTTTGGTTCATCATGAATACTTTATGGTGCTAATTTACTGGTAAGTGTAAATAATTTAGATACATGATTCGGTATGACAATGCATGATCTTAACCATAAGTTATTTTCAAGGCATTCATTGTTCTTAATGTAGAAACCATTGATCAGGAAATGGTGCTAACACTTTCCATATAGAATAAGACAGTCACACTGGATTTCCCATTTGAGTACTCTATCCTTACATGGCTCAGATTAGTTGAATATCATATTATTCATAACAGAAGTCACACAACTGTCACTACAGAAGAGAGGTGTATCATCCCATTCCACCAAGGGAAATGTTTTTCTGTTGTGGTGACCTTTGGGCATACTCCAGTGTCAGATGTCTGGGACTCAGTTTCATGTCTTATTAAAAATAGATGGAACCCTTTAATGTTCCTCCTAAATTTACCTTTTGCTTGATTACAAGGAAGGATGTGTCATGTCTATTCTCCCTCAAATCAGAAAAATGACCCATTCAACTCTATCATGATTTATTGGGGTTACTTATATGAGTAAAGTTGGCTCAAGGCATACGTATTCCAAACAGCCAACCCCAACATGGGTGATGTAATCTGAATAAATTATAATAAATTAAAAAAGAGAAACTACTATGTGTTTTCTTTTTATAGTTCCTTCTCTTTTAATTTATTTTATTTTTAACTAATTTATTCATATTACATCTCAATTGTTATCCCCTCACTTGTACCTTCCCATTCCTCCCTCCCTCCCTCTTTCACCCTATTCCCCTCTACTAGGTCTGTGACAGAAGGTGACCTCCTCCCTACCATATGGTCACAGCCTATCAAGTCTCATCCTGGTAGTCTGATTATCCTTTCTCTGAGTGCCAACTGGTCTCCCCACCAAGGGGAAGTGGTCAAATAAAAGGGGCACCAGAGTTCATGTCAAATTCAGTCTTGCTCACCACACTACTGTGGAGAATGTCCTGTCTATTGCATAGTTCAAAATAGGGGTTCAGTGTTTACTGCATTTATTTTCCTTGGTTGATACAGTAGTTTGAGCAGACTTCACTGGGTCCAGATCTATCTATTATGATGTTCTTCTTGTAGGTTTCTAGGACTTTCTGGATCCTTCTGTTTACCAATTCTCCCATACTTCTCTCACCTAGAGTCCCAATAGGAAGTCTCTGCATCTATCCCAATCTCCTATTAAGTGAAGACTTTCATGGGACATCCCTTTTGTGTTATTGTCCAATTATACATGAGTATATACCATGTGAGTCTTTCTGGGTCCGGGTTAACTCACTAAGGATGATCATTTCTAGTTTCATCCATTTATCCACAAATTTCAGGATTTCCTCATTTTTAATAGCTGAATAGTATTCCATAGTGTAAATGTACCACAGTTTCTTTGTCCATTCTTCAACTGAAGGACATTTAGTTTTTTCCATGTTCTGACTATTAAAAATAAGGCTGCTATGAACATGGTTACAAATATGTCCTTGTTGTATGGTGGAACACCTTTTGGGTATATGCCCAGGGAGTGGAATAGCTGAGTCTTGAGGTAGCCCTATTCCCAGTTTTTTGAGAAAGCACTAGATTGGTTTCCAAAGTGGTTGTACAAGTTTGCACTACCACTAGCAATGAAGGAGTGTTCCCCTTTCTCCACATCCTTGCCACCATGTGCTGTCACTTGAGTTTTTTTATCTCAGTCATTCTGATGGGTGTAAGCATCTCAGAGTCATTTTGATTTGCATTTCTCTGATGACTAAGAATGTTGAACATTTCTTTAAGTGTTTCTCAGCCATTCAGGATTTCTTTGTTGAAAATTTTGTTTAATTTTGAGCCCCATTTCTTAATTGGGTTATTTGATTTGGCTGGGTTTAATTTCTTGAGCTCTTTATCTATTGTGGACATTAGATCTTTGTCAGGTATAAGGTTGGTGAAGATGTTTTCCCAGTCTGTAGGCTGTTACTTTGTTTTATTGCCAGTGCCCTCTCCCTTTCAGAAGCTTTTTAGTCTCATGAGGTCCCATTTATTAATTGTTGACCTTAAGGCTAGTGCTATTGGAGTTCTGTTCAGGAAGTTGTCTCCTGAGCCAATGAGTTCCAGGATCTTCCCCACTTTTTCTTCTAACAGATTTAGTGTCTCTGGTTTTATGTTGAAGTCTTTAATCCACTTGGATTTGAGGTTTGTGCATGGTTATGAATATGGATCTACTTGCCTTTTTCTACATGTAGACATCCAGTTTGACCAACACCATTTGTTGAAGATGTTATCCTTTTTCCATTGAATAGATTTGGATTCTTTTCAAAACTCAATTGTCCATATGTGTGTGGATTTATTTCTGGGTCTTTAATTTTAATTCATTGTTTAACCAGCTTATTGCTATGCCAGTACTATGCTGTTTTAATTATTGTTGCCCTATAGTACAGGTTGAGATCAGGTATAGAGATTTGTCCAGAGTATCTTTTAGTGTACAGGATTATTTTAGCTATTCTGTTTTTTGTTGTTGTTGTTGTTGTTGTTGTTGTTGTTGTTGTTTTTTGTTTTTGTTTCTCCAGTAGAAGTTGATAATTGATTTTTCAAAGTCTTTAAATTTTTGTGCAGGTATTTTGATTGGAATAGCATTGAATCTGTAATTTGCTTTTGATAAGATGGCCATTTTTAGTATGTTAATTCTCCTGATCCATGAACAAGGGAGATCTTTTCATTTTCTGATGTCCTCTTAAATCTCCTTCTTCAGAGATTTGAAGTTTTTTTCTTTTTTTTTTCATGGCATGGAATTTTTTTATTTTTTATTAATTTATTCTTGTTACATCTCAATGGTTATCCCATCCCTTGAAGTTTTTTTCAAACAAGTCTTTTATTTGCTTGGTTAGAGTTACTCATAGATATGTTATATTGCTTGTGGCTATCTTGAAGGGTGTAGTTTCCCTAACTTCTTCTTCTGCACAATTTTCATTTGTATATAGGAAGACTACTGACTTTTTTGAGTTAATTTTGTATCCATGCATTTTGCTGAATGTATTTATAAACTATAGGAGTTCTCAGGTGGAATTTTGTGGGTTACTTATGTAAACAACCATATCATTTGCATAAAGGAATAATTTGACTTTCTTATTTCCCATTTGGATCCCCTTGATCTCCTTTTATTGTCCTATTACTCTGGCTAGAACTTTAAGAACTATATTGGGGAGATATGGAGAAAGTGGGCAGCCTTGCCTGGTCCCTAATTTTAGAGGAATTTCTTTAGGTATCTCTTTATTTAATTTAATGTTGGCTATTGGCTTGCTGGATATGATCATGGTTTTTTTCAGTTTGATTATATGGTAGATTATATTGATGGATTCCAAATATTAAACCACCCCTGTATGCCTGGAATGAAGCCTACCTGATCATGGGGAATGATATCATCGATGTGTTCTTGTATTTGGTTTGCAAGTATTTTGTTGAGTATTTTTGCATCAATGTTCATAAGAGAAATTGGTCTGAAATTTTCTTTCTTTGTTGGAACTCGGGAGGTTTAGGTATCAGTGACCGTGGCCTCACAGAATGAGTTTGGTAATGTTCCATCCATTTCTATCTTTTGAAGTAGCTTGAAGAGAAACAGTATTAGCTCTTCTTTGAAAGTATGGTAGAATTCTGCATTGAAACCATCTGGCCCTGGACTTTCTTTGGTTAGGAGACTTTTAATGAATGCTTCTATTTAATTTGTATATCTGGTCCTGACCCAATATTGAATTCACCCAAGCAGAATTGATCAAGAAAATTGTCCATTTCCCATAGATTTTCAAATTTTGTGGCATATATGCCTTTGAATTAGCATCTTATGATTCTTTGTATTTCTTCAGTGTTTGTTGTTATGTCTCCCCTTTTATTTCTGATTTCGTTAATTTGAATAGTCTCTCTCTGCCTTTTAATTAGTTTTGCTAACAGTTTGTCTATTTGGTTCTTTCACAAAGAACCATCTCCTGGTTTTGTTGATTCTTTAAATTGTTCTCTGTGCTTCCAATTTATTAATTTCAGCCCTGAGTTAGATTATTTCCAAATGTCTTCTCCTATTCGGTGTTTCTGCTCCTTTTTTCCTAGGGCTTCCAGATGTGTTGCTAAGGTTCTTATATGAGATGTTTCCAATTTCTTTATGAAGGCACTTAATGCTATGAATTTTCCTTTTAGCACTGCTTTCAATGTATCCCACAAATTTGGGTATGTTGTTCCTTCATTTTCATTGGATTTCAGGAGTCCTTAATTTCTTTATTTCTTTCCTGATCCAGGTGTCATTAAGTAGACAGTTGTTTAATTTTATATGTGTGTGTAGGCTTTTTGTTATTTCTGTTGTTGTTGAAGTCCAACTTTTGACCATGGTAATCTGATAGGATACAATGGTATTATGTCAATCTTCTTGTATCTGTTGAGGCTTGCTTTGTGACCTAGTATATAATCAATTTTGGAGAATGTTCCATGAAGTGCTTAGAAGAAGTTATAATTCTTTGTGTTTGGGTGAAACGATCTGTAGATATCTGTTACATCCATTTGAGTCATGACATTGGTAAGTGTCATTATTTCTTGGTTTAGTTTCTGTTGCTAATGCCTATACATTTGTGAAAGTGTGGTGTTGAAGTCTTCCACTATTAACATATGGGGATCAGTGTGTGGTTTAAGCTTTTTTTAATAGTTCTTTTACAAATGTAGATGCTCTTATATGGGGAGCTTAGATATTCAGAATTGTGATGTCATCTAGGTTGACTTTACCTTTGATGAGTATGAATGTCCTTCCTCATCTCTTTTGATGAATTTTGGTGGAAAGTCTATTTTATTAGATATTAAAGTGACTACACCAGCTTTCTTCTTGTGTCCATTTGCTTGGGATATTTTTTTCTAGCCTTTTACCTTAAGGCATTATCTATCCTTGTGGCTGATTTGTGTTTCTTGAATGCAGAAGAATGTTTGGTCTTCTTTATGTATCCATTCAGTTATTTGTGTCTTTCTATTGGAGAATTGAGACCATTGATGTTGAGAGATATTAATGACCAGTGACTGTTAAGTTCCTTGATTTTGGTTTTGGTTGCAATAGAGTGTTTATATGGTTATGTTTTGCAAAAGTGATGTTATCTATTTCTTATGTTATTTTTGTTGTAGTTTGTCACTTTGGGTTGGAGTTTTCCTTCCGGAAATTTCTGTAGGGCTGGAATTGTGGATAGGTACTGTTTGAATTTGTTTTTGTCATGATATATCTTGTTTTCTCCATCAATGGTAGGGTAGTCTGGACTGGCATCTGTGGGCTCTTAGTTTTTGCAGGACCTCTGTGCAGGCCCTTCTGGATTTTATAACCTCTCCAGAGAAGTCGGGTGTAATTCTGATAGACTTGCCATTATATGTTACTTGGCCTTTTTCCTTTGCTGCTTTTAATATTTTTCTTTGTTCTGTACATTTTGTGTTTTGATTATTATGTTGCGGGAAGATTTTCTTTTCTGATCTATTCTATTTAGTGTTCTATAGGCCTCTGTATGTTTATATGCATCTCCTTTAAATTATGGGAAATTTTTTTCTATCATTTTGTTGAAAATATTTTCCAGGCCTTGGAGTCAGGTGACTTCTCATTTTGCAATGCCTATTATTCTCAGATTTCATCTTTTCTTGGTGTCATTGATTTCTTCGGTGTTTTGTGTCAGGAATCCTTCAGATATAGCATTTTCTTTGATGGTTGCTTCAAAGGTCTATGATTATATCTTCTAATCCCAAGATTCATTCCTCCATCTCCTGAATTATGTTAGTGACGCTTACCTCTGTATTGTTTGCTTTCTTCTCTAAGTTCTCTTTTTCCCATCTTTCTTTTATCTTTGTTTTTTTTATTTAATTGATTTATTCAGAATACATAGCAATTGTTATCCTCTTACTTGTATCTTGCCATTCCTTTCTCCCTCCCTTTTTTACCCTATTCCCCTCCCCTAGGTCTGTGACAGAAGAGGACCTCCTCCCACATTATTTGGTCACCCCCATCAAATCTCATCCTGGTAGCCTGCTTATCCTTTCTCTGAATGTCACCAGGCCTCCCCACCAAGGAGAAGTAGTCAAACATAGGATGTCAGAGTTCATGTCAGGGTCAGTCCACTCAACTGTGGAAAATGTCCTGCTTTTATCATTGTTTTCATTTTCATCTTCAGATCTTGAAATATTTTATTGATTTCCTTTATCTGATTATTTGTATTTTCATGAATTTCTTCTGGAGCCTCCCTATAGGCCATTTTAACATCTTCAATCTGTTTGCCTGCATCTTCTTGCATTTGTTTGGGAATTTTATTCATTTCCTTCATTATCATCTTCTAAGGATTTGAGATCATTTTCTTGAGCTTTATTTGTATTTATGTTCTCAGGGTTGGATTCTTTGAGATAGCTGGGGTCTTAAGATGCCATATTGTTTTGGTTAATCATCTTGCTTTCTCTGATGTTCAGAGGTAGCTTCTGGTGTCCTTCACTGGTCATTGAGAGCAGATTGTTGGTGAGTGTCTATATGTCCAGGGCCCTTGCTTGTGGGGATCAGGGAACTCTTCCCTGGAACAGACAGGAGACCTGGTTTCAGCCCCAGGAGACTTTGCTCCACACCCTGGGCTCCCCACTAAGTCAGCAGTGGTAGGTGCTGGTTCTTTACAGCCCCAGGATCAATTCGAGGTAGTGTAGGTAGAACTGGCTATCCTGTATTTGGCTGGGCTTTGAATACCCTGCCCTGGGTCTGTAGGGCTTTGGGTCCTAGGCTCAGATCACCGTAGAGTTCCTGAACCCCTGATGGCTTTTACCAGTTGTTTAGGCTTCTACCTGATCCATCCAGGCAGTAGTGCCAAGGTTCTCCCCACCAGGGAGAGCGCAAACACTGCCTTCTGGTTATTGGTTGGCTAGGTTCCTGCCCTCTTCCCTCAGGCTGGTTCAGCCTCTTCTGAGAGCCTGGGGCACCCTGCTGGGCTGTAGAGACTGGCTAGGCGGTTCAGTTCCACCGAAATGAGCAAGAATAGTCTGCTACAGCAGGTATCTAGGTTTTTGCCCTGGCCTGTTCAGACCGTAGAACTGTGGCTGCTCAGTCCCATCTTGTAGTGTGGGAACTCATCCTGGGACTGGAAGGCTTGTTATTTTCTTCCCTATCCATTCTGGCTTGTCAAGTCTCTCCTAAGAGCATGTGATGCCATGTTGGGCTGTGGAGTCTGTCTAGGCTGGGTCACTCCTGCCTAAATGTGCAAGGATAGTCTGCTGAGGCAGGGAGCTAGGTTTTGCATGGCCCAATTCAGACCCATGCAGATGTGGCTGGATAACATGTCCACAGCCTCCTGAGACCCCACGTAGCACCTGGTACTTTCTGTGGACTGGTGCAGGGTTGGGATGGGTCTGAGTTCAGATCGATGCATTTTTCTGAGATTCCTAGGCCAGGATCTCCAGTGCTTCACCAGCCCAGAGTTCAGTCCTAGATACTGTGCTATAGAGCATAGCTGCTATTCACAGGCTGGTTCCGGATCAGAGTCTGGGGACTAGACCTTTGGATAAACCCTCTCACCTAAGGCATTTCAGGTCTTCCCATCTATAGCTTCTATTCAGGTTCATAGTCTCTGTCCTATAGATCAGATACAGTGAATCTTTGCTGCCGCCATCTTGGAAATCCTTACTATATATTTTCTAATGGCTTTTTAAAAAAATTTATTATGTATACAGTGTTTGCCTGCCTGTATTTCTGGACACCAGAAGAGGATACCAGATCTCATTACAGGTGGTTGTGAACCACCATGTGGTTGCTGGGAATTGAACTCAGGACCTTTGGAAGAGCAGCCAGTGCTCTTAACCTCTGAGCCATCTCTCCAGCCCAGCTTTGTATTTTTTTAAGGCAAACAATTGAAACATAAGGCAAAAGGAATAATAAACTATAAGATAAATGGAAACTGAACTTCTTAAGATTCCATGGCAGCATCCATAGCAACTACAAGTTGGGCGTTTCTTATTAAATGTACATTATTAACAGAGCTATTTTGCTACCTCATCTAAATCTGACTATTGCATAAACATTTCACTTACTTGTTTAATTTTATATTCTCATAATGTTAAGATGCATACTAATGCTTATATCAACTTTATCATTTTTATAAAGAGATAAGCAAAACTTAAAACATTTAATAGACTAAAATCCAAATATAATAGTAAGTAAAACAAAGCACTACATGTATAAATTATATTTTCTTTAGGTTTCAAATCTAGAAGTTTGTCTATTTTAAGTAAATTCTCTTGATTTCAGGGTGGGTTCTACTTTCTGAAAGACTATTTGTTTTTTCAATAAAACTTCAAGATATGCTGATGTCCACATAATCCAAAGAGGAAGACATCTCAGGTGTGTTGTCTGATTGATGTGACTTTTCATTTAAGCCCATCAGACTTGGGTTTTCTTTTTATTACCTGAGCCACTAGATCATTATGGCAAATTGTCTTAAAAATCAGTAACTTGAATTCCTCTTTCAAAATCTGTAAGAACTGAGTGCAGAGGCTTTCCAGGATATTTCTTTCCTGGAGCTATATTCGGCAGGCGTTGTTGCCCAGTTAAAAACTCGTTCCACTCTATGTTACATATGGTTTTTAAAATTGTGTTTTGCATTTTAGATCTGTGATTTTTTTGTGTGTGTGAAAATTTCCTAGCAGCATCTTTTGTCATTGTGCTGCAGTTCTGCATTGTAACTGAGATTCCTTTGATGAGAGACCATCACTCATATCTGGATTATTAGGATAATGGCACCAACCTAAAGCTCAGGATGTCGACTCTGGATGTCAAAACAGGTACATGGTATTTTCCAATTCCAGGAATTTCCCTTTTTTCTCAGGTGAGTGAAGGGCTCTGTATACTAGGCACTGTCTGATAAAGATGGAGATGTGAAATCCAACAGCCTGTCACTGCATCACTACTGTCACATGAGAGACAGAATAAATGATTTCTTTGAACCTTTTCTAATTATGTCTCATGCTCCTTAGAACAGAAAAGTGTAAGTTAGCATTCACAGAGCATTCTGATAACTATTTTTGAATTACTTGCTTTTAACTTAACTGTCATTTTTGGTAAGTTCAGATTCCAGAAATAGAACCAGGCAGAAAATATTTTTTTTCTTTGAACTAAAAAGGGGTGCGAAAGATATGGTGTATCTAGTACAGAGAGTAATGGAGAAGTGTCTTATAGGTAAAGACAGTTTCCTCTCAGGCAAACTAGCCCCCACCCCCCATTCTCTAAAAGAAAAGCAATAGCATCTTTTCATTGCAATAAAATCTTTATTTAGTAACTCATTTCTTTTTTCTCATGGTCAGGTTGGCTGTATCTCTAAACACTAGTGAGTGCTGTATGTTCTGACATACCCTGAAGTCATGCATTAGCACCTTCTCACACAGCAAAGGGTGAGAACAGATATCTTTTGGCAGCTGACAGCAGGGCTCGTGTACAAGGAGGGGGGAAGAAGTTAGAGGACAAGGACACTGTGGTAGCCTAGTGGCTAGCAGGACTAATGCACCAGCTGTGAATAGCCCCCTTGCCCCTCCCACCTACCAAACAGATGTCTCTCTGTCATTGTCATGTCCTCAAGCTATTCCAGTAAATGATTTGTGCATTGCAACTGAGTCACCGATGTGGCAATGGAACCTATTCACAGCTCAAAATTGTTGATGTGTGCACGGCAGCCGTGTCGTCGTATTGCATGCATGTAGGAATAGGGATGGGTTTGGGAGGGGCTAGGGGCAAGGAATGAAGGAAAAGAGTGAGAAATGGGATGCTAGAGCCAGAGAGGATAGTGAAATGTCAAGGTTACTTCACTTTGCCTGGGGAATTAAAAGAAATTGCACATTAAGGGTGCCTCCACTTGGTCTTTTGGCTTTCTTACGCTGATGCTGCTTCTTACTGCTCTGGTAGATATACATATCACTTTGAAAGATTAAAAAATAAAGAATGCAGTGATCTGTATTGTATATATGCTTTATTCTGTGGAAAGAATGTTAATAAAATACTGGGAGCCTGCAAAGTTTGCCAATATAAATAATGTGGCATTTCAAAGTCTGTCAGTAAATGTAATTGAATTTTTCAATGTAAAAATATAGTTTAGTTATAAATTGGAATCATGCATGACATTAGTTGGGCATTATAAGATATTAATTAGATACTGTTCACTTCTCTCTTATTCTTTGTATTAAATGAATTATTGGGAAAGAGAAATTTGCAGGCATGAACTACAGAGATTTTTATTTTTCAAAAAAACAATCAGCCTAGTAATTTTTAGTAGAGGAATAAATGCTCATTTTTTGAGAAACCCTTGTCAGTGAGCTGTCTAAAACATGTCCTTCCCAATATGAACACAATATGGAAAAGCTAATCCATTTTAATACTTTGTAATGATAATAAGCTACAGTGAACAAGTAGCCTAGGGAAAAGACAGTAGAGACACCTTTAAATAGGAAGAGAATAGCAAGTAATTGTGCATTTTTAAACTAGATTGATGACAACATTTCCTATGACTTTGAACTTACTCTGGCTGTCACAATCCTGGCAAACATTTTGCATATCAATCAGATAGTCATATTTCTTTCAAGGCATTTAATGTAGAAAGTGACTTATGTGATCTTTCTATGTAGCAAGACTGCTTCTATGTAAATAAGATGCTTGTTGATTTTAAAGTGTTAAGACCATTTGATACACTATACCTCATATAATTTTCCTTGTGCTGATATTATTAAATCAGTTATTTATCTCTCTTTGTATGTGAGTCATTTATGCTTAGTCAATGTGCATGTCTGTGTATATATGTATGTTCATGGAGTGTCTGCATGTGTGTGTGCAATATATCTGTGTTTTGCATGTGGGTGTATATTTTTATATGTGTATATGTAACTGTGTCATGTGCACGTGTGTGAATGTTCATGTACATATGTGTATACATGTGTGTGGACAAACATATATGCCTGTTTGTGTGTGTTCCCTACATTCATGAATTGAATTTGGAATCTAGAAAAATATATTTGTATCTAACATTTAAAAGTAGTATAGAGTTT
Organism: Acomys minous; assembly: GCF_964271855.1. Classification (NCBI taxonomy): domain Eukaryota; kingdom Metazoa; phylum Chordata; class Mammalia; order Rodentia; family Muridae; genus Acomys; species Acomys minous. Next base: position 82,000,064 of record NC_140492.1, on the reverse strand, counting down.
TTGTTTTATGTTTACTAAAACATTGTAATTTATCAGAATTGAAAGAAGTGTAATCAGACATTGATGTAATTTACATTATTTATTATTTTTATCAGCATGTTGATTGGGGTACTGCACTTAACCACAGATTCCTGAGAAAATGGTATCTAAATCACGAATTTGAAGTTTTCAATTGAAAGTGTCTTTGTTTCAGGTGCTATGTATTTTAGATCCTTTTCAAAGAAGTTATTTCTTATTTTATTTAATGCTCTGAGAAAGTCTAAATGGTCACACAGTGCATAATGTGTGTGACTCACAGATGTACTTATGACAGCACTTCAGGTACATTTCTTTCATTTTATTTCTGAATTTCACTTTGGGGCCAGATATCTGTCTACTTCATTAGAATGCAAGGTTTTTTGAGTTTACTGTGGTCTATAAAAATAATTCTCTCTCTTTCTTTATCTCTCACTCTGTTTACATCATTCCCTTTTCTTCTTTTGTAGCATTAGAGATTGAGCCACAGCTAGGAAAATGACTTTATACTGGCCTATATCTCTAAGCCTAAAAATTTTGATAAATATCAATATTTATAATTGCAGCTAACGATAATTTTGTAAGTGCAAATACTTTTGAGTTTTTAAATAACATTTTGAGTATGGTAGAGGGTTGCTAAGTATTATCCTAGCTGTTTTTAACATTGTGATAATGACCATGGCTCTCAGAACTTTTGGGTAGAAAGAGATTATTTGGCATAGAGAACAATCTTATGGAAGCATTTCCTCAGGTGTGGACCTTTCTCTTCCCAGGCAAATCTTTCTACAGCAAGTTGACTCAAAACCAAGGAAGATAATGAGATGGGTAGTGTTTGGGAAGCTTGAGGCTCCTTGGCAATGGACTCCATCTTCCTAATCAGTAGTTTATAAAAAGCAGAGACTGAACCTGCACTATGCTTATAAGTTGGATGAAATCTGAGTCTCTCTCTGCCTCTGGGTAGACATATTAGAATCTACCTGGAGGATCATAAAATTAAGCTAGGCATGGCTAGTGCATGCCCTATAGGCACTTGCAATCCCAGCACTTGAGGAGACAAAGGACGGCAGATCTCTGTGAGTTTGAGGCTAGCCTAGTCTACAAAGTGAGTCCAGGACAGCCAAGGATACACATGGAAAGCCTTTCTTAAAAATAAAAGTAAAAAAATAAAGGATCTTAAGATTTATGTACAGATGGTGGCTTTTTTTTTGGTAGAACAATGAATTATAATTGTCATTGTATTTACTTTTTCCAAGATATATATTATTTTATTACTTTGTTCTTGTTACATCTCAATGGTTATCCCATCCCTTGTATCCTCCCATGCTGCCTTCCCTCCCATTTTCCCCTTATTCCCCTCCCCTATGACAGTTCCTGAGGGGGATTTCCTCCCCCTGTATATGCTCATAGGGTATCAAGTCTCTTCTTGGTAACCTGCTGTCCTTCCTCTGAGTGCCACCAGGTCTACCCCTCCAGGGAAAATGGTCAAATATGAGGCACCAGTGTACATGAGAAAGTCATATCCCACTCTCCACTTTACTGTGGAGAATGTTCTGACCATTGGCTAGATCTGGGTATGGATTTAAAGTTACAGCCTGTATTGTCCTTGGCTGGTGCCTTAGTTTGAGCGGGACACCTGGGCCCAAATCTGCCTATCATAATGTTCTACTTGTAGTGTTCTAGGACCCTCTGGATCCTTCTACTTTGCCAGAATGCAAACTAGTAGAGCCACTTTGGAAATCTATCTGGTGCTATCTCAGAAAAATGGGAATAGGGCTTCCTCAAGACCCAGCTATTCCACTCCTTGGAATATACCCAGAAGATGCTCCAGCACACAACAAGAAAATTTGCTCAACCATATTTATAGCAGCCTTATTCATAATAGCCAGAACATGGAAACAGCCTAAGTGTCCATCAATAGAAGAATGGATAAAGAAACTGTGGTACATATACACTATGGAATACTATTCAGCTATTAAAAACAAGGAATTCCTGAAATTTGTGGATAAATGGATTGAGCTAGAAATGATCATAATGAGTGAGTTAACCCAGAAGCAGAAAGACTCAAATGGTATATACTTACTTATATTTGCATATTAGCCCAAGGGGCATGTCACATGAAAGCCTTCAATTACCAGGAAACTGGGACAACGGGGAGGACATCCTATTGTCATTGTATTTAATTTGTATTTTATACAAATATCCTTAGCCAATACATGACTAAGAAAATGACCTAAAATGTACACTGTCACAATGGTCCTTTTGGCCACTATCCATTCTTACCCTTTGAGAATACTATACCTTCTCTGTAATAAATCTACCTGTCTTATATATTATGCTCTTGAGTCTTTTCTAAATTCTTTCAAAAGAGATAAAAGAGTCTAGAGAGCTATAGGAAATCCAGAGTGAAATCTTGTTGACAAGAACATGGTACCGTGGTAGAGCACTAGCCTTGCTGCTTGAGACATAAAAATAAATAAATGCCTTTTCGTATCTAATAAAATATATTATTAGATATAAGTAAGGATCTGCTTGATATTCATATTTGTGCATGAATTATTAGCTGTAATATTTAGATTAAAATAGAACAAAGTAATGAATCAAAGCTGAGACTAAGAAAATAAAAGTAAAGGAAGAAGAAATTGATCAAATCATATATATTCCAACTTTTCGAAGGAATGCATCATTTTAACTTCATACTGTTTTCATTTTTTCTTTTCAAGTCTAAAGGAGGTGAATTGTAGCAGAGACACATTGAGTGTTCCACAGCCGCTGAGCCAGCCTGCCATGTAACCCATAGCCAGCATCTAAACTTAGTCAGGTGGCAGTTTGACTAAATATTACACAAATCCAATTGCTGTGTCACTTTTGGATGAGACAGATTATCACACAGTGCACCTAATCTCAAGCCTCTTGATTTCCACAGACAAGTATAAATGTGGCCACAGTCCATTAAACCCTTGGATCTCTGGTTTACTTCTTTGGGAAATGCTGCAAAACAGAAACAGTGACATGATAAATAGATATGGTTTAGCTACTGCAATGTGGTCATGGATAATCTCAACTATGAGACCTCTCCATCATGGTTACACACATAGTACTTATCTCCTGTTCTGCACATTGTCCTAATCTACTATAAAATCCCTGTGAGGCAGATACTTTTTATGCACAGTGGTGCTACCTCTTCAATTGGCATTTTTGATTGGTTTATCCAAGACATTTGAATCAGAATCTTATGTTCATGTTTGATTCCAAAATTATACTCTTTCAATTATCCTCTATGAGCTACTTATTATTAATATCCATAGTATCTTAAAGATTTGCAATAAAGAATTTGCAGTAGTGGAGAAAACAATTGATTTCCCTTCGAAATATAAAGACATATTAGAAAGTTAGAAACTGGTAGGTGGATCTCAATGAGTTGGAGGCCAGCCTGGTGTACAAACTGAGTCCAGGACAACCAAGGCTATTACACAGAGAGAACCTGTCTCAAAAAAAGTTAACAACTTATCAAAAATCTAGAGGTACCTCCAAGTAAATGAGACCCAAATCTGGTCTTCATTTCTCTCTCAGACATGCCAGCATTATATTGAATTCTCTGAAACCTATTGCTCTTGCTGCAATTGCTGTCATTCAGAAAATAGTGCATCTGGGAATACATAGGCATCAGGTTTCTGAGAACAATAAAGAATTAACTAATCAGAATTTTTGATCTAAAAGTCTCACTAACAAGAGTTTTAGTTTTATCCTTCAAATGTTTCACAGAGTTTGCTAACTTTACAAAAATAGGTATGCAGTAGAGAATGCAAGCTTGAACTAGTGTTTCCAAAACTTGCCTCAACCACATGAAATATCTGATGAATGTATGAAAGGTGGGGCCAGACATGCTTCCATGTTATTTGGTGATTTAGTAAGTGGAATTTAAGAGCCAGTACTTCATAGTTTACACTTTGAAGGATGCATTGGCAGGAAAGCCCTCAGACAATCTCTGAGGAAGGGCCTGGCAGGTGACTACTTGCTGTTAAGCACAGCTCCCAGAAGTTCTTCCATATGGGGACATCAAGTTGATATTAGTCTATCTACCACAAGCAGTGTTAACTCTCAGAGACCTGAAGTATGAACAGCTGACTTGATGCTCATATATCACAGCTATTACTCTGCACTTTGTTAGGATTTACTCACTTCATTTTTATCCATTGCCTTAAAAAAATCCATTTTCCTTCCTTGTTTAAAGTTTTCCTGGTGCTACTATCTCTTCTGCAATACCACTTTTGGTGCTCCTTTTCCTGACTTGTTCATAGGCCTATGACTAAATGTCTCTTTTCATGTATAGCTTTCTGTTGAGTAGGTATTTCCCCAAAACTAGAAGACCTGAATAAAGGAGAGTGATGTTGACAAAACAAGCAGGCATTGCAGGTGTGAGGGAGTGAAGTTCTATATCATCAGAGCACATTTTGTACATGTATGAAAATTTAAAGGAATAGCTAAAAATTATTGTGTTACCAGAAGGTGCTACGAAAGCTTACAGAGTAGGTACACAATGAATGGCCTACATAAATGTGATAGATATTATCCAAAAAGAATACTTGCATGTTATGATATCCCAAAGGGTATAATTTTGGTGCATATTTGTTGGTGTGACCAACAGCTATCTAATTGAATTCATGCTCTGTACAATAGGAGGAAAATCAGGCAATCATACTTTGTTTTGGAAATCTGCCTAATTTCACAGGGCTAATGAAGTAATGTATTTCAGAAGATAACTTACTATCATCATTTTATTAAACTACCACCCACAGTATATAAGTACAGCTAACACTCTTCATCAAAGAAACTTCATTTTTAATAGACAAAGATTATTGCAGAAAATATAGAGACCAACTGATCATGTGTGCCAATTCTAATGGATAAATTTACAAAACAACTTCAGAATGTAAGGCTCAAAACAATAGAGGAAGAGAGAACGGAAGACATTTAAGAGCCAGGACCATAAAATTTGATGAGAGAGTGTACTTCCTAGAAATGATAGGGAGACTGCGCCTCAAAAATATGGCTACTCACTCAAGACCTAAACAAGAAAAACATGAATAGTTATGGATACATGGAAGTCGGGAAAATCACAGGGTCCAAATCTTAAATGAAGAACTTCATAAATACTTACTAGAAGACCATAGTAGAGATGGTTATGAAAGTTCATAGTTTTCATACCACTGATACTTAACTAGCCTGAGGAAACTTGTTTTATGGTTTGTTTAGTGTCTCATTGCCTCTTAATAAGTATTAAAATATTTTCCTTTAATATCATATCAGTTTATCAGAATTATAGGTCTAATGAGCTCAGATCAAATAATCTGATTGGGTTATTTTGATGTCTTTCTCTTTCTTTCCAAACCTGTGAATTTTCAGGCTTGTGACTACCCTTGTCTATGCCACAAGTCAGCAATAGTAGATTTTTTTCTAGTCATTCATGTGTAGTATCATTTTTTCTCTCACCACAGCCTGAATGATTGCCTATTTAATGATCCATATAATTAGATTGAGTCCACCTGGCAATCAATGGACATGGGAGGTCTCTACATCTAGTGCCTGTTCAATCTCTTTCTATATTGCATTATAGTTTTTATAATCCTTCTCAGTGAGTTTATATTAGGTGTATAGAAAAAAAGTTTTGAATGCTAAATTTGTATCTTTCTACTTTTCTGAAAGTCTAAGTATCTTCTTTTGAAATCTTTATTTACATTATTTACAGCAGCGTCATGTTTGCTGATAGAAACATTTTGCAAAGGCAGCACTTTAGTACCACCCTGAGTTATAATTTGTTTGTTCCTAATTGGTTACTGCCATATTCTCATATACCAATTCTGATAACGAGACTTCTTGCCCTTGTGATTCCACCAACACTTTACATCCTCTATATTTTTAAACTAGCTTTTGCTGGTAGAATGGAAGCCTTTGAGTGATATGTTTTGCACGATTACCTCCATAGTGAATGATTTCTTGTTGTTTCATTCTGGGAAGACTATGTGCATGAACAATATTAGATGAATTGTCGATTTTAGGATAGAGTCTCATGTGACATCTTATTTTCATTCACAATTGTGTTTGATGAGATGACATTGTTGCCGCAGTTGTCATAGAAAATGTAAAAAAAAAAAAGAAATAAAAAATTAGTTAAGAGATTTCAAATGTTTACATTATCAATGACAAGGACAGATTAAACCTACACAATAGATGACATTTTTAGGCAGAAGTGGTAGCTATAGGGCCAATCTAATCCATGGCCAGGTGAAAAATGAATGGAAGAGATTTAGCAATTAGTATGATGATCAATGTGACTTAATGAAAACAACAAAGAAAATAGGTGCAAAGTTCAGCCTCAGGCTGGGCTCTCAGAATTCCAATAGGAGCTAGGATGAACTCAACTTGGTCTTGCCTAGAATCCTCATTGTAATGGATATATACAATGGAAGTGTTGTGTTACAGCAATGTCAGATTTTTTTGAAAAATGGAATAACAGAAAATGTCAAAAAATTAATGAAGATACTCATTTCAAACTTATAGAAGTCTGCAAATAAATATGAATGTGAAATATCATATAGATAGTTTATAACATAAAATTCATACACATCAATATTCTAAGTAGAATATGAGATGCTGACAATATTACATAGAGATCAAGTTCATTACTCAGAAATGGATGATTTTTTCTGGAAAAAGTGAAGAATATAAAATAATAAAGTAGAAAATTTAACAAACAGACCTAAATAGAAACTAAAAAAGCTTAGCTACACTGGCATATGTTCTCCAAGAAAATGAAAATTTATGTTTGGAATTGTAAACATTCCAGAGGAACAGTTAGTAGATTTCAAAACTGGTAAGAATTATTAAGATTTAAATCATAGTTATTGACCACTTATGACACAAAAGTTTGGTAATCTCTCAAATATTTTCATGTTAATGAAAATATATGTGAAATAATTTATTTTAAACTGAAATTACAAAATATCATATACATTTTATAGTATAAGATAATGAGTGAAAAATCTGTGAGATTTGGCAAAGCAAAGAAGAGCAAAATTACATAATTATCACCCTGCATAAAACTCAAGTCAAAATGGAGTAAAGATCACAACATAAAACAAGACACACTAAATCTATTAGAAGAAAACGTGGATAAGAGCCTTGAGCTCATTGGCACAAGAAATATTATCCTTACAAGAAAAGCTCACGCTCTAAGATCAACAATTAATAAATGGAACTGCATGAAAGTAAAAAAAAATTATATAAGGTAAAGGGCACTGTCAACAGAACAAAATGACAGCCTACAGACTGGGATAAGATTTTCATCAACCCTATATCTGACAGTGGGCTAATATCCAAAATATATAAAAAACCCAGAAACTTAAACACCAACTAATTCAATTAAAAAGTGAGGTACAGGGATAAACACAGAATTCTAAACAGAGGAACATTGAACGGCCAAGAAACACTTGAAGAAGTGCTCAAAGGCCTTAGTCATCAGGAAAATACAAATCAAAATGACCCTAAGATTCCATCTTACACCTATCAGAATGACTAAGATAAAAAATTCAAGTGATAGCACATGCTGGCAAGGATGTGGAGAAAGGTGAACACTCCTCCATTGCTGTTGGAAGTGCAAACTTGTATAAACAGTTTGGAAATCAATCTGGTGCTTTCTCAGACATGCATGAGATTTACTTACTTTTAGTTGGAGATTAGCCAAACATAGATTTCATCTGAGAGACTCTACTCAGCGGGGGATAGGGGCAGATGCTGATACTTGCTGCTGGACTCCAGGTGAAGCCCTGAAAGTGATATGGAGGAATGGCAGGAAGAAAGAATCCACAAAGAGACCATCAAAGCTGGTCGATCTGAACCCAGTGGGGCCTTCACAAAACAAAGATAATCTATATCCCTGTTCAGATATAGAGAATGGACAGGTCATTCTCTAAGGTTGTGGGGAGAGTGAGGACTATCTCTGACATAAGCTCTGGTGCCCCAGGTTTGATAACCTCCTCTTGGTGTGGAGGCCTGATCACACACAGAAGGTGAAGCAGGCTATCCAGATGAGGCTTTGGTCGTATGGTGGGATATGAGGTCCCTCTCTGTTAGAGTTCTAGAGGAGGAGAGTAGGGCAGAGGGAGGGGAGAGTGGGAATGAGAAGATACAAGGGAAGTGATAACATCTGCATGTAATCTGAATAAATTATAATAAATTATAAAAACTTAAAGTGCTTTTAATCACAATTAATTTTATAAAAATCAAAAGAAAGTCAAACTAGTGGGCAATCTGAATGAGCAATCTACATAGGAGAGAAGTAAACAAGACACCAAGAACCATAATGTCAATAAGCATAGCTTTGCATATGAAATTTATGCAAATTAATGCAAATAAGAAGATAAAACTTTTCTAGTAAATAATTAGAGTGTAGAAATATAAATGTTTAATATGCCAATAATTACAGATGACAAATAATAGAAGAAAACTATTCATATCTTTTGAATACTTCAAGAAGACTGGTTTATTTCTCATATTCTTCAGTGAAAAAGTAATTCTTTTGTTAAATAAAATTTCCAAACCAAAGAATGAGAAGGATAGAGGATAAGGGAAAGACAGAGAATGTGTGAGTCAAAGAGAGACAGAAAGAGGGGAATTATACTCAAAATTGTAACTCTCAAGATGCAAATTTTAAAATGATCAAGAAAAAGATCCAAGAAAAGATAACTTATATTGGAGAAAATCAAATATTTTATATTACAGTTATTAAAATGATACTGTTGCTTTTAAGAACAGAAGGCATTCAGGTAATTCATAGACTACTATTAGTTTAATTCCAAAATTTTTAACATAACTTCTTTGATAATATATATTAATAAACAGCTGTGGCTATATTATAAAATAACCTGATTATTAACTATTGTTTTAGTTTTTGGAGGAAAATTATTCCCTGTGTTGATTAACCCATTTAAACCCTTTTGTATATGACAGTCTATATTTCTACATATGCAAAGTTTATAAAATAGTGGATTCCAAATAAAAAGCCCACTGATGGAGTGGGATAGCACACCTCAAATTGTTGGTCATAGGCATTCTGCATATCTCCAAACCAGGCTATTTTCATCACTCTTGGTGGCCTACCATAACATGATGGTAAGGTCCTACTGTTTAAGACAATACATACTTAGCGCACAGGACAAGCAACAACTGGGCTGGAACTGACCAGGAAGAGTCTCTGCTGCCTAGTTTTCATACTACTAGAAGGTGCTCTATAGGTTTCTGTGGGAAATATCTTATCCATCTATTAACTCTGTGCACTACAATAAAGACCTGAATGGTAAGATATGCCCATAGGATAATATTACGTGGGAAGCTACTTACTTTCTGATTGGGCTTATAGCATACTCCAAAGGAGGAAATACATACATGACACTGTATGCATAATTGGGGAACTGAGAATTCTGGAGTGAAGTTGCTACTCTTATTCTGCTAGTGATAATAATAACGTAGCATCAAATTACCCACTCAGTTTGCATCTCGGTACCTATAGATCACTACAACACTTGTGCTTCATCACAGAAGTTCCCAACTGGTCAAAGTGCAAAGCATAAGTGTCTGTGGAGATCTCACCGACAAATGGGATATTTATACAACTCTAACCCCAAGTTCAGGGACCATCATGTCAGATGGTGAGGAAATATCGTAAGAGCCAAAGATTATGGAGGGTCAGAGTAAAACAGCATCTTCTGGACATAGCAGAACTGGTGCTCTCATAAAATCAGAACAGTTGTGGTTTTGTGTCTAAAACCTGAAGAGGATTAAGAGACTCGGCAATCTCAGAAGGACCCAGGATTCTGCATCCCATGCTGAAAGGCTATGACATTTGGTGGCTTCAGCAGAAAGAAGAAGTAAATATTTTAATAGTATGGGTTTTTTTTTTTTTTTGTAGCTTGACTATGCTGTAGTAGATGGACCCACACATAAAAATATGGGTAGCACAAAATAAATGTATGGGATTTGGAGAGGGAGGGAGTGATATGAGGATAGGCCTAGGAGGAGTGTCAGATGAGTGTGATAAAAGTGCAATGTACGAAATTATCAAAAGTTTAATTAAATTATTTTATTACAACAATCTACAAGCATGTTAGAAATAAAAATAAAAATGACTCATCATTGCGTTACCAAAAATCTCCAGCATGTGTTATCTTACTTAATGTTAATTGTTAGACTTTCTGTCAAATGCAAAAAAAAAAATTATATAAATATCCAGTTAAAACCTACAGCTTGGAATAGTAGGAAACAGCAATGTATCCAATAGGAAAGGTTAAAGAAGTAGTGGGTATAATGTGAAGAAACTTGACTCTTAACTGATAGAGAAGACAAATTAATCTGATTGGAAAAAACATCTAAATTATCCGACTTAATATAAGTTGATGTTGGTATGCAAAACACCACCATTCAAGTGTAGTCATTTAAATGAGTAATGTCCTTGATAGTGTCATGTATTTGAACATGTGGTCCTCAGTGGTGCTGTTTGGGAAGGTTATCAAAAGGTTAGGATGTAGAGCACTTTTGGAGGAAGTACATTGCTGGTGTGGACTCTGAGGGTTTATCATATTTACCTTCTTGTTGTCCTCTCCTTGCTTTCTGTGTACAGACCAGATGCCATCAGCATACTTCCTGCTGCCGCCCTCGTGCCTGTTATTGCTGTGATATCCCTGCCATTATTTACTCTACCTTCAGAACCATAAGCAACAAAGCCTTTCTTCTTCAAGCTGCTTTTGGTCATAGTATTTTGTCAAGCAACAGAAAAATAGCTAACACAACAATCAAAGGGTAGTTTTGTAATACCCGATTTGGAACTAGAGAGATGGTTCTGTGGTTAGGAGCAGTAGCTGTTCTTGAAAATAACCTTGTTTCAGCTCCCAGAACCTAATTGCTGGATCACAGCTACCTGTAATTCCAGCTCCAGCATATTCAGTGCCCCCTGTATTCATGGAAGCTAACTCATATGTATAAAATAAAAAAGAATATCTATCCTATTCAAAATATCTTAGTTTCCTCTTTGTCTTTTATTCATTCAATTATTTTCAAAAATTTGTAACTAAAAATTATATATATATATATATATATATATATATATATATATATATATATATATATATATATAATGTTGTAGAGTCCCATTAAATTGTGTAATTAATTAAGACATAAAAACATAATACCCAATATTATTGTTTTGAAAATATCATTGAATATAAGAAAGAGTATTTTTGTTACTTTGAAATGTAACAATGAGGTGCTTTGGAAATCTGAGATTGTCCATTTTGATTTATCTGTTTCTAACAAATTCAAATTAAGAAAAATTTCTTTGTTATACTGTATCATGTTAATATGCTATATTCTGTCTGTACTCTAAATATTTATGATTTAACAATCTGAAAATCATTATTTTTAGAGATCATTGATCTATTTTGAGATTATATTAATATCAATTCCATATAATTATACAATATTAAATATTCTACTAATTTCTAGAGCTATTGTATTCTGTATCATTAATAAACATAACTCTAAAGTTTTCAGTATGAAACTAAGCATTGTTCTAGTATGTTAGGAAACAACTGATTAAAATCACAATGTGCTGTTTTGGATAAAATATCAGTGGTAAAATGTAAATAAAAAGGCAAATTGCTTCATTCATCATGCGTTTTAAGCAGTTAAAATGAATGAACTCTCCTTTGAGGAAACATCTGACTAAGCAAAATAATGGTTATGAGTTTGGGAAAATGTTTAATGAACTTACTGGTTAAAATGTAGTTGTTATTTCAGAGCCCATTATTGTATATTTTAAATTAATTGAGTCTTCTTTGCTGAGAGATTTTCTTTTTCGTTTTCTTGTTACCATACAAAAACAAGGTGTTTAGAAACTCATACTGAAGCCAGATAATAGGTCAGAAAATTAACACCTATTGTGCAATGCTGTTCAAAGAACTTATGTCATGGTTTTAGATATTTGAGTTCATATATATATATCCCAAAATTGGAAACAACCACATATTCTTCAGTAGGAGAAGGAATATATAAACCATGAAACAGTTACATGATAGGATATTTTTTCATCAGCATACAAAAGAAATTACCTATATGGCATGTGAAGAGTAGAAAACATTAAAATGCATATTGCCAAGCAAAAGAAGCCTGTCTGAGAAGGCAAAATACTTTGTAGTGCTAGCTATATTACATTTTGTGATGTACATAAGATATGAATTTAATTAACGTGACAACATAGCACTATACCATGGTCTACAGTATAGAGGATTTCCAATTTAATATAAACTATGTTCTTTGGTTGACAATGATGTGCCAGAGTTGGTGCATTCATTACAGAACAGTTGTACTACAATGGAGCCATGTTCTCAGCAAGGGTGATGGGAACTCTGAATTTACTGCTCAATTTTGTATAAGCCTAAACATGTCTTAGTGAATAAAATTTGAAAACAATGTCCTAATTATAATAATCACACTCACACTTGGATTATGGTCTATATATTCAAACCACATATTCCTAAGAATATTGTTGAGATCTTGAGTTATAAAGTCACACATTCAATAACTGAAGGCCACTAATGAGTCACGTAATTCTAACAACTAAATTTGTTTAAGCATGTGGTTTGTTTTTATTTGATTTTTTTCTATAGCTACTTGTATTTTGTGTTAATATTTTACTGTGTATTAGACATCAGATTTCAACACATGTACTAATTAAGTGAATTGATTTATTTTAAAGAAGTAATAAGGGGACACTTGCCAGGCTTGATGGAAAACACCTTTACTGATAAGCCATATTTTTAATTGACTGAAAAAAAAAATGTTCAAACTTCTGTTTTGATTTTGTTTTTTTGTTTTTTGTTCTTGTTTTTGTTTTTTTTTTTTAGACAGGATTTCTCTGTGTAGCTTGGCTGTCCTGGACTTGCTTTGTAGACCAAGGTGGCCTTGAAATTACAGGGATGCCCCTGCTTCTGTGTCTCTAAATGCTGGGATTATAGACCTGTGCCACTGTGTCTGGCTTCAAACTTTTTATATACATATTTCATTTATTATAATTTACTGACATTACATCCTGAATGGTATCCCCTCACTCTTATCTTAGCATTTCCACCATCCCTTCTTCTTCTGCCCTATTCCCCTCCCCTTGACCTCTGGTAGGGGGGTCCCTCCTATCCACAAGCATAGGAGATCTTTCAATCTTCTGACATCTTCATTTCCTTCTTCAGAGACTGTAAGTTTTTTTCCATACAGGTCTTTCATTTGCTTGGCCAGATTTATACCAAGATGCTTTATGTTCTTTATGGCTATTGTGAATGGTCTAGTTTTCCTACGTTCTTTCTCATTCCATTTGTCATTAGCATACAGGAGGGCTATTGACTTTCTTGAGTTGATTTTGTATCCAGTCACTTTGATGAAGGTGTTCATCAGCTGTAGGATTTCTTTGGTAGAATTTTTGGGGTCATTTATGTATACTGTCATATAATCTGCAAATAGTGATACTTAGATGTCCTCCTTTCCAATTTGTCTCCCCCTGATATCCTTTAGCAGTCTTGTCATTCTATCTAGGACTTCAAGTACTATATTGAAGAGATATGGAGAGAATGAACAACCTTGTCTTGTCCCTGATTTCAGTGGAAAAATTTGTTTCTCTCCATAGTTTGATGTTGGCTATAGGCTTGCTGTGTATGCTCTTACTGTGTTTAGGTATGTGCCTTGTATCCCTGATCTCTCTAGGACTTTAAATTAAATGGGTATCGTATTTTGTCAAATGCTATGTTAGCATCTAAGGAGTTGATCTTGCTGGTTTTTTTCTTTCAGATTTTTTTTGTACAGTTGATTACATTGCTGGATTTCAGTATATTGAACCTCCCCTTCATGCCTGGGATAATGCCTACTTGGTCATGTTAGATAAAAGTTTTGATGTATTCTTGGTTTGCAAATATTTTATTGAGTATTTTTTACATCAATGTTCGTAAAGGAAATTTTCTCTGAAATTATTTTTCTTTGTTGGACCATTGTGTTGCTTAGATATTGAGGTGAGTGGGGCTTCATACAAAAGTATGGTAGTGATCCTCCTGTTTCTCTTTTATGGTATGTTTTGAGAATTATTGGTATTAGTTCTTCTATGAAAGTCTGGTAGATTAAGCAATAAGTCCTTCTATCCCTGGGGTTTGGGGGTTGGGAGATTTTGATGACTGCTTCTATTTCCTTTGGGGATATAGGACTATTTAATTTTTTGCCTGATTTTGATTCAATTTTGATAAGTGAAATTTATTGAGACAACTTTCCATATCATTTAAATTCTGAAATTTTGAGGCATATAGGCTTTTAAAGTAAGACATGGTGATTCTTTGGATTTCCTTGGTATCTGTCATTATGCCTCCCTTTTCATCTCTGATTTTGTTGATTTGGATACTCTCCCTTTGCTTTTTAGTTAGTTTGGATAAAGGTTTGTCTATCTTGTTGATTTTCTCAAAGAACCAGATCATGGGCTCCTTGATTCTTTGAGTTGTTTTGTTTGTTTCTAATTTATTGATTTCAGCCCAGAGTTTGAGGATTTCCAGCCATCTACTCCTCATGTATGTGTCCATTTCTCTTTTTTTTTTTTTTTTTCGCTAGGGCTTTCAGGTGTTCCCTTAAGTTGCTTGTATGAGATGTCTTCAATTTCTTTTCGAAGGCATTTTTTTGTTGTTGTTGTTGCTGTTTTTTGTTTTTTGTTTTGCCATGAACTTCCCTATTATCACTGCTTTCATTATGTACCAAAGTTTTGGGTATGTTGTACCCTCATTTTCATTGAATTCTAGGAAGTCTTTAATTTCTTTCTGTATTACATGTCTGGCCCAGTTGTCATTGAGTAGAGCATTGTTCAGTTTCCATTATGTGTGTATGCTTTTTGTTATTTCTATTGTTGTATTTCAGCTTTAGTCCATGGTGGACTGACAAGATTCAGGGGATAATTCTTTGTATCTTTTGAGGCTTGCTTTGTGACTAATTATATGGTCAGCTCTGGGGAAGGTTCTTGGAAGTGCTGAGAAGAAGTTATACTCTACTGTGTTTAGGTGAAAAGTTCTGTGGATGTCTCTTAGATCCATTTGATTTGTGAATTCTGTTAGTTTCATTATTTCTCTATTTAGTTTCTACTTGGTGGTCTGTCTCTGGGAAGTTGATCTGATGTATTTTTATGCTATTTACTGCTTCCTATCTCTGCCCCACCTGTACCTTGTCTAAGAGCCTAAACTATTTGACCAATAAAAGGCCATCACACCTGGGCATGGCTAAGGTTCCTGGGCTTGGGGAGAGAGGAGATACCAGAGGAAAAGAGAGAAGAGTTTGCACTATCATGGTTTAGGTGGAGGAGAAGCACATTGCTGGCATGGATGGAGGATTTGGCCCACATGAAGAACATAAGCAAGTATATGGGTTATGGATGAGAAGTAGCTTGACAGAAATTATTACAACCAGATGGCATGGGATTGGAACAGGTAACCCATACCTCTGCCACAATGGGCAGTAGGTAAGAGTATTATTATCTGCCCTGCCCCAGGTTAACCAAGGCTATTTGAAAACATAACAGGTGTCTATGTCTTGATTTATTGCTTATGCATTATAAAATACTGTTGTAATAGTAATTATATGCATAATTATAAACATTATTATAGCACACTGGTAAATTAACTGCAACATCTCTCCATTGGTGAGAATGGGGTATTGAAGTCTCCTACTATTATTACATTGGTAGTGATGTGTGATTTAAGCTTTATAGGTTTTTCTTTTATGAATTTGGGTACCCTTGCAATTGGGGCATAGTTATTAGGGATTGTGATGTCCTCTTGGCAGATTTTTCATTTGATGAGAATGAAGAGTCCTTTCCCATCTTTCATGATTAATTTTAGTTGAAAGTCTATTTTATTATATACTAGAAAAGCTACTCCAGCTTGCTTCTTGGGTATATTTGCTTGTAAAAACTTTTTCCAGCCCTTTATTCTTAGATAATGTCTATCTTTGTTGCTGAGGTGTGTTTCTTGAATGCAGCAGAACCTTGGATCTTGTTTTTGCAGATAGTCTGCACTGTTAGTCTGTGTATTTTTATTGGAGAGTTGATAGATAGTAATGGCCAATGATTATTAGTTCCTTTTATTGTGGAATTGGTTGTGATAATGTGTAGTTGTTCCTAATTTCTTTTGATTTTGCTGCTGTGAGATTATCTATACCCTGTGTTTTCTTGGAATGGAGTTTTTCTTCTAATATATTCTGTAGGGCTGGCTTAGTGCATATTGTTTAAATTTGTTTTTGTCATGGTATATCTTGTTTTATCCAGCTATGGTGATTGAGACTTTTGCTGGATATAGTAGTCATGGTTGGCATCTGTTGTCTCATGTCTGCGTGACATCAGGCCTGATCCTTTTGGATTTCATAGTCTTTGTTGAAAATTATGGTCTTATTTTCATGGGTATGCCTTTATATGTTACTTGGCCTTTTTCCCTTGTTGCTTTTAATATCCTTTCTTTGTTCTGTAGATTTAGTGTTTTGATTATTATGTGGCAGGAGGAATATCTTTTATGGTCTAGTCTACATGGTGTTTTGTAAGCCTCTTGTATGTTTAAGGACATCTCTTTCTTTATGTTGGGGAAATTTTATTCTATGATTTTATGTAAAATATTTTCTGGTCCTTGGAACCTGGCATCTTCTTTTTTATCTTTTCTTATTATTCTGAGGTTATGTATTTGAGAGATGTATCTATTTTTTTCTATTGTAGCTTTTTTTCTTGAGATTCTCTCCTCCATTTCTTGAATTCCATTGATGATACTTATTGCTATGCTTCCTGATCTCTTCTCTAAATTTTCAACTTTTAGAGTTTTCTCATTTTATGTTTTCTTAATTGATTCTGATACTCTGCTTCCTAGACATAGTACAAACTGAACACTATCATCTTAGAATCTCAGTTTGAAATGTTTTTAATTTGCAAAAGTGTTATAAATTTATAATGTATGATATGTTAGTTTGAAATATGTATATAAGGAAATTTCTAGATGGACCTAAGTAAGGTACATAGGTAATAAATACATATATACTTATGCACACATACATATATACACACATATATATATAAATAGATAATTTAAATTCACTGAGAAAAATTATAACTTTATTCTTTCTAAATAGTGTTTGTTTGGTTTAACTCTATGAACAACAGGTTTGCATTTTCTTGTAAATGATATAATTCCATGATCTTTTAGCTAACAATGCCCAACTATATTTGTAATTTATTCATTCTTATGGGGAAGGTAATTTAGGCTGGTTCTGGCTCTCTTTTAATACAATTATATCTGCTATAAACCTGTGTGTGAAAGTGGTTTTGTACCAGGTATCTACAAAGGAATAGTATAGCTGCATCTTATGCTAATTCTACATTTGCTTTTTTGAGAAACCTCCATACAGAATTGTAGAACGGACACACCTGTTTAGAATATTTTCAGTCATCAGCATTGTACAATAGTTCCTTTCCCCATACCATCTCAGTATTACTTGTAATGTTTCTTGAAGCAAAACTCCAACAGAATGTAGAGCATTGACCTTCAGAGTTATTTGTACAATACACTGCCCTGCTACTTGATTGTATTTTATGTTTTGTGTTCAGTGTTTGAGTTTTTTGTGTATTATACATACCTGTACCCTGTTGTATGAATACATGGAAATGACTGCTTCCTGTTCTGTGGACTCTCTCCTCACTGTGCCAATCATGCATTTTCTGTGCAGAATCTTTTTTATATCATGTAGTCTTTTTGTCTTCTTTCTGTTATTTATTGGATATCAGAATCCTTTGTAGTTTGTACAATGACTTTATTTATTGTTTCAATGACATTTCCTGAGTGTCTATATGACACTAGATACTAGAATAAAGCATACCCAAAAGAATATTATTGTCTTTATGAAGCATATATTCTAAAGTGAAAAGTAATTAATAATTCTGTCTTTACATTGTGTTTACATCTCATCTATCAGGCACAGACATCAAAGTATTTGGTTATGTATGTAGTGTATTTAAAACAATTCAAGTAATTTTCAAATTGTATCACATAAGATTTATTTTTAATGTGTATATATATTTAAGTTTTGATAAATGTATAGTCAAAACAATAGCTTTTCATCTGTTATATAATAAAAATTCAATTTTAATAGAAAATTTTAACATGAGAACAAATCAAGTGACTCATAAGTTATAAATGCATAGTAGAGATCAGAAAGTCTAATATTAGGACTTATTTGAACACAGCAGGCAGAAATAAGTGCGAAGTACATTAAATAAATTAACAAGGAAATGAGAGATAGTAAATGAATACAGCAAAATATTTTGTCAATAAAATCTCAGCCTTCACAGGAACTGCAGAAGTATTAATCCATGAATAATGCCATTCATTCTATTGCTTGAATATATATTTTCTTTCTTTCTAGAATATAATATATTCAAGAAAAAAGAACTATGCATCCAAACACACACACACACACACACACACACACACACACACACACACACACCACATACACACACACTTTTCTAATTTTGTAGATGCTTAACTCAAAATGTTAAAAAGTAATTTCCAGTAAACAAAATTGGTGAATGTAACTTTTATTTGCCTACTATAATTGTTGCTCAAAGACCTACTACTTTCCTTCTGTTAATTTAGGCATTATCCTGGAAGCTTCTAGGCTCTGTACAATCTATAATAGACCTAGAATTTTTTCACCCTTTGAGACTTACTTCTTAATAAGATCACCCTTTCTATCTCTTTCTGAACTGTGGCTGGCTCATTCCACTCAGCTGTTCTGGCTCAAACTTCTCTCCAAGCTGACTGACTCAAACTGGCCTCTGCTAGTCTTTGACTGAATAGCTGCTCTTGACCCCAAACCAACTCTCTTTACTCTTTTCTCACTAACCTCTCTACTCTACTCAACTTTACTCCTTTATTTACTGTGTTGCCTTCTTTATTGCCCTCTGTATTTTACTGTATTATACTGTAACCTATTACACTGTATCAACTCTATTGTATTACTCTTAAGCAGATCCTTTCTTTTTCTATATGTTCTTTTTAGTTGTATCCTATCTCAGACTTACTCTGTCAAATATTTTTCTGACTCATAATTTTGTCTGCCCCTCAATTTTATTTCACTTTCAAGTTTGAATACTTTCTTCAACAAGTTAACTTAAACTTCATTGTTTGGGATTGAAAATATGTACTAAGGCCATGTTCATATTCCATCCAGATGGAGTAAGGGTGTATTATTTTATCTGGATCACATAGATCTAGAAGGACTTTGGATATGATTCCTTGCCAGAGAAGTAATGTAACTGGATTAAAACTCCCAGACATCTTCCCTGATTCTGATTAAAGTAAGAGATGTACGCAGTTTAACTATTACAACAGAAACAATTATCAATCCCATAAACTTAGAAGTCTAAATCTCCTTATGAAGATCTGTTGACAGAATGATACTACTTCATAAATGAAGTCCTGATTATCCATCCTTCTGTAAACTTTCATTTCAAGATTAAGGTTCACAATCTTCCACAGTGTCATGAATGAACTGCTCTTCAGCTGATTCTTTGAGCTGTCTTCATGCAGGTGGTCAGTTTTTGGCATAGACTGCTTTGTGGTCTTTCAGTGTCTCTCCATCTGTGAGTCAAGCCTTTCATGTGGAAGTTTATCTTATTTAGATTGGATCTTTATCAGTTTTAATGCAACCCACAGTCTTTCACTATGTGTGGAAATATAGGGAAAATCTTTTGTCAATCATAACACTTTCCTTGACTTGCATTCTGATGTTTCTACAATCCAGTGTCTCTCAGCTAATCTTATTTCTCTTTTCTGTGTATCAAGATACAATTAGATCTGGCTTCTAACCCATTGTCAATAGGATGTCTATCTTGATCCTCAATTTCATTAGGTACCAAAGGTTTACAACTAAGGGCCTCCTGTTCTCTTATTTCCTCTGTCTCCTATCTCTCTAGAGTCTGTATTATCATCGATAGTTTTTTGTGTTGTATGGTTATTTTTTTCTTGTTATACAGTTATTTTTTTCAATCTTTTTTGAGAGGACATATATAAAAATTGCAATTACACTAAGGTTCACAGTTGCATTAAGTACTGCAATGGCTTTTTCAAGTAATATTTCTATCTTTTCTTTGCTTTTAAGGAATCTGAAATGAGTTTCCCATTCTTTATTTCAGGAAAAGTCTGTCTATATAATTAAAATTGGGTGTCCTCCCCTCTGTCTCAGTTTCCTGGTACTTTTGGGGCCCTTACTGTAATTTGCTGTCTCAGAAGCTTCTGTTTTATTCCTTATTCTGTGCTCAAGCCTTTGGCAGCTCTAGAGACTATCAAGTCCCTCTGGGAATCCAGCAGAAGTTGAAGAACTGATATATCCTCTGGAGATGATACAAAATTAATTTCTCCTCTGTGGCTTTCTTTCAGATGTCTCTTGTCCTCTACAAGGTTTCTGTCAGATACCTTCTGCTTTATGCAATTTTGGTGCACTTTATTCTTCTCCAATCACACTGGAAGCCAAATGTAAGTGTAATTTTTATTCTCCTGATTGTGGTTGTTATCTCATAGGCTTAGTGATAAATAATCTCACCCTTTCTTGTCCTTTCTGATCTCTGGATGGCTAGTTCAACTCATTTGTTCTGACTCAAACTTCTCTCCATGCTGACTAATTTCAATCTGGCTTCTCTCAGCTTCTCAGTGAATTGCTCTGCTTGTCCTTAAACTATATCCGGAATTTTTTTTCTCTAATCTTCTGGTTCCTTCTTAATTTCTTAATCAGTATGTTTTCACCTGTGTCTAGCTTGTTTTCTTTTTGCAAGCTGTCTCTATATAGCTATTCTGGTAAAACTGGATCCTTCTCCCTGCTCAGCACTGCTATCTTAAGTCACTCCTCTTTCTTGTCTGTTCTTTTAAGAGTTGGACAATCCTACATCTGAGTCACTATTTCTCTGATTTGTCACTTTGTTGACCCCTCAATTATATCGCACTTTTAAAAGATGGGTGCTTTCTTCTACAAATAAACTTTACCATCTACTCATACAGTTCTACAAAAGGCAGTAGAAAGAAAACTTTAATCCAAAGAGAGTAGCGACACCTAAGGAAACAAAAGGAATAAATAATTCCAGACCAACAAATAAAAAAAGAAGAAAACATCATAAAAATGAAGCAAATCTTACTATTAATGACCTCAATTACCCAACAAAAAGACAGAGAATTACATATTGGATTTTAAAACACAATTTACATTATGGCTGCATTTCAGAAACACATCTTCTATTTTAAAATAGATGTCATCTCAGATAACAGTATGGGGAAAAACATATTCTTGGCAAATGGACCCAAGAAGCAAGCAGGCACAGTCATTTTACTATCTAGAAAAATAGATTTTAAACAAAAATTAATAAGAGGAGATAATAAAATACATTAAATATTCATCAAGGGGGAATATATCGAACACAAAATCACTCAAGTTCATAAAATTGATTTTAAAGCAGCTAAAACCCATATTGACCTCCAAACAAGGATAGTGCACTACTTTAGTGTTTCACTCCTGCCAATAGACAAATCTTCTTGACCCAAACTAAAGAGAAAAATGCTGAGATTAAATAATGTCATAAAACATATGAATCTACCATATCCTTACAAGATATTTTATCTGCATGCCAATATATATACCTCCTGCAAGTTTCCCAAAAATTGATCACATACTTGTCCACAAATGAAGTCTCAACAGATGCAATAAAATGAAACTAAGGTGCTATAACCTATATGACCACCATGGAGTAAAACTGGACATCAAATCAATGGATACAATAGAAAGGGTACAAATTCATGGAAACTTAACAACTCAAATGGGACAAGACAGAAATCAAGAGGAAATCAACCATTTCAGAATACAATGAAAATGAAAGCAAATATATCCAAACCTGTGGAATAAAATAAAGGTGGTTGTAAGAAGCAAGTTAATAACACTAGGTACCTAAAACTGAGGTAATAACACTAAGTACCAAAATATATAAAGAACTCAAGAAATTAAACACCAACAACCAAATAATCCAATTTAAAAATGAGGTACATTTGCTTGAAGATTGAATAATGTCTTTGTTTTCTAATATCTGAGTAGTAGTTCATTGTATAAATGGACCAGTTTCTTTATCCATCCCTCAGTTGAGGGATGCCTAAATTGTTTACAGTTTCTGATTATTACAAATAAATCTGCTATGACATAGCTGAGCAAATGTCCTCATGTATGATGGGACATCTTTCGGGTTTATGCCCAGGAGCAGTAAGATTGGGTCTTGAGAAAACTCTATTATGAGAAATTTTATGAGAAAGTGATAGATTGATTTCTAAAATGGTTGTTCAAGTTTGCACTTCCACCAGCAATGAAGGAGTGTTCCACTTTCTCCATATCCTCACCAGCATGTACTATCACATGAATTTTTTTCTATTTAAAAAATTTTACATATACATTTACATTATTACCCGTATATACAATAGATTACCTATCACATGACACAATCAGGAATTATATAAATGTTACATTCTTAGTGTTTTGGCTATTTATTTTTGACAGCCTTGAAGATACATCTTTTCTATCTTGGTGTGTCTAAATTTCTGAATGTAAATCAATCTCCATCACATATAGTCATTATCACCTTAGACTACCTATATAGTCCTAAAAACATCTTAACCACTAAACAATTAAGCTTAATTCTAAAACTAAGCTACCTGGTCTTCAACGCCCTCAGAGACTTAAGAAGGGATAAACTTGATTATCTGAGTATGCTGGGAGTGCAGGTTAGTAGCTTTCCAAATGAGAAGATGAAAGAAACAGTTTTCTACCTGAATACTCACTCAACACTCTGTAATGTTGGAGCATATTCTTCAACTTTCTGGCTCAATATATCTTACAGACATATTTGTGAGGCAGAAACCATTGAGAACTTGCTTACCCTGTCTTGGAATAGTTTGGCCCTCAACTCTGCCTGCATCCAAGCTTGCCTTTTTTTAGGCAGAGTTCTGTCTGCTTGTTTGGCATAAGGAGGGTCTCTGATGCCTATCATCCTCTTTGAATGTTAGTCATTCTGAAGGTGTAAGATGGACTAAAGGAGGGAGGGTGAGGAGAAGAGGGAAGAGAGGTGGAAGTGGGAAGAGATAATGGAGGAGGCTGCAATCAGGATGTAAAGTGAATAAATTAAAAAGATAAATTATAAAAATTGGGGTACATAACTAAACCAAGAATTCTCATCAGAGGAATCTCTAATGTCCAAGAAGCATGTAAAGAAATCCTCAGCTTCCTTAGCCATCAGGGAACTGCAAATCAAAGAAACTCTGAGATTTCATCTTACACCCATTAGAATGCCTAAGACCAAAAATTCAAATGAGAGCACATGGTGGTAAGCATATAGAGCAAGGAAAATAATCTCCATTGCTGGTGGGAGTCCAAACATGAACAACTACTTTGAAAATCAATCTGATGATTTCACAGAAAACTAGGAATGCTTCTATCTCAAGCACAGCTATACCACTCCTGTGTATATATCCAAAACATGCTCTATAATACCCCAAAGATACCTGCTCAATTATGTTCTTTGCAGCTTTATTTGTAATAACCAGAAACTGGAAACAACCTAGATGTCCCTCAATAGAAGAATGGATAAAAAATGTCTTGTACATTTACACAATAGACTACAACTCAGATATTAAAAACAAAGAAATATTGAAATTTTCAGGCAAATTTCCAGAGTTAGGTACCCTAAACCCAGAAAGACACACATGGTAATGTACTCACTTATATATGGATATTAGCTGTATAGGACAGGCTATCCATTCTACCATCCAGAGACCCAAAGAAGCTAAGAATCAAGGAAGGCACAAGGAAAAATGCTTGAATATCCTTCAAAAGAGGAAATAAAATAGACATCGGAGATGGATGAAGAGAGAACTGGGTGGGAGAGGTTCTAGGACCTGAAATGTGGGTGGGGATCAAGTAAGGATATTGCAGGCCTGAAAGCTAAGAAGGGTGGAAAGGAGAAAGGATAACAACTCAGGGGCCATCTCTGAGACAAGCTGGAGGTCCTGGGAGAATATGGGGTGACTCAAGCTGAGACTCTTAGAATATCTGAAGATTGGGAGTAAAGTAGCCACCTATATCCAGAAAGGACTTCCAGTGGAGGTATTAGAATGTCCACCCACCCACAAAATCTTCCATCCAAAATTTATCTAGCTCACAAGGTGTGCAGGGATAAAGATAGAACAGAGATTGAGAGAAAGGCCGAACAATGACTGGCACTACATAAAACCCACATCATGGAAAAAAAGTCAACCCCTGACATGGTTAACTATACTAAACTTGGAGACAGGGGAGCAATTAGCATAACTGTCCTCTGAGAATCCCCACCCAGTAACAGATTGAAACAGATGCAAATTCCCACAAGCAATCATCAGATGGAGCTCAGAAATTCTTATGGAAGAGTTAGGGGAAGGATAGAGGGACCTAGAAGGGAAAAGAATTTCAGAGAAAAAGAGTAACAGAGTCAACTAACCAAGGGCCATATAGGCTCACACAGACTGAAATGCCAGCTTAACAGCATGCATTGACTGTACCCACCTAGGTCTCCTACACATATGTATTTGATGGATTTACATGAATGTCTCCTAGCAAATAGAGTGAGGGTTGTCTCTGACATGGAATCTATTGCTTGCTTTTGGAACCAGTTTCCTGTAACTGGGCTGCCTTGTTGGGCCTCAGTGAAAGAGGATGCATTCAGTCCTGGGTGGATTTGTGGGGGGCCTCCTGTTTCTGAGGAGTTGGTGAGGGAGGAAGATGGTGGGGACAGGAGGATATGAAAGAGAGTGCTTTGATAGGGAAGTGAAGTGAATTAAAAGACTATCAAAGTTAAGTCAAGACCAAATGAGTGTTGAAATGATTATTATTATTTAATATTTGTTCATATGTTTAGTATAATAAGTTGTTCCCTCTTTAACCAGGTATATACCAAAATACCACACAGAAAGTTTAGGATATATTTAGTTAGCTTAGACCACAATAATTGTTCCATCCTAAACCTCCCTGCTAGTATAGCTTCCTCTCATTTAGATTTCCCACATTATACTCATATCCTAGGTCCAGTTCATTTTTCCTGATGTTTGCCAGTCTTCTCCATGAGGCTCCATCTTCTTCTTTTTTGTTCTTACTCCTCTTTCTCCTCCCCTCTCTGTACCAGTATGCCCCACCCAATCACCTGTTTATAGCTCAGCATAGGCTAGTTGAGTTATATTGGCATTACAGAGATCAAATGGTGGCACATTTACACAAATTTCAGACAGAAGGTACTTTGGATAAACATCACAATGAAATGTCAGGATTGAAACTAGATAGTGGGGCAGAGAAATCAGCATTTGAATGAACAAGTGTAAACTGTACATAGTCCACAAGAACAATATGCCAACAGATGAGTAATTTAAATAGAATTAAAAACCCTGGTGAAAATGAAGTAGAATTTAAGAGCCCTTTCCTCCAAGAGAAGAAAAAAAAAAAAAAAAGAAGGCCCAGAGCCTAAGAGATTCATCTAGAATTCAATAGGTTTTCAAAGAAGAGTTGACATAAATATTCCTCATATTGTTCTTTACAATAGAAGCAGATTATATAATTATTTATACAAATCCACAATTACACAAATACCCCAACCACAGAAAGACTTAACAAAATGAAAACTACAGATCAATATTTGTGATGAACATAGGTGCAATTATTTTCAAATATATTTGCAAACCAAATCCAAGGACAACACATCCAGAAGATTTTTCACTGTAATCATGTATTAGACAATCCAAAGATACATAAATAGTTCAACATATGAAAATTGAGAAATACAGCCCATCATATAAACATACAAAAAGATAAACATCACATGATTACCTCATTAGAAGCAGGAAGAGCCTTTGACAAAATACAACATCCCTTGTGATAACAGTTCTGGAGAGATTATGTGTATAGGGGGCATACTGAAATATAATAAAGGTAATCTTCAGCAACCCCAAGCCAACATCAACCTAAAGGAGGAAAACCCAAAACATGTACATTAAAATTAGGAGCAAGACAAGGTTGCCCACTCTCTCCATGCCTATTTCATATAGTACTTCAAAACTCAGATAGAGCAATAAGACAAGTGAAGTAGATCAAGGGGATGTAAATCAAGAAAATAAGAAGTCAAAGTATGCTTTTTATATATGATATTAATATATACAAATGGCAATAAATACTCTACCAGGAAACTTCAACAGCTGGTAAACACTTTCTGTGAACTTAATACATGAAAATCAGTAGCCCCTCTATATACAGATTACAAATGGGCCATAAAAGAAATCAGGGAAGCAACATCTTTCACAATAGCCTCAAAAATATCCTGGAGTAACTGAAGTTAAATAAGTGAAAGATTTGTATAATAAAAATATTAAAATATTGAAAAAAACTACAGAAGACATTTCAGGGTAAAAAGATTTTCCATATTCATTTATTAACAAGACTAATATAGTCAAAATTGTCACTCAACCAGAGGGCATCCATAGATTTGGGTCAATCTTCAACATTCCAGCACAATGCTTTATAGAAGTTGAAAAGATGGATGGAAGAAATTCAAGATGGGGAAGCCAAACACACACCATGTTTGATAAAGAGGACAACAGTGACTGTAGAGCAGTCTGTAGAGCAGACTTTAGAGCAACCTGAGGACCAAATTGAGAAGTACAAAACAGCAGTACAAGTTGTATGGAGCACGGACTAGTCTAGCCTCAGGCCACATAGCAAATCCACAGAAAGTTCCCTTGGTTCCTGCAGACAGAGCCACCTGTTCCAAGGTCCAGCCACAGCACACTTTTCAGGAGTGTAGTTTCTGACCTCCAGTGCCCAAAGGGAGCTGTGTTCTGTGGAAAATCCAGTGTCTGTGGCTGCTGGCCTACTAAAAACCACACAGCCTAGAAAACAAACACATCTGACCTCAGGTCCTCAGGCTAACTGACAGAAGCTTCCTTGGTCCCCACAGGCATGGGTGGTGGACAGGAACTGGCAGAAACAAGCATGGTCTGAGTGCAATCTCTGACCTCCTGGGCCCAGGGCTAACAGTGGGCTGCTAAATCACCAGGATTACACCTAGCCCTCTGACCCCTAGAGGCAAGCTGGCCCACTGGAGCAGTTCTCTGCTCTTATCTTTCCACTTGCTCCCCAGATTACCTGCTTTACAGTCAGGGAGCCAGTAGAAAAAGTGGACTAAACATATGGACTTGATCTCCTTGGATAATAAACAGAAAGCCAAAGAGACAGTAATCTCAGCAGAAGTGAGTAGGGGGTGTGACAAATTCCCATTGTCTATACCTACTACCAAGCTGTCTGACCATCAGAGACCAACAAATTAACTAACACCAGAGACATCACAATGGGAAAAGGTCAGCATAAAAACACAAGTAACAGGTTCCAGGATCATTTGATAACACCAGTAGCCAACAGTCTCATTGCCACAACAAGCCCTGAAGATAATATCACATCAGATTCTCAGGAGAAAGACTTCAGATCTGAGGTTATGAAAATAATAGAGGCCTTAAAGGAGGAAAATGAATCCCTCAAACTAGAACAGGAATTCACAAAGGAAAAAAATGAAAGAATTGAACAACTCACTTAAATACATTAGTGAAAGACAAACTACAATGAAACAGGTAAAGAAAATGAATAAAAGTATTCAAGACCTAGAAACAGAGATAGAAGCAATGAAGAAAACACAATCTGAGACTATCCTGGAAACAGAAAACCTAGGGAAGAGGGTAGTATCTATAGACATAAGATTCACCAACAGAATACAAGAGATGAAAGAAAGAATCTCAGGGATAGAAGATATGACTGAAGAAATCAATACAATAGTCAAAGAGAATGTTAAATCTAAAAAGCTCCTAACACAAAACATCCAAGAAATCTGGGACACTATGAAAAGACCAAATCTAAGAATAATAGGAATAGAAGAAAAAGAAGACTCCCAGCTCCAAGGCCCAGAAAATAATTTCAACAATGTCATAGAAGAAAACTTCCACAATGAAATGCCCAAACATACACATGAAGGCCGTAGAGCTCTGAATAGATTGAGCCAGAAAAGAAAATCCTCCAGCCACATAATAATCAAAACACTAAGCATACACAACAAAGAAAGAATATTAAAAGCTTTAAGAGAAAAATGCCAAGTCCCATATAAATTCAAACCTCTCACAATTACACCTGACTTCTCAACAGACACTATGAAAGCCAGAAGAGCCTATAAAGATGTCATGAAGACACTAAGAGACTACAGATACCAACTTCCCATCACCATATAAGGAGAAAACAAGATATTCCACAATAATAATTAGTTTAAG
Source organism: Acomys minous (assembly GCF_964271855.1). NCBI lineage: Eukaryota > Metazoa > Chordata > Mammalia > Rodentia > Muridae > Acomys > Acomys minous. The sequence continues at coordinate 81,971,538 of NC_140492.1, read as the reverse complement.
CAGTACATAGCCACAAATCCAGAACTACAGAAGAAGCTAGAAGGAAAACTCCAACCCAAGAAAGATAACTTCAGCCAGGAGGACAAAAGAAATAAACAAACCAACAGCTGCAAAAATGAAGGAAAGGAAGCTCACACACACACACACACACACACACACACACACACACACACACACACACACTACCACTACCAACATAAAACAAACAAACAAAAAAAAGGAATCAACAATGACTGGTCTTTATTCTCAACATCAATGGAGTCATCTCCCAAATAAAGAGACAAAGGTCTTGGCTCCGATTCTTTTATGATTCTACTTAATTAGGGATTTATTAAAGGCATATACCTCCCTTACAACCCAACTACCATAAATAGGAGAGAAAGGAAATTAAGGCGAACAAGAGTGAAACCTTCTGATTATCTATTCTGCAGGGCAATTCCACTGGCATAATTCTCAGGAGTCTAGCAGATCATCTATTTGACAGAAGCTGCACCAACTATGGGCCAAACCTAGAGGTCTCCACTGAGCTCCACTCAGACACCACTGCCAAATCCTCCAACTCCATGCACCATGGCCTGGAACCTTCAATTTCTCTCTCCAGTTCCCTAGTGTCCTCTCTCTCTCTCTCTCTCTCTCTCTCTCTCTCTCTCTCTCTCTCTCTCTCCTGCCAGCTTCCTCCTCCTAATCCATGATCCTTTCCTGAGGCTGGTACTACCCTTGCACTGATCCTTCCTCTTTCTCTGAGTCTATCTAAGATCTTTAGCAGTTTGTAGAGACACAGTCTTAGTGGGGTCAAGCAGACCAAGACTATTTTCACCTTGGGCCCAGATTAAGGTAAGGTCATATTCTCTTTACACACACACAGGCTAAAAGAATTGATGTAAAAACAGGACCCATCATTCTATTGTATACAAGAAACACACCATAGCAATAAATATAAACATTACCTAATAGCAAAGGGCTGGGAAACCATATTCCAGGCAAAAGGATCCAAGAAACAAGCTGGAGTAGCCATTATAGTGTCTAATTAAACATACTTTCAAATAAAACTAATCAAAAGAGATGGAGAAGGACACTTTATACTCATTAAAGGAAATATCCCAAGAGGATATCTCAATTTTGAACATCTATGCCTCAAATTCAGAAGTACCCACATTCATAAGGGAAATATTACTAAAGCTGAAATCACACATCAAACCCTACACATTGCTAGTAGGAGACATTAACACCCCACCCTCCCAAATAGACAGTCCATCAAGACAGACTAAATGGAGAAAGAATGAAACTAATGGACATCATGAATAAAATGGATCTAATCTATATCTATAGAACATTTCACCCAAACACAAAAAAATACACCTTTTTTTTTCAGCACATCATAGAACCTTCTCCAAAATTGGCCATCTACTTGGTCACAAAGGAAACCACAACAGATTCAAGAATATTAAAATATTCTTATCAGACCACCATGGATTAAAGCTGGAACTCAACAAGGACAGAAAGAACAGAAGGACTAACAAGCTCACGGAAATTGAACAACGCCCTACTCAATGACCTATGGGTAAGGGATGAAATTAAAAAAGAAACTGAAAATTTTCCTAGAATTCAATGAAACTGAAGGCACAAGATACTTATAGGACACAATGAAAGCACATGCTGATGAAGATGTGGAGAAAGAGGAACACTCCTCCACTGCTGTTGGGAGTGAAAAATTGTACAATCATTGTGGAAATTAATTTGCTGCTTTATTAGGAAATTTGAAATAATTCTACTTCAAGACCCATGCATACCACTCCTTGGTATATACCTGAAAGATGCTCCACCACTCAACAAGGACATTTGCTCAACTATGTTCATGGAAGTTTTATTTGTAATATCCAGAATCTGGAAACAACCTAGATGTCCCTCATCTGAAGAACTGATAAAGAAACGGTAGCACATTTACACAATGAAATATTACTCAGCCATTAAATACAAGGAAATCTTGAAATGTACAGGCAAAGAGACTGAACTAGAAAAGATCATCCTGAGTGAGGTAACCCAGACCCAGAAATGGAGGAAAAGTATATACTCACTTATAAGTGTACATTAGCCAAACAGAGGGGTCCTCTGAGAGACTCCACCCAACAATGGATCAGGGCAAATATTGAGGCTCAAAGCTCTAGGCAGAGCACTGAGTGTTGTATAGAAGTGTAGGAGGATGGAAGTTTCTGGGGGATCGGGAGCTCCACAGGGAGATCATCAAGGCTGGAGGAATTGGTCCCAGGGGGGGCTGAATAAACTGATGTACCAACCAAGGACAATGCATGCAGAGAAATTAGACACCTTGTTCATATGTAGCCAATGGACAGCTAATTCTCCACACTGGGGCCAGGGTGGGAGGGACTACCACTGAACTTCTGATCTGTACTCTGGTGCCTCTGATTTGATCACTGCCCCTTGGCAGTGCATCCTTGTCGACACAGAGAAGAAGGGGATAAAACTTGATGGACTGTGGCCAGAAGGTAGGCAAAGTGGCCTCCCCCATTCTGTCAGAGGCCTGGGGGAGAGAAATGAGGCAGAAGAGGGATGGAGGGTGCACATGGGAAGTTGAGAGTGAGGGGATAATGATTGGGATGTAATGTGAATAAATTATAATAAATAAAAAATTCAATTTAAAGCAAGTAAAAAAAAAAAAGACAAACTAAGTAAGTACTATGACTCAGAATACAAGCCAGAATATTATCAGCCATATCTAAGTTCCACACAGTGTACTAGTACTTGGCTAAATGTGTGAGAAATAAAGTACAAAAATGGAAAAAATACTTCTACAGATACATTTTGTTGATAGAATTGTATATTCTTTTTCTTTCTAAATCAAAACATTATAATTTATTGTTTTCATAAAAATGTTCTTTTTACTCTATTTTACTTTGTTATATTTAAATATTATCACTTTTCTAGTGAGATATTTTCTGGTGAGTGTCAGAAAAAGAGTACATCAGCATGGGAGGGGAGGTGGGAAGAACTGGGAGGAGTACAGGAAGGGGAAACCAAAATCAAATATCATGTGAGAAAAGAATCTACTTTCAATAAAAGGAAAATTTTATTTTGGAGTTATAATATGGTCAAGAACATGTATATGTGTTTGTACATTAAATAGAAAATGTATGTTTGTACAACATTTTACATGTCATAAAAGTGTAATTTCAACTATCTAAATACAGAAAATTACCATAAATGAATGGATAAATATATTAATATACTAATTGAATTGAATCTTACTCAAAATTAAAAAGAATAAAATACTGATGCATGTTATTACATGAACCTCACAAAATATCATTAGTAATTAAAGATGCCAAACAGAAAGGTCACATATTATATGATCCTTTTGATATGAAGCATTTAAAGTAAGCAAATCCATGAGATGGTGGGAAAAGTCACATATTTCCCGGACAAATGAAGAGGAAGCACATGAAAGCTTGATTAAGTTCTGGTATTCTTCTAACAGTGAACTTCTAAATGTTGCTGACAAGACAGTGGGAAAGGTTGTATAAGACTGGAGATGTACCAAAACGCAGTAGCATTTCAAAACTTAGAATGTTAGAGTATGTAAATTTTCTTTAAGAAAATTACAGTAATCTTATTTGGCTTATTCTCATAATTGGACAGAATTTTGAGTGAAGCAGTCATTATTTTCCCACATTATGAGTGTCTTATACCTAGGGTATTAGCTTTATGGCTTCCAACACTACGTGCTGAATCTTTATAAACTCCTATTGGCATAAGCCATAATGGTCATTAAGCCAATTCTAGTCATTTCTCTTCTTGTGAAAAGTTGACTTTCTAATATTAGTAAAATCTACTTTACTTACTTACTCAAAGTGAAGACCTTAAGTAGTATCTGAATTCACAAAAAGAATTCCCACATGTTTCTGGGAATCTCGTCAAGAAAAAAAAGGTAAAGAATTTGTATAAATATATATGTAGAGATAGAAGATTCATAGAAACTATAATAAAAGTACTTTCTTAAATAACTATGAAAAAGAAAGTTTATTTCTAAATCTAACATGGATACAATTTTTAAATTATTAAAATCTACCTTATAGTCTATTTCCAAAAACAGTGATATAATGAGTCCACATTAAAAATGCATGCATAATTTTTAAGCATTTTCTCCACAGGCATCATGGAGTTCAAGGACAATGGCATACTAAAATGTTGTACAATTGTCACAAGGGAAATTCCTAAAAGACTGGCAGTTTTAACTTACATTTGATAATCCCAAATAGTAACATGAAATAATGTAATTCAAGATAGAGCATATGAATACATTTGAATTTTTGTCTTTCTATATACACATCAATCTCTCTCTCTCTCTCTCTCTCTCTCTCTCTCTCTCTCTATATATATATATATATATATATATATATATATATATATATATATATATATATATATATATACGTGTGTGTGTGTGTGTGTGTGTGTGTGTGTGATTTCTCACTCTTTCCTGTGTAATTCCTGCATTTCAGGAAAAGATCATTTCTTTTCATTTTAGTTTTTACTTTTCAGCAGCATTCTTCTATTGCTCAAGAATTTTATAAAAGCCTAGGCTGAGCTTTGAAAAAGTCAATTTTCTGTTCCCTCCCCCCACAAACCTCTCTCCTGGCTAGCCTATTGTGATGCTCTCTCAATCCTATGTGTTCTTTTTTAAAACCCACTGAGTTCAGTTAATGCTGCCTATATGTACATGAATATAGGCCCATCTCCTGGAGCCTGGATAGCTACTAATGGGCTGCATCCCTGGAGAAAACTGAAAGTTCCTCTCCCAGGCACTGTCAATTTTCATTAGCTCCTCACTTGCCAGGAAGGAGAGATTCTTACGCACCTCACTCCATACGTGGAAGTTTTTCTGGATTGATCCTGTGGATACAAGTCACAGCTGCCATGAGTTCATAATGTTGCTCTCCCAGTTGTATCCAGAAAACTCTTTAGATATGATCATCTACTGCTTCTGACAATATTTTTTCCCCTTCTTTGAAATTAAGAGTTCATTAGTAAATGACATACCAAATGATGCTTGGAATCATGGAGTAAGACCTGTACGTTGTGTGGAACAAAATGGGTTACAGCCAATCCGCTTACATACCCATGTGTAGACATTCAAGCATTCATCACTATTGAGTGGAAATTAATTATGCGTGTGTGTGTGTGTGTGTGTGTGTGTGTGTGTGTGTGTGTGTTGACACCACTTTATTTAGTATTAGGAACACATGTTCCAGAGCAAGTATGCTTATGGAGGATAGAGGTCAACTTGTCAGAAATACTCTCCTTCACATGTAAGTACTGGGAATGGAACTTTGGTAATTATGTACCGAGCCACCTTCTGGCCCATTGAATATATTCTAAAGAGAAAGAGTTAATCTCCATTGTTATGCATTATCATCACATTTATTACATTCTAATAAATGATTACAAACTGTGTGCACAAGAGAAAACACAATTGTATGTTTGTCAGATGATTTGAAAAGAAAAAAGAAAGAAATAGAAAAAGAGAGATTGAGAGAGAGAGGATAAGAGAGAGAAATACAGAGAGACAGAGAGAAAGAAAGACAGAAAGAAAGAAAAAAAAGAAAGAAAGAAAGAAGAAAGCTAAGAGTTGGGAACAAAGTAAATAACATGAAAGAAGTCAACATAATTTCAGAAAGGTGCCAGAAACAACTGGCATAAATTTGAAAAACTAACCTTGCAATATGTTTGTCTAATGTTTTAAAACAAAAATTTAGTTTGCGCTAATTCTAATAATTAAAATACACTGACTTTGCTGTATTATTTCAAACTGTAATTTAAATGATTTTTAATGAAAAGAAATATTTAAAAATTAAGAACTTATTTACTATTCTTTTGTGTGTTAAAAATTTAAAGGTGATTTTAATACCCTGTGTTTTTAGATTTGAGCTGGCAGCCAGCAGTTGAAACTGACATGTGAGAGCTCTAAGTCCCAGATGCTAGCTACCAACTGCCTTTTTGTTCTTGTTTCCTTGGAAACCGAGGTTAGTTTCATGGAAACAAGGTAAGTACAACTTTTACAGCAGAGAAGTGGGACGCTCCCTTGTCTTGTTTGCCTTATTGGCTGGGACTTCCAAGTACAACTTCACATGGCAGAGTGAGGTTGGAGACAGTTGAGGCACAAGCGGTTTACAGCAGTGTATCAGTGCATGTATGTGGATTAATCATATGTAAATTTAGTATGGAACCCAAATACAATATTAATGTATAAAATGAAAATAATCAAAACTTTTATCAACGAAAAATCTGGCCAGGCTTCTGACAGATAACACATCTAACAAGATGCGTTCACGCCTTCAGTATTGGCAAAGAGGCTATTACAGGGTGATTATGTGTGCCAGAGGTTCTCTCAGATGATTGGCTTTCTGGTCATGACACTGGCTCCCCTGAAGTAATTTTTCGGGGGTGGGGATACATGGATATAAAGAGGAGGGCAAATAAAAAGAGACATTCTCCAGCCACTAGTTTTTGTAAAACTCTTTCTGTACTACTCACTCCCTCTGGAGCTAAAAGCCACTGACCCTATAAAAAGAGCTAGTTTTAGGGAAGGGACAACCAAGACTCAGGAAAAAAGAATTGTGAGATTCCTTTTTGGCATCTGAGCAGGATGTGAGATCCAGAACCTGTGAGATGCAGACACTGACAAATCAGAGAATCCCATGTTGAACTTGCCCCTGTCGCCTTTCCTTTATACAGGTGCCTTTTTGAGCATCACAGGAAGTTTTGGAAGATAAAACTTTCAACAGTTGTATGAGTCATCTTCTAAATGGTATATATAATTTGTCCAGGATTTGCATATACCTATTGAAATATAAAATAATTAGTATATATTATTTCATTGTTTCAAAATGTTTTTATTTAACCAGTAGTGATGTTCGTGCTTGACTTCAGTGTAATTAAGAGAATTTATTTTTAAAAAATTAATCTTGTAAGTGCCAAACCATATTGTGTGGAGACTCTTTGTATTGCTGAAGTGGATTTCAGTTGAAAACAAAGGCTGTAAATGCTCACAGTGACATCTGTTACCTGTTTAAATTACATTAAAACATACATTATTTTTAAAAGTGGAATTAATTGACTCTTGGTAAATTGTCAGGGTTATCAGATATTTAGAAATTCTGTCTGCTTAAAATTATGATAAAATCCGGAAGTTTAAAGGCAATTTTTATTTCTGTGAATCAAAGAGTAGTGATTAAATGTAAGGTTCCTTCAGTGGTGTTCTGTCACAGCCTTCATGTTTCCCGTCACACTACATATGGTCCAATTGTTTACAGATTACAAAAAAAAAGAGAGCCCTGCTCAGATGTTAAAGCAAGATGTTTTCTTCACTTGGAAATGGCAGGCTGACTGCCAATTTTTACGATTAGTTATTCTGTGTAAAGAGGGGGAAAAAAGAAGTTTAATTATCACAATTTCTTGTGTTTGGACATTGCTCTGTGATAGGCTATCAACCTGGGAAGTGACAGGAGTGAACTTTGGTCCATGACACTGGAGAAAGACTCTTGCAAAGGCAGCTTTCTGCAAAGTATAAGGAGTTGTAAAATAGGAAGGACAAAGCATCTTCACCAGAACTAGGTATCAAAACAACAAGGGAAAAAGCAGCCTGTCAACGAAGCCATTTCCCTAAGGCACCTTCTGGCAGACCAAATTCTGCACTGTTAAACAACACCACTGCATGCAGCATGACTGCTCCTATCAGTGGGTCACTGACTCCTGAAAAAGACCTGCTGATGGAGGTTGAGTGATTAAAGGAGGACAAGAGCTGGTGGTAGAAAGACTCCTGCTCAGATGCCAAATCCTTGATTGCATGAGCTCAAAACAGGTATATGTATACTTTAGAGGAACTGTTCAGGCCTGCGTTAAATTATAATGTGTTGCTATTAGTAATTTGTAGAAAATACACTAGTGAACTTAGCATTCTATATAAAGGTTGTAAGTGTTCATCAGCCTTCTAACTTGTCTTATTTATATATGATAGTTGATTTTTAAATTACCTCTAGGTATGTAGTAAAACACAATAATAATGGATGTTCCTGGGATAGAGGACCACATCCTATGCAGAGGAGAAGACATCAGTTAAATGACCTCATTACAATTTGGTTTGCTTGTAATATAATTCTCAGTTGAGAATCAGCATTTTAAAAAGTACCAGTGATAAATATGTATTCGGGGACAAATTGTGCTAATACACTCTCTGAAAGAATTTCAATTTTCCCTTGTTTTTAAATACTGTGTACTTATGTGTAGAAGTAGATTGGGCCCAGCCTTCAGAAATTTAACTGAACTTGAGTGGCTTTGAATAATGTTTCAATGTTGAATAAATAAAATGTTTAATGTTGAATAAATAAAATGACTTATATAATTCAATTTGGATAATTCCAGAAGCTTGCATCTCTTTGAAATTATGAAGAATTACCTATGGTTTGATAATTTGAAATATGATTATGTTTCAAGGTTGGAGTGGAGAGGACATTCAAATGTCAGTGGACAGGTAATGGAAATTGAAGTTATATCTCTGAACTTCTAGTTCAATTTTCTTTTGTAATTGTACTAATTTCATTGCAATTCTAACAAGCCTATTCTATATCATGATTCATTCATGTTAGATTAAATCATTTCATTCAACTTTATAAGGACTGAGCTAATTACTTCAAACATGTCTAATTTACTTTCCACATATGTTTTATTACTTATGTTTATTTTCTGCTAATGATTTTTATTTTATCTTAAATGTGTTTCAACTATTTAAATAATATATCAATATGTTAAAATGAAATTTAAAATACTATACATAGTGGTATTACCTATATTTGACCCATTTTAACTCAGTAAAATTTATAAATATTTGTGACATTATGATAATTGTGACAATATAATTACAAGATTATCCTCTCAAGTCAAATATCTCCTCAATATAATCTTTTTGCTCATATAACATAACATTACATGATGCTTATATAGACATGTTGCTAGGAGTATCTGCTAGAGTTCCCCTCATATACTCCCATAAGCCTACCCTGACTTATGGTCTTCAGCTTGTCAGAGATGCACCTACCCACTATTTCTCTTTTCCCTGAAGGCCTTCTGCCCTTCTGCCCCTATGCTCCCCAGGTCTGACCTCCACCCTCATTTCCCTCTGTGCTCCCTTTCCTACCTTATTCCCTCTCTTTAATAACTACCTCTGTCTTTTCTGTTTCCCCTTCTGAGTCATATTTGAGCTTCCTCCCTGAGATACTCCCTGTTACTTATCTTCTTTGGATCTGTGCATTGTAGTAGGTTTATCCTCTACTGTAAGGCAAAAATTCACTCATTAGTGATACATACCTCATGTGTCTTTCTGGGTCTGGGATATCTCACTAGGGATGATCTTTTTTTAGATCAATCCATTTTCCTGAAATGTCCATGATTTCTTTGTTTTTAATAGCTGTGTAGTATTTCATTGTATAAATGGACTACAATTTCTTTATCCATTCTTCCATTGAGGTACAATTAGTCTGTTTGCTGATTCTATTAGGAATAAAGCTGTTATGAACATAGTTGAGCAAATGTCCTTGTTTTATGTTAGAGCATCTTTTGGGTGTGCCCATGAGTAGCTACCTGGGCCTTGAGGTAGAACTAATTTCAACTTTCATGAAAAATGCCAGGTTGATTTCCAGAGTGGATGTACAAATTTACACTCCCACAAAAATTGGTAGAATCTTCCCCTTTCTCCACATCTTTGGCAGCATGTGCTGTCACTTGAATTTTTTTTATCTTAGCCATCTGATATGTGTAGGATAAAGTCTCAGAGTTGTTTTGATTTGCATTTCCATGATGAATAAGAATATTGAACATTTCTTCAAATGGTTCTTGGCCATTCAGTTTTCCTCTTTTTTGAATTCTCTGTTTAGCTCTGTGCCCCATTTTTTAATTGGGTCATTTTGTCAGTGTTTAATGTTTTTGAGCTTTTTACATATTTTGGATATTAGCTCCTTGTTGGATGTAGGATTGATGAAGATCTGTTCCCAATCTGTAGACTGTCATTTCATTCTCTTGACAGTGTCCTTTGCAATACAGAAGCTCTTCCATTTCAAGAAATCTTATTTAGTTATTGTTTATCTTAGAACCTGAGATCTAAGGTTCTGTTCAGGAAGTTGTCTCCTGTGCCAATGAGTTCAAGACCCTTTCCTACCCTCTCTCTTCTAATAGATTCGGTATATACAGAGTTACGTTGAGGTCTTTGATCTACTTGGACTTGAGATTTATGCCGGGTGACAGATATGAATATGGTTGCATTTTTCTACATGTACACATCAAGTTAAACCAGCACTATTTGTTGAAGCTACTCTTTTTTCCATTGTATGGATTTGTCACCTTTGTCAAGAATAAACTGTCAGTATGTGTGTGGGTTTATTTCTGGGTCTTCAATTCAATTCCTTTGGTCCACCAGTCTATTTCTATGCCACTACCATGTAGTTTTTACTCTGTAGCTATTGCCCGAAATCAAGGATGAAAAAAATGTCCAGAAGTCTTTTTTATAGGATTGTTTTAGATATTCTGGTTTTTTTCATTTGTTTTCCCCTATGAAGTTTAGAATTGTTCTTTCAATGTCTGTAAAGAATTGTTTTAGAATTTTGATGGAGATTGCATTGATCTGTAGATTGCTTTTGGTAAGAGGGTAATTTTTACTATGTTATTCCTATTGAAATATGAGTATGGGAGATATTTCCATCTTCTGATATTGTCCTTATTTTTTTTCTTCAGAGATATTTAGTTCTTGTCATAGAGGTCTTTGACTTGCTTGGTTAGGGTTACACTAATATACTTTATACTATTTGTGGCTTTCCCAGTCTTTTATACCAACATGCCTGGTGCTTAAATTGTGGTAAGTTTGTTCATTTGAAAAAAAAATGTGAGTAAGCCACTAAAAGTCTCAGAGCTCAAAATTCCCAGTGTGTTAACTACAAGAGATATGGTGCTTTCTAAGATATATTATAGATAGATAAATGTAGACAGAAATAGAAGCAGCCATTAAGTTTCCCAAAAAATAAAAAATAAAATAAAGGCCAAGGGCAAGATGGTTTCAGCGCAGAATTCAACCAGACCTTCAAAAAAATCTAATACTAATACTCCTCAAACTATTCCACAATATATAAACAGAAGGTTTACTACCAAACTCATACTATGAAGCAATAGTCAACTTACAATCTAAGCCACACAAAGGCCCAACAAAGAAAAAGCATTTCAGAACAATTTCTCTTATGAACATTGATGCAAAAACACTCAATAAAATACTCATAGACTGAAATCAACAACACAAAAAAATTCATCCACCATGACTAAGTAGGCTTTATCCCAATCATGAAGGAGTGGTTCAATATATGGAAATTCATCAACGTAATCCATCATGTAAACAAACCAAAAGAAAGAAACACATGATTATCTCCTTAGATACCAAAAAACAAACAAACAAACAAACAAACAAAAAAACATATTGACAAAATCCAACATTCTTGTTAGAGAGATCATGGATACAAGGCACATACCAAAAGGAGTAAAGGCAATATACAGCAAGCCTGTAACCAACATCAAACTAAATGAAGTAAAACATATCAATTCCACTGAAATCAGGGACAAGATAAGGCTGCCCACTCTCTCTGTATCTCTTCAATATAGTAACTGAAGTCCTATCTAGAGCAATAAGACAACTAAAGGAGATCAAGGGGATACAAATTGGAAAAGAAGAAGTCAATGTGTCACTATTTGTAGATGATATGATAGTATACATATCATCCCAAAAATCTACCAAGGAATTCCTACATCTGATAAACATCTTGAGCAAAGTGACTGCAGGCAAAATCAACTTTAAAAAGTCAGTAGCCCTCCTATCTACAAATAAAAAGTGAAAAGAAATTAGAGACGCTAGAAATTAAAAGTTAAAGAAATTAGAGAAACTACTCCCTTCACAATTGCCACACATACAGAAACAAACAAACAAACAAACAAACATAAGGTACCTTGCTGTAACTCTAACCAAACAAGTGAAAGACCTATAAGAAAAACAATCAAGTGTCTGAGGAAGGAAATTGAAGATGATATCAGAATAGGAAAGATCTCCCAAGATCATGAATCTGGAGAATCAAAATAGTAAAAGTGTCCATCTAACAAAAAGCAATGCAACCCCTTATAAAAACACCTATACTATCACGACCCCTCCAGTGGAGTCTGTGTGACAAATGTTACTGCACAACCTAAGGTGATGACTGCTGCCCAGGGAGAGCCTCCTGGGATGGGTCTGATGTTCCAGCCAGGAGTAAATGCTTGCAGTCTTCTTTTTACTCATTGTGTTGGTATATTCTGTCTTTATTGTTTTATCCTAACTTTACTCTCATATCAGAGCGTGAAACACCCTAAAATGGGACTGCAGCCAAGGACCATTCATGCCCTGAATTTACCACTAAGTTAAAAGAAACATGGCTAAGAATTAATCATCAGTTCATAATTTATATTATGACTTACAAATAAAGTTTTTAAGAAAACTCCAGATAGTGAGGCTCAGATAAAAAGAAGAACTAAAAAGCCAGGCGTGGTGGCGCATGCCTGTAATCCCAGCACTCGGGAGGCAGAGGCAGGTGGATCACTGTGAGTTCGTGGCCAGCCTGGTCTACAAAGTGAGTCCAGGACAGCCAAGGCTAACACAGAGAGACCTTGTCTCGAAAAACAAAAACAAAAACAAAAAAAAAAAAAAGAAGAAGAAGAAGAACTAAGAAAAAACTGTCTTGGCACACACATGTTTGCCATAATGAGAGAACACTGACATTTGATAAAGAAGGCACATGTGTACTGATACCAAGCTAATGACTTAAGAATGATGACAACACTATTACTTTGCATTCTGTACTTTGTACTCTGTATGCCTGATTGCTTCATTGACACTTTTGGAACTACTCCATGAAAATACGTGACCACAAAGCACTCCCCATTTCAAAAAACTATGTATAAAAATCTATATTGCTTGCCTGCAAAATACACGCAGACTTAAACTCTATCTTGGGTTGGTCTGCTTGTCACTTGCCTAATCTTTACTCACTGATGCTTCTAGGTCCATTCCCAAGGACCTATACCCAACTGAGACAGTCTATGGCATCACACAATTTTTCAGACCTAAAAATGTCAATTCTCAACTTCATATAGAAAGACAAAAACCCCAGAATAGCTAAAAGAATCTTGTACAAAAAAGGAACATCCTGATGAAAATTCATCCCTGTTCTAAAGTATTATGATAGAGCAACAGTACAAAAATGGTATTGTTCTGGCATAGAAATAGGCTAGTCAATCAATGGGATTGAATTGAAGACTCAGAAATAAATTGACACACCTATGGACACTGGCATTTTGACAAAGAAGTCAAAACCATACAGTGGAAAAAAAGATAGTATCTTCAAAAACGGCACTGGTCTAACTGGATGTCTACGTGTAGAAAAAAATAGATCCATATTTATTATTCAGCATAAAACACTAAATCTGTTAGAAGAAAAGGTGGAGAAGAGCCTTGAACTCATTGTCAGAGGAGACATCTTCCTGAACAGAACACTAACAACTTGGGCTGTAAGATCAACAATTAATAACTGGACCCTCTATATTGTCTACTGATATGTATCAAGATCTTCAGAACATAACACTGAAAAGTAACATTTACTTATTTAAGCATCTGTAGTCAGGCATTTAGAATGACTTCAGCTAGGTTGTCCTTGCCATTATGGGGTTCTCTGAAGGTTGCAGTCAAATTTCTGGCTAGAGCTAGAGTCTTCTGAAAATGAAGGGAGCAGGAGGCTTTATTTCCAACAAAGTTCATTTGTAGAGAGAAAAAAATAACTGGACCCTCATGAAACTAAAAAGTTTCTGTAAAGCAAAGAAACTGTCAATAGGACAGAACAACTTATAGATTTGGAAAAGATCTTCACCAACCCTACATCTGACAAAGGGCTAGTATCCAAAGTATAAAAAGAACTTAAGAAATTAAACACCAACAGAACAAATAATCCAGTTAAAAATAGAGAACAGAGCTAAATAGAGATTTCTCAACAGAGGAATATTTAATATCTTAAAAACACTTAAAGATTTGCCCAACATCCTTAGTCATCAGAGAAATGCAAATCAAAATGACTCTGAGATTCTATATTACACCTACAAGAATGACTAAGATCAAAATCTCAAAGATAGCACATGCTGGCAAGGATGTGGAGAATGGGGAAGGCTTCACCATTGCTGGTGGGAGTGCAGACTTTTGCAGCCACTTTGGAAATAATCTGGTACTTTCTCAGAAAATTGGAAATAGTGCTACCTTAATACCCAGTGATACCACTTCTGGACATATACTCAAAAGATGCTTCATCATACAGCTAATGACATTTGTTCAACTATATTCATAGCAGCTTTATTCATAATAGCCAGAATCTAAAAATAACCTAGATGTCCCTAAACTGACTAATGGATAAAAAACAAATCAAAACTGTAGCACATTTACACAATGGATTACTATTCAGCTATTAAAAACAAGGAAATCAGCCAGAACCTGGAAACAGCCTAAGTGTCCTTCAATAGAACAATGAATAAAGAAACTGTGGTACATCTACACTATGGAAACCTACTCAGCTATTAAAAACAAAGAATTCCAGAAATTTGTGGACAATTGGGTTGAACTAGAAATGATCATAATGAGTGAGTTCACACAAAAGCAAAAAGAGACAAATGGTATATACTGGAGATACTAGCCCAAGAGGCAAAGACTTTACTTACCAGGAAAGTGGGTCAGAGGGGAAGACATCCTATTGGGAATTTAGGTGAGAGAATCATGGGAGAATGGGGAAATAGAAGGATCCAGAGAGTCCTAGACACCTACAAGAAGAGCATTATGACTGGCAGATCTGGGTTCTGGGGTCCTGCTCAAACTATAGCACCAGCCAAGGAAAATATAGGCAGTAATCTTCGAACTCCTACCCAGACCTATATGATGGACAGGACATTCTACACCCTTGAGTGGAGAGTGAGGTAAGACTTTCATACGAACTCTGGTGCCCCATTTTTGACCAGGTCCCCTTGATGGGGAAGCCTGGTGGCACTCAAAGGAAGGATAACAGGTCACCAGAGACTTGATACTCTATGAGCATATACAGGGGGAGGAAGTCCCCCTCAGTCACAATCATAGGGGAGGGGAGTAAGGGAAAAATGGGAGGGAGGGAGGAATGGGAGAATACAAGGGATGGGATTACAATCGAGATGTAATATGAATTTATTATAATTAATAATGTTTTTAGGTTTATAGTTTCACTTTCTGATGATAAAAATGTGATTTTAGTACAAAACTTTGGATATCACCAAAATAGGATAGATGTTGGATGAAATATTTTCTCCCAGGGTGCCAAATACAAATGCACTGCACATTGTGAATATAACTCTTTTTTGACAGTTCTCATAATTGCTGTTATTGTATACAGTTTATTAGTGTTGGAGAAAAAGGTATGTTTGAACTAAAAGGGGGAAATGTAGTGAGAGTTTGGGTTTCTTTAAAAACCATGTTATATTATGTGAATACGTTTTTATTTTAACCTTAGGTATGAGATGGGACTCTGCTTCACAATGCATTATTATGGTTGGCCTCCTGCCCTACCAACGGTGTGATTTTGCCAGCTGAGATAGTTGACGTTTGGAATTTTTGGAACTTTTCAGAGAGAATAAACACCTGAGCACTGAGTGGGGCCCAGAGTGCTCCAAAGAGCAGTTTGAGAAGAAGGAGGAGGAGGAGAATGAGGAGGAGGAGGAGGAGGAAGAAGAAGAAGAAGAGAAGGAGGAGGAGATAGTTGACATTTGGAATTCTCGGAACTTTTCAGAGAGAATAAACACCTGAGCACTGAGTGGGGCCCAGAGTGCTCCAAAGAGCAGTTTGAGAAAGAGGAGGAGGAGGAAGAGCAGATGGAGGAGGAGAAGGAGGATGAGGAGGGGGAAATTCTGATAAATGTATTGTGCTGGCCTATATGAATCCAATGGTCTCAATCAGTAGAAAGTATTTTACAGAAGTCTATGCCCCTTTTACCCTCTAACTTCTTTCAACCACCTAGTGTTGGGATATTGGAATGGACTCCGGTGGAGGAGGGTGGTAGATAAATAGCTTTATACAGTACAGCTACATGTGGGACTGCTAAAGGAGGCACTGGGACTGTCTTTAACTATATTGTTTGTCCTTGGATAATTTTCCCCTAACTTGGCTGCTATTTCTAACCTCAATAGAATATGTACCTACTTTTATTTCAACTTGATTTGCCAGTGCTGGTAAGCATCCCTGGGAGGCCTCCCCTTTTCTGAGGAAAAGGGATGTATGGGGAGGGAAATGGAGAAGTAGGGACTTGGAGAGGAATCTTCTGTCAGGATATAAAATAAATACACAGAATGGGAGGACACAAGGGATGGGATAATAATTTAGATGTTCTATGAATAAATTAATAAAATATATTTTTAAAAAGAAGAAAAAATAAAATAAATACATAATTTAACCAATAAAAATAAGGCTGTGAAAGTAGGTTGACACCTAATGAAAGAATGTAGTAGTTGACATGGAGAAGGAGGTTTGAGATACAAAATGGTAATAGATGGAGTGGATATGTGTATTATAGAAATATAAAAGTTAAACTAGTTAAATTGTACAACTAATAGACAGTGATAAAAATACAAATAGTTAGAACAGTCTCCTGCATTTAATCCCACATTTGAAAATATGCATGTGAACGTGTGCATGTATGTCCATACATGTGCGTCTCTCTCTCTCTCTCTCTCTCTCTCTCTCTCTCTCTCTCTCTCTCTCTGTGTGTGTGTGTGTGTGTGTGTGTATGATGATGTGCCCAGGTATACATATGAAGGTAGGAGAGTAAACTAATAATATAGAGAAGTCAGTTTTTTCCTTGTACAATGTAGGCACAGGAGCTGAACTCTAGTTGTCAGGCTTGCAGCAAGAGCCTTTACCCACTGAACGACAATACTGACACTTACTTATCACTGTTGATACTCACACTACATTTGTGAGATAATAATTATGTTATACAGAAATATTTATATTAACATTTTGTATGGAAAAATGTGTTGATTTTGTAGTAGAACTTATTTTATTTTGTTTATAGATCATTAAAATATTTAATCACAGCTAGCATTTATTTTATTTTATATGATTATCATTTAACAAATAGGCAATTTACAATGTCATGTTTGTATCATAGTCCCTTAAACTTTAATGCCTTAGTTTCTTTTCCTTTTTATATAATAAAATACTCTGAAGAAGAAACATAAAGGAGGGATAATTTACTCTAGTTCACATTTTGAGCAAACACGGCTCATGATGGAGAACCAAGGCAGCAGGAGCGTTAAACAGAGGGCTATACCTTAAGTAAAATCGGAGGAGAAAAAGATGAATGCATGTTGTCACTTAGCTCACTCTTTCCACTTACACAGTTCAGAATGCTAGCCAGATATTATATTACCTATGGTTTCATGGCTATTGCACATCACTTAACACAATCAAGATAATCTCTCATTGGCAAACCCAGAGACACACTCCATAGGCACTTTAAAATCTGTTGAGGTGGCAATTCTAACCATGAAACATATCATATTAATTCAACTTGTCACTATATGATTTTGTGGCCCTTATACACGAGAATATACTAAGTTAATATAATTGACGTCTCACTTGTCCAGGTTTATTAATCACTGCTTTACCTTGTTTTAAATTTCAAGCAGGTGGTTATCAATACATTTGG
This sequence comes from Acomys minous, assembly GCF_964271855.1. NCBI lineage: Eukaryota > Metazoa > Chordata > Mammalia > Rodentia > Muridae > Acomys > Acomys minous. Next base: position 81,953,698 of record NC_140492.1, on the reverse strand, counting down.
ATTAATATCTCAACATGGAGTGAAAAAACAGAAAGAAAGGAGGGTTATTGAAAGATAAAGGCTGAAACTGGGAGGTGGTGGTGCATGCCTTTAATCCCAGCACTAGGGAGGCAGAGGCAGGCAGATCTCTGTGATTTCGAGGCCAGCCTGCTCTACAAAGCGAGTCTAGGACAGCCAAGATGACACAGAGAAACCCTGTCTCAAAAAACAAAAACAAAACAATAACAACAACAACAACGAAGAAAGATAAAGGCTGAATACTGATAAGTTTTTCTTTTTAAATCTCAGAATAAAAAAAAATCCTCTACTGGAAGGATATTAGAAAAGCTTCAAGTGCCTTCATATACTAAGCAAAAGATTTACACACAAGAACTCAGTACAAGCAATACAACTCATTTCTTCAAGATACACAATATCTTATACATTTATTTTTTATTAAAACTATTAAAAACTAAAATGTTGGAGTAAGCTATGCAAAATAAACTCAACTTATGCATCACACATTCAAAACTACTGAAAACTGACCCTTAAATGAAATTCTGCAAAGAATACATGATTTCTTTTTTTAAATTTTTTATTAATTTATTCTTGTTACATCTCAATGGTTATCCCATCCCTTGTATCCTCCCATTCTTCCCTCCCTCTCATTTTCCCCTTATTCCACTCCCCTATGACTGTTCCTGAGGGGGATTTCCTCACCCTGTATATGCTCATAGGGTATCAAGTCTCTTCTTCATAACATGCTATCCTTCCTCTGAGAGCCACCAGGTCTCCCCCTCCAGGGAACATGATCAAATATGAGGCACCAGAGTATGTGAGAAAGTCAGACCCCACTCTCCACTCAAGTGTGGAGACTGTTCTGACCATTGGCTAGATCTGGGTAGGGGTATAAGGTTTACCGCCTGTATTGTCCTTGGCTGGTGCCTTAGTTTGAGTGGGACCCCTGGGCCCAAATCTGCCTATCATAAAGTTCTTCTTGTAGGTTTCTAGGACCCTCTGGGTCCTTCTACTTTGCTCTTCTCCCATGCTTCTCTCATCTAGAGTACCAATAGGATGTCCTCCCCTCTGTCCCAATTTCCTGGTAAGTGAAGGCTTTCGCACAACAAGAAAATTTGCTCAACCACATTCATAGCAGTCTTACTCATAATAGTCAGAATATATGATTTCAACTTCATTTTCTTGCAAGATACTTCCAAATGCTGAATGGGTTTATCTCATATGCTGATTAATGAACTATTGAGAAAGCAAATATGATGACAGACTTAAATTTCTTACTTTGCCAATAATAAATATTAAATAATGGATATAACCTAGATTACACTACATATATCAACTTGTTTTAAGTATTGAATCTGGAGATAAGTGCATATGAATGAATATATGTTCACTTTTTTTTCCAAACAAGACATTCTACTTTTTTTTGTCCTAAGAAAATGGCAGATTGGCAGCAGAAACTTCTTGAACAAATGTGAAACAGCTTAAAAGAATGATTTACAAAGCCTGTTCCAGTGTCTAAGCTGTTCCAAGTATTGTGACTTAGGGGGAATCTACAGGATTTAGTACTCAGAATTTGAATCTTTTTCAATGTATTCAGATTGCCTCACTTCCTTTGCTTTTGAAAAATAAAAATTTTTAATACGATCCTCTGAGATAATCTTAAAAGGTAAACAACTTGGAGTATTATTTTGTAAAAAAAATTGCTATCAAGAGCAGATATTTTTATTGTGAATACAAATATTGGGATTTTAGTCTTGGAATACTCCAGAGGATAACCAAATTCTGCAGAGTAAATTAACTACCAAATACCTAGACTCCTCAGTTGCAGAAGGACTTGACAGTATTCTCCAATGACTTTATACAGTTTTCTCAAATCATGACATTTTAGAATTTTATGCAGCTTCCTTTTTGGAGAGTAATCCAGTCTTCTTCAGGTTACTATAAGGTACAAATGACTGGGGGTATAAAAGGAATGGCTGTGTGTGTGTGTGTGTGTGTGTGTGTGTGTGTGTGTGTGTGTGTGTGTGTGATGAGATTTAAAAGAGTTTAAAGGAAAGTACTGTAAGTGGATCCATAAAGTTTCTTATTAGATGAATATACCAGTTACCTGGGGTGGACTATCTCTTTTTAGGTGGTTGGACAGGGAGGCCTCAGAGACCCCAGTATAATATAGACATTTGCCTTAGGTGGTGGCTTCCAACTAGATGGTAAATCTTCAATGCTGATATTTCATACTTTGTTCACATGACTTGAAATCAAACTGTTATGGGGACGGAAGTCTCCTTCATGCCAAATTACCATTAAACATCTTTCTCTGCTAGAAATCTTGTGTCCCATACTATCGCCTGTCCAGGCAACAAGTGCCGGCTAGTTCAATAGTGGCAAAACATTGATGAGCATAACCAGTTGATTGTTGATCAGATTTGAAATCTGATGCATGAGAAGAAGTGTAACCCAGGAAAAAATGAGTGGCACAATTGGTCTTAGGCCCTAGTGAGGAACCAACTACTATTTTTTTTTAGTTTAAAAAGGATGTCATTCGTAGTAGATACCACTTAAATACATGGCCAGATTTGGTCAGAAAAACTATTTGAAGTGAGCAATAGTAACTACAGAGGATAATAATTACTCCAAGTGTTGACAAATGACTGTTGAATGCTGAGCCATAAGTGAGAGTCTATATCACCCATTTCAAGGCTTATAATCATTGCAGAAATAATGTAAGAAAAAACAGGACGATGTGGAGGAAGTTGTAGAGTGCAATAGAACATTCTTTTGTGCACGAAATCGCTTGTACACTATTGGCACTACAGCAGGTAATATCACTGATATTGGGTCTGTGAAGGACTGATCCTTTCAGGATTTTGTTGGAGAAGTGGATATGGACCCTTGGGGTCAGTCTTCTCACAATCTTGAGGACATATAGTAGTAATGGCAGCTAATGAAGGAGGCTCATAGTGCCATCCCTTATAACCTTTAAGGCTTAATAGTTGCTGGGTAAGGAAGCTGATTTCTTCAGGGTTATAAGCACTGATAAGAAAGAAGTGCATGTTCTTATGAATAATGTTTAATTGAAGAACTTCACCGATATTAAAAAGCTCACAGGGTATTCAAACACACATAAACAGTGAATAAATAAGTGAAAGAATGACTGGGGGTGGTGAGGAAGCCGAATGGCAAAGTGGAAGTGGAATAGAAGAGGATAATCAGAGAAGAATATAATAAAAATATATGTATGTGTAAAATAGCATAATGAAATTCATTATTATACATAATCACCATATGCTAATATAAAATTAAGATATTTAAGATAATTAAAAGAAACTAATGGCATTGAAATATCTGCCTTACATTTTAAGTATTGTTCAAAATCTACAGATGTTGCTTGCCATAAATAGATAATGAAATTTACACTGAAAATTAAGTCAAGCATTTGGTTTATCAGCAACATTGGCCTCATTTCAATAGTAGCCAGGTGCTACAGTTTTAAAAGAAACTGTGTTATACCACAACCTGGGTTTTAACTATCTCCCAAAACTAACATACGCCTGAAAGTAATTTGAGAAACTATATTTGTTTCTAATGTTTAACATATTATTGCCTGGTTTTGCATTTTATTAAGTAAACAATACCTAGTTCCATATTTTAAAAACACCCTTCTTTATAATGTAGAGATTCTGAAAATTCAACAATTTTGATAGAGATTTTCCTTATTGAACTGTAGCTGGAGTTAATACTGAGTCATTGTTTTCTGATATTAATACATAATAGTAAATTAATTCACAATGGTTATTACTGTCAGTAAGAGGATGGGTATAATGTTCTGTTATCATTCTTCCAATTAACATAAAATAAAGCTTTCAATAAGTATCTTCATCAATGCATATTTAACAATCTATCAAATTTGCTTATAACCATTGTGACTTTTTAAATTAGAATGCTAATGAATGGCTTTATTTGGAATAATATTAACAGAAAAATTTAAACCAAAGTATGAAGTAGATTTTCTTAAAGACATATCTTCTGTTGGGTAAGCAAATTTAATTTTTATTATAAATTTTATTCATCACAATTTATTCAGATTACATCCCAAATGTTATCACCTCACTTGTACCTTCCCATTCCCTCCCTCCCTCCCTATTCAGCTTGATTCCCCTCCTCTATGCCTCTAACAGAAGGGACCTCATTGCCCACCATGTGACCACAGCCTATTGGGTCTTATCCAGATAACCTGCTTTCCTTTCTTTTGTGTGCCCTCTGGGCCTCTCCATCAAGGGGAAGTGATCAAATCAGGGTCACCACAATTCATGTTAGAGCAGTCCTCATGCTCCCCCACAAAAGTAGAGAACAAGCTGTCCATTACCTATATTTGAACAAGGACTTATTTTATTTTTTTATTATGAATTTATTTACTTGAAATTTTGTTAATATCCTCCTACCGCATCTACTCCCAATTCCACCCAACCTCCCTCCTCCTCCTCCTCCCTCCCCTAGTTCTCAGAAATGGGGAGCCCTCCTGCCATATCTGTGACCTCAACTTATCAAGTCTCATCTGGACTGGCTGCATTAGCTGCATCTTCTTAGTCTGTGGCCTGGGAAGGCTGCCTGGTCAGGGGAAAGTGAACATGAGTAAGCATCAAAGTCCATGTCAGAGGAAGACTTTAATTCCCATATTCCAACAAGGAGACTGTGTTGCCTACAACTACATCTGGGCAGGGGGTCTAGGTCATCAACATGAACAGTCCTTTGTTGGTGCATCAGTCACTGCAGCTCCCCCCTCCCACTATTCCAAGTTTGTTGGAAACACTGATATCCTTTTAGAGCTCCTATCCCTTCCAGGCCCCTCTATCCACCAACTCTTCCATAACAGTCACTGTGCTGCACCCCAAAGTTTGGCTATCAATCTTAACATCTGGGTGAAGTCTTTCAGAGGATTTCTATGGTAAGCTCCTCCCCTGCTCCTTCTGCTCAACCCCTTCTGGTGTCTTTTCTATTTGGCCTTCTGAATGATAAATAAGATTCCTCTTCAGGGTTCTCCTTATTTAGCTTCTTTAGGCCTGCATATTGTAGTGTGCTGTCCAGTATGATTATGTGACTAATATCTGCTTATAAGTGAGTATATACTATGCATGTCTTTCTGGGTCTGGTTTACCTCACTCAGGGTAATATTTTCCAGTTCCATGCATTTGCCTGTAAATATCAAGATTTCCTTATTTTTCATAGCTGAGTAGTATTCCATTATGTAAATGTACCACAGATTCTTTATACATTCTTCAGTTCAAGGATATCTTGTTTGCTTCCTGATTCTGGTTATTATGTATAAAGTTTCTATGAACATAGTTGAACAATTGTCCTTATTGTATATTGGAGTATCTTTCAGGTTAGTGTCCAGGAGTAGTATAGCTGAGTCTTGATGTGGTACTATTCCTAATTTTCTAAGAAAGCACCAGATTGTTTTCCAAAGTGGTTGTACAAGTTTTCACTTCCACCTGCAATGGAGGAGTGTTCCCCTTTCTCCTTGTCCTCACCACTATCTGCAGTTCCTTGAGGTTTTGGTCTTAGCTGTTCTGACAGGTAAGATGAAATGTCAGAGTTGTTTTGATTTTTATTTCCCTGATGAAGAAGGACTTTGAGCATTTCTTTAAGTTTTTCTTGGCCATTCAATATTCCTCTGCTGGGAATTCTCTGTTTAGTTCAGTACCTCATATTTATTTGGAATGTTTGGTTTGGTGGTGTTTAATTTCTTGAGTTCTTTATATATTTTGGATTTTAGCCCTATGTTCGATGTACGATTGGTGAAGATCTTTTCCTAGTGTTGGCTGTCATTTTGTTCTCTTGACAGTGTCCTTCACCTTACTGAATCTTTTCAGTTTAATGAGGTCTCACTTATTAATTGTTGATCTTAGAACCTGAACTGTTCTGTTCAGGAAGTTATATCTTTTGCCAATGAGTTCAAGGCTGTTCCTTACTTTTATTCTAGCAGATTTAGTTTGTCTGGTTTTATGTTAAGGTCTTTAATTCACTTGGACTTTAGTTTTAAGCATGATGATAAATAAGGGTTTATTTTCATTTGTTACATGTAGATACCCAATTAGACCATCACCATATATTGGAGAGGCTGTAATTTTTCCCACTGTATGGTCTTGACTTCTTTGTCAAAATCAAATATCCATGAGTATGTGTGTTTGTTTCTGGGTGTTCTGTTCCACTGATCTATATGTATCTGTTTCTGTGTTAGTACCATGCAGTTTTTATTACTGTTTCTCTACAATAGGGATAGAGATATCTCCAGAAAATATTTTTTGTATAGGACTGTCATAGGAATTTGAGTTTGTTGTTGTTTTTCCAAATGAAGTTGAGATTTGTTCTTTCTACCTCTGTAAAGAACTGTGATGACATTTTGATGGGATTTTCATTGAATCGGTACATTACTTTGGTAAGATGGCCATTTTTACTAGGTTAGTACTACAGATCCATGAGTATAAGCAATCTTTCCATCCTCTGCTATCTTCTTCTATTTCTTTCTTCAGAGATTTGAAGTTTTTTCATACAGGTCTTTCACTTGCTCGGTTAGAGTTACACGAGGGTACTTTATGCTTTTTGTGGCTATTGCAAAGGGCTTTATTTCTTTACTTCTTTCTCAGCCAGTTTACTTTTTGTATAAATAAGTGCTACCATTTTTTTGAATTGATTTTGTATCCACTTTGCTGAAGATGTTTATCAGCTTTAGGAGTTTTCTTGGTAGAATTTTTGAAGTCACTTTTCTATAAAATCATTTCAACCGCTAACAGTGATACTTGTACTTCTTCCTTTCTTATTTGTAGCCCCTTGATCTCCTTTATTAGTCTTATTGCTCTAGCTTGGATTTAAAGTAGTATAATGAAGGTACATGAAGAGAATGGAGAGCCTTGGCATATCCCTGATTTCAGTGTAATTGATTTAAATATCTATCAGTTTAGTTTGATGTTGGCTATATGCTTGCTACATATTGCCATAAATATGTTTAAATATGTCCCTTGTATCTCCAATCTCTCCAAGACTTTCAAAATAAATGGGTGCTGGATTTTTGTCAAATGACTTTTCAGCATCATAGGAGATGGTCATATGGTTTGGTTCTTTCAGTTTACTTTTGTGGTGGATTGCATTGGTAGATTTCCATATATTGACCCACCCCTGCATGCCTGGGATGAAGGCTACTTGGTCATGGTGGATGATTTTTTGATGTGTTCTTGGATTCAGTTTGCCAGTATTTTATTGAGTATTTTTGCATCAATGATCATAAGGGAAATTACTCTGAAATTATTTTTCTTTGTTGGGTCTTTGTACGGATTACATATCAAGATGACTGTCACTCATACTACTATTCCTTTTCTTTTTGTTTTGTGGAATAGTTTTAATAATATTGGTATTACATCTTTTTTTGAAGGTCTGGTAGAATTTTTTGCTGAATCTATATGGGCCCTGGACTTTTTGGGGGAGGGGCTGGATTTTGATAACTGCTTCTATTTCTTTAGGAGATATAGACCTATTTATTTTTTTTACCTGATATTGACTCAATTTTGGTAAGTGTTATCTATTTTTAAAATGCCATTTCATTTATATTCTCAAATGTTGTGCATATAGTCTTTTAATGTAAGACCTAATGATTCTTTGTGTTTCCTCAGTGTCTGTTGTTATGCCTCCCTTTTCATTTATGATTTTATTGATTTGAATACTATCCCTCTGCCTTTTACTTTGTTTGGCTAAGATTTAGACTATCTTGTTGGTTTTCTTAAAGAAACAGCTCTTGGTTTCATTGATTCTTTGAATTGTTTTCTTTGTTTCTAATTTAATGATTTCAGCCATGAGTTTGATGATTTCCTGTCATCTACCTTATCTTTGGTGTGCTTACTTCTTTTTGTTCTAAAGCTTGCAGGTATATTTTCAAATTGCTAGTATGGGATCTCCCCAATTTCTTTATAAAGTTGCTTAGTGCTGTGAACTTCCATCTTAGCACTGCTTTCAGTGTGCCTCATTGGTTTGGGTATTTTGTGCCCTCATTTTTATTGAATTTTAGAATGTCTTTAATTTATTTTTTTTAGTTTTTCCCAGACTTTGAGGTCATTGAGTAGAGAGTTGTTCAGTTTCTATAAGTTGGTAGGCTTTCTGTTTCCACTTTTGTTGAATTTCAGCTTTAGTCCACAGTGGTCTTATAGCATACAATGTATTATTTCAATCGTCTTGTATCTGTTGAGATTTGCATTGAAACTGAGTATATGGTTACTTTTGGAGAATGTTCCATGATATGCTAAGAGTAAGGTATATTCTTTTGTGTTTGGGTGAAAAGTTCTACCGATGTCTGTTAGGTCCATTTGATTCATGAAACTGTTAGTTTGATTATTTTTCCATTTACTATCTGTCTCAATGATCTGGCCGTTGGTGAGAGTGGGGTACTGAAGTCTCCCACTATTAATGTATGGGCTTCAGTGTTTGTTTGATTTAACCTTTATTAATGTTTCTTTTATGAGTGCTCCTATATTTGTGGCAAAAATGTTCAGGATTGAGATGTTGTCTTGATGTATTTTTCTTTTGATGAGTACTAAGTGTCCTTCTCCATCTCTTTTGATTAGCTTTGGTTGAAACTCTATTTTATGTAGATACTAGCATGGCTATTCCAGCTTGTTTCTTAAGTCTATTTGCTTAGAGTACTTTTTTCCAGCCCTTTACTCTGAGGTAATATCTGTATTTATTGCTGAGGTGTTTTTCTTGTATTCTGTAGAATGATCTGTCATGTTGTCACAACCATTCTATTAGCCTCTATCTTTTTATTGGGGACTTGATTGCATTGATGTTGAGAAATATTAATGGCCAGTGTTTTTAAGTTTCTGTTACTTTGAAGTTGTGAGTGGTAGAGTGTGTGTGTGTGTGTGTGTGTGTGTGTGTGTGTGTGTGTATGTGTGTGTGTGTGTGTGTGTGTGTGTGTGTGTGTGTACATTTGAATCTCTGTGTACGTTTCCTTTCTTTTGGTTTTGTGGACGTGTGTTTATTTATTTATTTATTTATTTATTTATTTATTTATTTATTTATTTATTTATTTCCTGTGTGTTTCTGGATGTTGTTAGCCTCCATGGGTTGGAGTCTTCCTTCTAGTATCTTCTGTAGCACTGGATTTGTGACTAGATGCTTTTTAATCTTGGTTTTGCTGTGGAATATCTTATTTTTTCATCAGAGCAACTTCACCCAGAAATTGATGGAAATGGATGCAGATACATACAGACAAACATTAAATTAAGCTTGGAGAACTCTGTAGAAATGGGGAAGTATTGAAGGAGCCAGAGGAGTCAAGGACACCACAAGAAAACACAGAATCAACTAACCTGGGTGCATAGGAGCTCACAAATACTGAACTGTCAACCAGAGTGTATGAATGAGACAGATCTAGGTCCTCTGTACATATGTAACAGTAGTGCTGCTGGGTTTTCATATGTGACTCCTAAAACATGATAGTCTCTGTCTACATTGCCTACCTTTGGATCTCTTTCCTCTAACTGGGCTGTCTTCTTTAGCTGCAATGGAACATGAGCCTAGTCTTACTGCAACTATATGTGCCAAGGCTGATTGATACCCATGGGAAACTTCCTCTTTTCTGAGGAGAGAGGTGTAAGGGTGGCTAGTGGTGGAGAGGAATGAGAAGGAAAGACTAGAAGGAGAGGAGTGAGGGCAAGCTCTGATCTGGATGTAAAGTAAATAAGAAACTAAATGAATCAATTGTTTAAAAAATGTCTTACAGCTGTATTGTGTAGAAGAATTTTCTCCATTGAGGTCCCTTCCTTTCAATGAGTCAACCTTACAGCAAGTTGACATAAAACTAGTCTGCACATAGACAAAGACAACCCAGTGAAAATTTCAGTGCCAGAAATGCATTATATCCATTTTAGATGTTGGCCCAAAAGACCACATCGGAAGCCCCAAACAATTAGGGTCCTTGTCCATTGGGCCCCTGTCCAGTCTCTGGGTTGCTTTTCCCAAACTGACAGTACGGCTCTCTGACATCGACTGTGTCTTTTTTACTTCCTTGAGGAATTGCCATTGTACATTGAAAGTATTTGATCTGTCTTTCTATTTTGATTTTACTTGGCATTACAATTAAGAGATTGGCTTGAGTCTTGAAAGAGATTTTGGACTTTTAAACAATTTTAACACAAGGAAAGACTTAATGGAACTTTTGAAATTAAACTCAACACATCTTGCATTATTATACAGTTATGTAATATGGAGGCAAGGAGTAGAATTAGGTTTAAATGAGAATTACCATCATATTCATATGGCCATACATTTGAATTCTTAGTCACCAGGAAGTGGAATTGATTAGAGAAAGTTTTGGAGATATGTACTTGTTGGAAAAAGCAGGTCATTGGGAATGGGCTTTGTATTTTTATAGCTTTGTATGCCATAATCTTATTGTTTTCTTTAGCTAAAATCTCCAGCTCAACTTTCAACAGTCAGCTTAGAGATAAAGTCTATGTCTACCAGTGAGGTCCCAGGAAAGATGTCAGTGGAACAACTCTCTTCTGTGTTCCTTTTATTTTCTCCACCTCCTTAGTCATATTTCTATTTCATATTTTGAAATTACTATAAATTGTGAAGCAGACTCAGTCTCTCTCTCTCTCTCTCTCTCTCTCTCTCTCTCTCTCTCTCTCTCTCTCTCTCCTTGCTGATTGGGGATAAGGGTATAAAGTTCTCAGCTACTGCTCCAGCACCACGTCTCTCTGCTCCCTGCCATGGCAATTGTGGACTAACCATCAAAGATGTAAGTAAGCCCCCAAGTTAATGGTTTCTTTTATAAGGATTGTTTTGGTCATGTCACAGTCATAGGGGAGGGGAGTAAGGGGAAAATGGGAGGGAGAGAAGAATGGGAGGATACAAGGGATGGGATAACAATTGAGATGTAATATGACTAAAATAATAAAACATATTTAAAAAACAGTAACTAAGATACCTTAGATAATGTCCCACTCCACTGTTGTCAAAGAAGCTTCCTACTGCAATAAGTGGAAACTAATTCAGAAACCTGCAACTAGACAATGTGCTGAGAGTGACAGACATTGGAAAACTCAATCATAAAATAGGATTTCTTACCACTCAACTGTGGAGAATGTTCTGTCCATTGGCTAGATCTGGGTAGGGGTTTAAAGTTTACAGCCTGTATTGTCCTTGACTGGTGCCTTAGTTTGAGTGGGACCCCGGGCTCAAATCTGCCTATCATAATGTTCTACTTGTAGGTTTCTAGGACCCATTGGATCCTTCTGCTTTGCTATGATTTTCACATGAACTCTGGTGCCTCATATTGGACCATGTCCCCTGGAGGGGGAGACCTGGTGGCACTCAGAGGAAGGACAGCAGGTTACCAAGAGGAGGCTTGTTACCCTATGAGCATATACAGGGGGAGGAAGTCCCCCTCAGGAACAGTCATGGGGGAGAGGAGTGGGGGGAAAATGGGAGGGGGGGAGGAGTTGGAGGATCCAGGGAATGGGATAACCATTGAGATGTAACAGGAATAAATTAATAAAAAAATAAATAAATAGGATTTCTTCATCAAACCCCTCAATACAGGACCATCAAACTATCACAGAACCACTTCAAGGGTCAGTAGGCATGGAAGACGCCAAGAAAATGGTGCCATACAGTCACAACAGGGTGGGGCCTCGGCACGGAGAATGGAACTAGACAGAAGCCTCATTCCTAACCCAGAATCTATCTCCACTTGTCAACATCTTTGAAAAAAAAACAGTTTTTTCCAGGGGAATCATACTGGATATACAAACCACAATTAAGGGCAGGCCTCATTCCCAGCAGTAGATGGTCAATATTTAATAAACTCAGTGGTACTTTGGGAGATAATTGGTCTCTCACATTTTGCTTGGTTAGTTTTAACTTCACTGTTTTTTTTAACTTTCGCTTATATATTATGTTTTTCAACTATGTGATTTTATGTGGCTTGCGTGAGTGCATGTGTTTCTCTCTGTGCGAATGTGCTTCCTGTTTTTCTTTGTTTTTTGGTGTTTGTTTGCTTTATTCTGGTCTTTGCTTTGTTTTGTGTTTGTTTGTTTTGTTTTGTTTTTATAAGTTAACTATTTTTTAAGAGAAAGAAGAAAGCATCTTAGACAGGTAAAGAGGTAAGGAGATGCTGGAAGAAAACCATGATGAGAATACATCATGTGAAAAATTATGCTCAATAATTGAAAACAATAAAATGTGCTATTTCTTTCACAAGAGCACTTCAGAGGATGCCCAGTTAGCTATAGGGAAGGAGAAAACTTCAACACAAACCACATGAGTTAGCAGTTGTCTCTTTGTGCCTGCTCTCCCCTCATCCCTTCCATCTTAATGCTCTCACCACTTGAAATGATGCATATGTTTTGTATTTCACATGGATGCACAATCTAGCCTCATGATAATATAAATAGGAGAGTTACCATATTTTCCATCCTTGCCACAAGCTTGCAAATTCATAACTTGGACTCACCAAAGAAGGCAGGATTTTTCTTTCTATAATTTTCACATGATTGTAGATCAGAAAGATGGCTCAGAGGCACCTGGGTCAATCCTAATGACATACAGTTGATTCCTGGAACAAAACAGTTGAAGCAAAGAATTGAATACTACAAATAATCCTCCAACTTACACATGTGTATTATATCATATGAAGAAACACACACACACACACACACACACACAATAAATTTAAAACAACAAAATGAAAAATTTTAAATATTCACTGAAAAAATAAAATCACATAGGTTCATGGTATACAATATGATATTTTAAAAAATATTTTTATTAATTTATTCACATTATATCCCTATTTTTACCCAATCTCTTTTATCCTCCCATTCCTCCCTCCCTCCCATTTTTACATTGCTGCCCTCACCTATGACTGTGTCTGAGGAGAACCTCCTCCTAGTGTATATGCTCATAGGTTATCGAGTCTTTTATTGCTAGCCTGTTAACCTTCCACTGAGTGCCACCAAGCCTCCCCATCCAGGGGACAAGGTCAAATATGGGGCACCAAAGTTCATGTGAAAGTCAGACCCCACTCTCCACTCAACTGTGGAAAATTTCCTGTCCATTGGCTAGATCTGGGTTCTCACAGTTTACTGCAAGTATATTCCTTCGCTGTTGCCATAATTTGAGCAGTACACCTGGGCCCAGAGCTGCCCATCATAATGTTCTACTTGTAGGTTTCTAGGCCTCTCTGGGTCCTTCTATTTCCCCATTCTCCCTTGCTTCTCTCACCTAGGGTCCCAATATGAAGTATTCACCTCTGTCCCACTTTCCGGTAACTGAAGACTTTCATGGGACATGGCCCTTGGGCTAGTATCCAGATATAAGTGAGTTTATACCATTCGAGTCTTTCTGCTTCTGGGTTAATTCACTCATTATGATAATTTCTATTTCAATCCATTTGTCTGGAAATTTCGGGAATTGCTTGTTTTTAATAACTGAGTAGAATTCCATAGCATAAATGTACCAGTTTCTTTATCCATTTTTCTACTGAGGGACATTTAGTCTGTTCCCATGTTCTGGCTATAATAAATAGGGCTGCTATGAACATGGTTGAGCAAATGTTCTTGTTGTGTGCTGGAACATTTTCTGGGTATATTCCCAGGAGTGGAATAGCTGGGTCTTGAGGAAGCCTTATTCCCAATTTTCTGAGATAGTAGCAGATAGATTTCCAAAGTGGTTGTACCAATTTGCGTTTACACAAGCAAGTAAAGAGTGTTCCTTTCTCTCCACATCCTCACCAGCATGTGATATCACTTGAATTTTTAATCTTAGCCATTCTGATAGGTGTAAGATGGAATCTCAGAGTTGCATTGATTTGCAGTTTCCTGATGATTTAATGATGTTAAGCATTTATTTAAGTGTTTCCCAGCCATTTGATAGTCCTCTGTTGAGAATTCTCTGTTTAGTTCTGAGCCCCATTTCTCAATTGGGTTAGTTGGTTTGATAATGTTTAATTTCTTGAGTTGTTTCTATATGTTGGATATTAGACCTTTGTCAGCTGTAGTGTTGGTGAAGATCTTTTCCCAGTCTGTAGGTGGTCACTTTGTTCGGTTGATAGTGTTTCCTTCCTTACAGAAGCTTCTCAGGCCCATGAGGTTCCATTTATTAATTGTAGACCTTAAGGCCTAGGCTGTTGGTATTCTGTTCAGGGAGTTGTCTCCTGTGCCAATGTATTCCAGGCTCTTCCCCACTTTTTCTTCTAACCAGTTTAGTGTTTCTGGTTTTATGTTGAGGTTTTTGATCCACTTGAACTTAAGTTTTGTGTATGGTGACAAATATGGGTCTAATTGTATTTTTTTACATGTAGACATCCAGATAGACCAGCATCATTTGTTGAAGATACTATCCTTTTTCCATCGAATAGATTTGGCTTCTTTGTTAAAAATTAAGTGACCATATGAGTGGACTCATTTCTTGGTCTTTGATTTGATTCCACTGATCAACCAGCCTATTGCTGTGTCAGTACCATGCTGTTTTAATTACTGTTGCTTTATAGTACAGCTTGATATCATGTATGGAGATTGCTCTAGATGATTTATTATTGTACAAGATTGTTTTACCTATTCTGAGGTTTTTTTCCATATGAAGTGGAGAATTGAACTTTCAATGTCCTTTAAAAATTGCATAGCTATTTTGATGTGGATTGCATTGAATCTGTAAATTGCTTTTGATAAGATGGCCATTTTTGCTATGTGAATTTTCCCGATCCACATGCAAGGAAGATCATTCCATTTTGTCTTGTCATCTTCAATCTCTTTCCTCAGAGTTTTGAAATTTATTTCAAACAAGTCCTTTACTTGCTTGGTTAGAGTAATTTCTAAATATTTTATATTGCTTGTGGCTAATGTAAATGGTGTAGTTTTCCTAATTTCTGCTTCTGTGTGATTGCCATTCTTGTAAAGGAAAGCTACTGACTTTTTTGAGTTAATTTTGTATCCAGGCAATTTGCTGAATGTGTTTATCATCTGTAGGAGTTCTCTGGTGGAATTTTAGGGGACACTTAAGTACACTATCATATCATCTGCAAATGTGGATAGTTTGACTTCCTCCTTCTCATTTGGAGCCCTTTGATTTCCTTTTGTTGTCTTATTGCTCTGGTTAGAAGCTCCAGTACTATATTGAAGAGATATGGAGAGTGGGCAGCCTTGCCTTGTTTCTGATTTTAGAGGAAAATCCTTGAATATCTCACCATTTAATTTGATTTTGGCTACTGACTTGCTGTATATAGCCTTTATTATGTCGAGGTTTGTGCCTTGTATCCTTGATCTCTCCAAAACTTTAAACATTAATGGGTGTTGGATTTTATCAAATGCTTTCCATCCATCTAAAGAGATGATCATGTGTTTTTTTATTTTCTGTTTGTTTATATGGTGGATTACATTGATGGATTTCCATATATTAAACCATCCCTGAATGCCTGGAATGAAGCCTACCTGTTTATGGTGAATTATATCTCGTGTTGGGAGCATAGTTGTTCAGAATTGTGATTTCTTGGTTGAATTTGCCTTTGATGAGTATGAAGTGTCCTTCCTCATCCCTTTTGATTAATTTTGGTTGAAAATCTATTTTGTTAGATATTAAAATGGCTATACAAACTTCCTTCTTGTGACCATTTGCTTGGTATATTTTTTCCAGCCTTTTACCCTGAGGTAATTTCTATCTTTATGGGTGAGATGTGTTTCTTGAATGCAGAAGAATGTTGGATTTTGTTTAGGTTCAGTTAGTCTGTGTCCTTTTATTGGAGAATTGATACCATTGATGTTGAGAGATAGTAGTGACCAGTGACTATTAAGAGTCTCAATTTTGATGTTGGTTCCAGTAGAGAAATTTTGTGGTTACGTTTTCTCAATGGTGTTGTTATCTATATCCTGTGTAGTTTTGGTTGTAGCTTGTCCATGTGGAATGGAGTTTTCATTCTAGTACCCTCTGTAAAGCTGGATTTGTGGATAGGTACTGTTTGAATTTGTTTTTGTCATGGAATATTTTGTTTTCTCCACCAATGGTTACTGATGGGTAAATTTTGCTGGGTAAAGTAGTCTGGCCTGGCATCTATGGTCTGTTAGGGTTTGCAGGATCTCTGTCCAGGCCCTTCTGACTTTTATGGTCTCTGCTGAGAAGTTGGGTGTAATTCTGATACATTTGCCATTAAATGTTAGTTTGTCCTTTTCTCTTGCAGCTTTTAATATATTTTTTTGTCCTGTATATTTTGTGTTTTGGTTATTATGTGACGGGAGGTTTTTCTTTTCTGGTCTATTTGTTGTTCTGTAGGCCTCTTGTATGTTTACAGGCATCTCTTTCTTTAGATTGGGGAAGTTTTCTTCTATGATTTTGTTGAGAATAGTTTCTGGGCCTTGGAGTCAGTTATCTTCTCTTTCCTCAATGCCTATTATCCTTAGATTTCTTCTTTTCCTGGTGTCCTTGATTTCTTGGATGTTTTGTGTCAGGAGTTTTCCAGATTTAGCATTTTCTTTAATGGTTGCTTCAAGATCTACAATTGTGTCTTCTAAACCTGAGATTTGTTCCTCCATCTCTTGGATTCTGTTAGATAGGCTCACTTCTGTGCTGCTCACCTTCTCTGAGCTCTCACATTGACGTTTTTCTTCTGTCTGTGTCTTTATCATTGAATCCATTTTCATCTTCAGAGCTTGAACAGTTTTATTAGTTTCCTTCATCTGGTTGTTTTTATTTGCCCGAATTTTATCCAGTCTCTCTCTATAGACTTCTTTTATGTCATCCACCTGTCTGGCTGGGTCTTCCTGCATTTGATTATGAATTTCATTTGTTTCCTCCACTATCATCCTCATCACTAAGGATTTGAAGTCATTTTCTTTTATTTCCATTGTATTTGAGTTCTCTGGATTGTTTTCTTTGGATAGCTGGGATCTGGAGACACCATATTATTTTAGTTTTTTTCTGAGTATGATTTTACACTGTCTTTTAGTCATCTTGCCATCTCTGTTTTTGGCAGGTAGGTTCCGGAGTTGGGTGGAGAAAGTGTGTGGACAGCTTCACCTGTTTTCTCATGATTTCCCTAGACCAGAAGCTCTGATGCTTCACTAGTCTGGATGGCAGGAAGCCAGTCCTGTAGTTTGGGTCTCTCATAGCCAGTGATCCCCAGCTCCCCTGTACTGTGGGTCCTGTAATTGTCCTTAGTCTCAGAATGTGCCCTGGGTCAGGCCAAAATGTCCACAGCCTTCATTGGTCCCCTTGTGGCACTGCAGCTCTCCAGGGGCTGAAGCAGGTGGAGCACATGGTGTCTGATGGCCACTCTACTCTCTGTCTCCCCAAGATTTCCCTAGTCCCAGAGCTCCGATGCTCCACTGGTCTGTGGTTTCTGGTAGCATTTTGGGATGCAGACCACTTGCAGAGTCCAGGTTAGTGTGATGGGGCCCAAACCACACATGCGCTGAGTCCAGTTCACGTCTCTGGGTGGAACCTGAGCATTGAGTCCAGTTCACATCTCTGGACCCAAACAAGTCTTGGGGCCTAATCCACACAATTAGTCCAGATAGTGCTGAGTCCAAACACTTACTCTTGCCCAAACCACACACTGAGTGTGCCAAATCCAGCCAGAGTCTCAGGGTCTGGACCGCACACCAAGTTCAGCTAAAGTCTTTGGGCACAAACTGCCTGCCAAGTCTAGCTAGGTTCTCAGGGCCCAAACTGTGCTTCAAATTAAGCTAGGGACTCTGGGCCCTTACTGCATGCTGAGCTGAGCTAGAGTCTCAGGGCCGTAACTGTGTGCCAAGTTCAGCTAGAGTCTCTGGACCCAAACTGCCCGCCTAGTTCAGCCAGGGACTCTGGGCCCAAACTGCAGACCAAGCTTAGCTAGAATCTCAAAGGCCTAATCATGCACTGAGTCCAGTTTGGGTATCAGGGCAAATGCTGCGCACCGAGCTGAGCTTGGGTCATGGGACCCAAATCTTGCACTGAGTCCCCTCTCCCGCAGCAGTTCCCACCAGTAACCATTCCAATTGCCTCTGCCAGAGGGATACCAGTGGCAAATCTCGGCTGCCACCATTGCGGCTACAGTTGGTCTCAGAACTTCCGCGCTTCTCCCATTTCACGAGTAACCAGGTTTTCTGTATTTTGATCCTTTCAAACTGTGGAGTACTCCCGCTGTAGTGCAGTGGGGAGCTTGGTGTTCCTGGTTAAAAATTCTGTGCAATTCCCTGAATTGTTTACTGAAGCTTCTAAACACGGTCCATGCTGCTCGCCGCCATCTTAGAGTCAGCACAATATGATGTTTTATATGTTATATACTAAAAAACCAAACTAGTCAATGTATTCATCACCATTTTTAAATACAAAATAATTGTCATATCTAGAATCACCTGTGACATGGCCCTGTGGGAATACTTGTGGGTAATTATTTTCATTATATTAGTTGAAATAAGAAGGGTGATCATAATTTTGTTTAGGTCCATTCCCTGAATAGAAGATCTTATCCTATAAAACCAGGAGTGGGTGAGCTGAGCGCTAGTGTGCATTCATTGCCCTCTATTTCTGTTTATTCACCATGACTTCCTCACTATGCTTGACTGTTCCAGGAACTGTGAGTTACAATAATCCCTCTGTTATGGTGCTTTGACTACAGCACTTTATCACAGATAAGGGAAAAAGAAACTAATAGATGAACTAGATGTATCTTGACATGAGATTACTATTAACCCCTGAGAATTAAAACTGGAAAGTTATGAGTAGGAAGGTCCACACAAAGTTGAGGCAGCACTGTGACATATGTTGTTGTCCCAGAAATGAATTTAAAAAACAAACAAGATGGCAGCCAGCTAAGTACTGGCATTCATTCCTCTGTTTCCTCACTGTGAATGTGGTGTGACTAGTTGATTCACACTTTTACTGCCATGCCACCCATGCCATTTTGCCCTGAATTATTGTTTGAGCCATGAGCTGAAGTAAGTCTTTCTAATTTTATATTTATTTTTAAAATGTTGAAAACTAAAAATTTATTTATTTGTCCTTATATTTTTCAGTGAAATTGGCTGCAGTCTCAAAAGCGGTAGTAATCACTAACATGAATAATTTAGATACTTGAAGACTATTTTTAGACTTTCACAAGTTGTAATGATGACAGTAACTTTTCTCTTGGTCATGAGGAAAACCTAGAACATATGCAATTATATTTAGTCTGTTTTCAAATATATGTTTACCTTTTGTTCATCATCTCCCCAATATTTATATGACATATTAAAAACATAAAAATATATGAACTTCTTCATCTTAAACAACAGCTTACCAAACAAACAAACAAACAAACAAACAAATTTCTTGGAGCTTTACTCTGTGGAGGAAATATGTGTAAAGTTTCTGCTGGAACCCTATGGCAGGTATACAAATCATGCTTTTACAGGTATTTAAAATGGAATAATATTGCCTTTAAATCTCCTGGAAATAAGAGCTTAGTGTTGGAAACTCTGAGTCACTAAGGTCCTTTGCCCCTCCCTTGACACATGTACAAATGGAGGTCTCTTCGCAATCTAACGCCTGTGATAAATAGAAGGGCTTAGAATCATAAAATCTAAATTCTCCTTCTAAATCTTGAAAATATTAACTGGACAAATTTGGGCAAGTTTCCCAGTATCTCTAGGATTTGATTTTCCCTTATTCATATACAATAATAGTATAGTAACAACCTCATAAATTTATAGTAAAATAGGTCATGTTTATAGCACACAAAAAGTTTTATTCCAGAATTTTCACTTCCTGGTGAACTTTCAGCTTCCAAATTCATTTGAAGAGGAGAAACAATGGATGTGAGAGGATATTGTGTTAGTGATGAATGTGTGCATATTTACAACTATATCTTGATGATGTTTATGTTAAAAGCTATTAAAATGAACTGAACATTAGAGTATGTCTTTATGTTTGATACTGAAAATCTACCATCTTAAAGTCCCAAGGAAAGCCATTTAGTGTTGCATTATATTTTGTGGTGCTAATTTTGTATGTGGATTGCAGGTTGATGGATATAGATGTGACACATTTGCAGCTCACCTTGTGATTATTTTTCTTTGTACCCCCATGTCAGATGTGCTGAAGAAACATATTCAAAGTCAATATTTGCCATTTTATCTCAATTCATTGAGAAAGAACACCATGTCATGCAACATACTTCAACAACACGATTTGTCTTTTGAATTTTTTATTTATTAATAACTAAGACTCATTGTAAACTAGTCCTCCCAAACTCAAAATATTGATTGGCTCATACAGCACTTCAGTGTATATCCAACTACATTGAGGGATTCCAGAACAACCAACATTGAGTAGTAAACTTTGGGATTATATGACACATTGGGCCAGTGTTAAAGAATATCTTTTTAGTGAGATGGCTGACAAGAGTCTGAAACAAAGAACACAGCATTGGAATCCCATGATCAATTTATCCCAGGATGTCATATTATCAGCCAATATTACCCACAGAACTGAAGTCTGTCTAACCCAAGACTGTAGATTTGTGAACTTGGAGAATTTAACTTCATACCACGTAGAGTTCATAGCTTTCCCTTTATTATCAATCTCACTGTAACACATTAAGTCCCCAGATTATTGACTATTGACATTTATGTCAGTCCATTCCTAACACCATTTTACCAAATTGTATTTCAAAATTATACTATAATTACTTGATGAAAATATTTTGAATTAAATAAGCTTTGTTTATCCTACTACTATCACTCTAATCACAAAGTGGTACATCATTCCACTGACCATAGCTAAACCACAATTTGACAGATTATATCCATGATTTTAACATCCAGATGAACACTAAGAGCAACCTTAATATTCCATTGTTTTATCAATGAAGTATTCTATTGATAAAGTAGGGTTTTTTTGTTTTGTTTTGTTTTGTTTTTGTTGTTGCTTTTTTTCTTCCTTTTTAGGCTTTTTATTCTCCAATATACTCAACCTTTGCTGTCTTTTCTAAACACTTTCTACATGGGACTTTCTTTGATTTTCCTTTTTCATTTTTTTAAATTAGATTTTGTTGAGTCTGCATGTTAATCTGGGCAGACCTGATGTCATAGTAACATTGAACCTCCCCACTCATACATGCCCCATGTGATTTTTCATTCAAACTCTGTCTTCAAATTCATAACCCATAAAATGTCATTTGTGTGACCGTGATCATAAGTTCCCCAGTGACTCAATCTCTAATGTAAAGAGAAAGAAAGAAACAAGTAAAGAAAGGAACTATTAATTTTTAATGTTTGAATTTTCAGTAGAAAAGTATATGAAACAGGTATATTCTATAAGTTTCCCCTCATTATTTAAATTTACTTCAAATTTGATTCTTTGGCCATAAAATTATTTTTGAATCATTCCAGAAGGGATAAATGAGAACATAATAAATAAATGCTGGACTAAATAAAAAGTGAAACCCAACAAGGCAAATTCCAAATTCTACAACTTTGTGCCTAATTTTGAAGAGCCCTTCAGATATCACACTCCTTCCAGCTTTGTCAACTGAAACATAGTTCTTTCTAGGGCTGGTTTCACTCACTGTTAGTGGCTTTCTTCAACAGGTGTGCCATGACTATAGTATCTCCCTTATCTTGGGGTCTCCAACAATATGGGCTTCACCTTCATTTCTTTTTGTGGTGGCCTCTCTAGATCTCCGTGTAGAAACACAGTGACACATGCCTGGCCCTACTGACTTTCCTCAGTAGGGCATGAAGATTACATCACCCCCATTTTGTATTCTTGGGTCAAAAGCCAGAACCATGTGGCCAATGATGCCAAGTTCTAATGAAAGATTAGGCTGATATTTGACTCCCTCATTCAATTACATTTGAATCAGCTCTCATTGGTGATGGTTCCCTTGTTGTTTACGCTTAACTTTAACTCTTTTTTATAGGTTAGAAACTTAGCTGAGTGTATTGTCTTGGTTAGGACTCTATTCCATTTAGCATAAGGTCTTTCTTTAAACTTTTTATTTCTGAGAAGTGGACTTGGAACAAAAAAAAAAACTTTCCTGGTGTTCTTTTTCTTCTCAAGATGTACATTTTGCTTTTTTACCTTTCTCCTTTTCATTGTAGACCTACATAAGATTGACCAATAATTACATGACCCATTCAATATTGGGCATTTTTGAAATCTTCTCTGCCAATGCCATTAATACAAAACTCTCCAACTTAGCCTCAGATAGATTTTTGGAACAAGGTTAGAAAGCAGCTACATCCTTTGCCAAAAGATTACCATGATAATCTCTACTATTCTTCCCCTCTACAGCATCTTGAGCTGAGTCCTTAGTATCCACATTGCTCTCAGTACAACTGTCCGTGGAAGTGCTAGGGTGGCTCAGTAAACCCCACTTAAAGCACTCAACTACTTTTCCAGTTCAAAGACCGTGTTCTGCCAATTAGAAGCATGGTTAGGCCTGTCACAGAAACATGCCGGTTCATGGAACTACTCTGTTTTAATCACTGCTCTCTTGCTATAAAGAGATGTCATGACCAAGGGAAGTATTGTAAAAGAAGGCATTTAGTTGGAAACTTGCTTATAGTTTCAGAATATTAGTCCATTACTATCATGGTAAGGAACATGGAGGCATATATGGCAGGGATGGTGCTAGAATGTAACTGAAAGCTACATTGGTTCTGCACCACAGATGAACCTGATATGGACTTTTTTTTTTCTGATATGGACTTTTGAAACCATGAAGGACACTGCTGGTGACACACATTCTCCAGCTACTCCTAGAAGATAATCCAACAAGGACACACCTCTTAATTCTTCCCTGGTAGCTCATCAACTGGAAACTAGGCATACAAATATATGCACCTATGGAAGCTGTTGTTATTCTAATCATGACATAAAGATAGTGATTTTTAAGATATGTGTTTTGGGTATACTTACTGCTTTGTTGAGCCCCACCATCAGAACCAAAAGCAATTCATTCACCATATTTTCTGTGTTTGTTTTCTGTGTGAATGCTTATGACATTGGGCAATTACCACAATTCTCTACCTGTTACTTATTCCTTTCACCACCAATAAAAATGTATTCTCTAAACATATTATTCTCTATTTTACCATGTATTTTACTATAGCTCTTGATATAAATAGGGGCTCAGTAGTCTGCACTTCTTCCATTTAGTTTCATCTTGATGATGATGATGATGATGATGATGATGATGATGATGATCCTATTCAACAAACTTGGAGCTTGCTCTGCTAGGTAAAAGTTTTATACCTGTGATATATATATCTTACCTTTTAATCTTCTTTCTTATTCAATATAATATGTGATATTTTCAAATTAAATTTGCGGTTTGTTTCAACTAAAATATTACTATATTGAATAAAAGTCAATAAAACTATTTTTTCTCATATTGTTCTTCATAATACTCAGAAGCCAGAAAAAGTCAATGTTTCTGAACTTTAACTCTGGCTTACATTCTCTTTACTAGTAGTGTGTGTGTGTGTGTGTGTGTGTGTGTGTGTGTGTGTGTGTGTGGTGTTTGATTCTTTGGAGTGGAAATCTGTCCCTGTAGAGATTTCCATGCCCATTGTCACAGTAAAGACGGTGTTCAATAAAAGTGTTTCTGAAGCAACTACAATTGTTCTGTATTTATTCTACTCTTAATATTCATCAACCTTTTTATTTCTGTCATTATCATTTCAATAATATAATATAAGTGGAATCATAGTAATTTATGACTTGGATCTAGAATATTTTTCACTCAGTATCATTCCAATGAGACAATTTAAGTCTGGGGTATCAACAGTAGCTCCCTTAAGTTGCAGTTTATTTTGTTACGGTGTTGACACCCCATTGTTTGTTTAGTTCTCCACACACTGAAGGATATCACATTTTGAACTATCTTGAGTAAAGTTGCTACAAACATTCATACACAGGATTTTTATATGAAAATAACATTGGAATTTAGGCAGCAGAGCTATGACACAGATCCACAGCATCACACCAGGCTACAGGTCCCACATGGGAGGTTATATTAAGGGGGGGGGGGAGAGAGAGAGACAATGGATGGAAGAGAACAAGTTCTCTTATAAGGTGAACCAGGGCATGCACAGAGAGAGCACATGTGGTTTCCAGGAACAGTCAGAAATATGTCATATCTTGGTGGCTGGTAATCACTTTTGTGTCCTGCCATCACTGAGTTCCTGGGTCTGGCTGTGGAAATGTCTGACATCCACTGCCATCAAGTCCTCTGTGGCTGGCCATCAATGTGCCTAACATGCAATACTTTATTCCCTCTTCATAAATATAAACAAGTATTTTAATGGTTGTATGCTTTACATTGTTTGTGTTGTTGTTAAAGTCCAGATTTAATCTATGATGGTCTGATAAGATATAGAGGTGATTTCAATTTTCTCTTACCTCTTGAGACTTCCTTTGTAGATAAGCATATGGTCAAATTTGGAGACTTTCATGAGGTGCTGAGTAAAAGCTATGTTCTTTTGAGTGTTTGGGGAATATACTGTGATTATCTACTAGGCCCATTTCATTCATAATGCCTATTTAATTAGTTATGTTTAGTTTCTTTCCTCATGTCATGTCCATTGGTGAGAGAAGGGTATATATAAAGAATTATTCTTTATATGTTAATCAATATAGTAAATTATTAAGGTAGTATTTCTTTTTATAATATAATCTAATAACTATGTTTATTAAGTTATACTTGGGAACTCTACATAATTTACAAGCCTACATTACAAGCACTTGATATTTTGAGGCCTGAGGAACAAAAGCTCAAGGCCTGGCATCATTATACAGGAATTCTAGGATATCATGGCTATACGGAAAAACTGACTCCAAAAAGAAGTCTGATAATGTACTTCATGAAGGCTATTGGCTAATGGTAATTACAAGTGATACTGAGGAAAAATGATACAAGGTTTTCCGTGAAGCCAGGCCCAGAAGGCACAAAGTAGTCCAGACTCAACTTGAACATATATATATTTGCTTCTGCCTCCAAAGTGCTCTGATTAAAGGTGGGAAATAATTCCAATCAGAAAAATCTATTTCATTAATAGTTATAAAATGTTATATGTCATGGTATATACAAACAAATATTTTATAAACATTCCTTTTCCCAACTTTCAAATAGCCGTTAAGATGTATCTAGCAAAATATCAATTGACAATAGCATTTACACCTAACATTTTTTAAATTTAATTAATTTATTCAGATTACAACTCTATTGTCATCCCATCCCTTGTATCCTCCCATTCCTCTCTCCTACTTTCACCCTATTACCCACCCCTATGTCTGTGACTGAGAGGGACCTCCTCCCCAATTATATGATCATAGCCTGTCAATTCTCATCTTGGTAGCCTACTTATCTTTTCCCTGAGTGCCACCAGGCCTCCCCACCAAGGGGAAGTGGTCAAATATAGGGCACCATAGTTCATGTTGGTGTCAGTACCCTTCTCCACTCAACTGTGGAAAATGTCCTATCCATTGGCTAGATCTGAGCAGGTTTTCGGTATTTACTGCATGTATTGTCCTTGGTTGGTGCAATAGTTTGAGGAGAACCCCTGGGCCCAGATCTGCCCGTCATGATGTTCTTCTTATAGGTTTCTAGGCTCCTCTGGATCCTTCTATTTCCCTATTTTCCCATATTTCTCTCACCTAGAGGCCCAATAGGATGTCCTCACATCTGTCCCATTCTCCTAGCAAGAGAAGACTTTCATGGGACATGCTTTTTGTGCTAGTATCCAATTATAAGTGAGTATATACCACGTGAATCTTTCTGCTTCTGGGTTAACTCACTTGTTATGATCATTTCTAGTTCCATCCTTTTTCCAGCCCTTTATGCTGTCTGAAGTAATGTCTATTTTTTTTTTTTTTTGCTGTAGTGTGTTTCTTGTATGCTGCAGAATAATGGATCCAGTTTACACATCCATTCTGTTAACCTTTGCATTTTTATTGGGGAATTGAGTACATACATGTTGAGAGATATTAATGACCAATAATTTTTAATTCCTTTTATTTTGATGGTGATGGTGACAGTGTGTGTATGTTTGTGTGTGTGTGCATGTGTGTGAAATTTCCATTTTCTTGTGAGAAATTATTTATTTTATGAGTTTCCTTCGGTGTAGTTAATATCTTTTTTATTATTAATTTGTTCTTGTTATATCTCAATGGTTATCCCATCCCTTGTATCCTCCCATTCTTCCCTCTCTCCCATTTTCCCCTCATTCCCCTCCCCTATGACTGTTCCTGAGGGGGATTATCTCCCCCTGTATCTTTGTGTTAGCATTTTTCTTTGTGGAAATATATTGTTTAAATTTTTTTTCCATACACTACCTTGTTTTCTCTGTCTATGGAGATTGAAAGCTTTGTGGATATAATCATCTGGAGTGGTGTCTGTGGTCTGTTGGAGACTGAAAGATGCCTGCCCAGATCTTTCTGCTTTTAAAGTCCCTTTTGGGAAGTTGGGTGTTAATTCTAGTAGGTATTCCTTTATATGTTACTTGGCCTTTTCTCTTGCATCTTTTAATATTCTTTCTTTATTCTGTACATTCAGAGTTTTGATTATTTTGTAGCAGGAGGAGTTTCTTTTCTTTTCCAATCTGTTTGATATTCTGTTATGTTCTTGTACATTTATATGCATCTCTTTTTTAGGTTAGGGAAATTCTAGATTATTCTATTATTTTCTTGAAAATAGTTTTGGGGCCTTAACCTGGGAATCGTCTCCTTCTATTCCTATCATTCTTAGGTTTTTGTCTGTTCACAGTGTCCCAAATTTCCTGGATGTCTTGTGCTAGAAATTTTTTAAAGTTAGCATTTGTCTTTCACTGATGCATCCGTTTCCTCTAATGGATCTTTTATTCCTGAAATTCTTTCTTCCATATCTTATATTTTGTTGAAATTTCTTGCTTCTGTAGTTTGTGTTTTCTTACCTGGGTTTTCTATTTCCAGGATTCCATCAGTTTGTGTTTCCTTTATTGCTTCTATGTTCATTTTCAAGTCTTGGATGGTTTTATTCATTTCCTTCACCAGTTTGATAGTATTTTTCTGTATTTCCTTATGGGATTTACTCATTTCTTCTTTAAAGGCCTCTATAATTTTTATAATATTGGATTTAAGGTCATTTCCTTGTTTATCAGCTGTGTTAGAGTATCCAGGGCTTATTATAGTAGGATGCTGGGTTCTAGTAGTACAATATTATCTTGGCTCTTGTTCACTGTGTTCTTATGTTGGCCTTTAGCCATATAGTTGTTCCTGGTATTGACAGACCTTCTGTAATGCACAGAGGGTCATAGGCCAGAAAAGGGAAAATGGGAGAGCAGATGCAGTTAGCACTCTTGAGATGTTTACTGTTTCCTGGAGGGCAGATTATTGAGGAGAAGGATCTCACCTTGTAATTTCTGATGACAACAGGCCACTGGGAATACAAGTAGAACTTTGGACCAGGAGATAGAGTGCACATGGCACAATGCAGAGCTTACTCATGCTGGGTTTGCAATGGGGCATCCAGATTCCAGATAGTTGAGATATAGGGGTCTCATCAGGATATTCTGGGTGGCAGCATGTTTCTGAATGTGAAGGCAGAGCTGTAGGCCAGGGAATGGAGTGCCAAATACCAGACATTTCACATGCATGATTTGTAATGGCAGGTTGGTTCCAATCTGTATCCAACTATATGCTTTTACATCCATAAAGTTTATGTCACATTTATCCCACAGAAAATAGAACAATTACAACTTTGACAAAGCTGTCCACTCTTCAATAATGATAGTAATGTCTCTATATTTAAATTTTATGGCACTACTGTCAACTTTTGTTATCATTACCCTGTGATAAAGCTGTACTTCCCATCAATGAACTCCAGAAAATTTTCCTATTTTATTTTCAATAAAAGCAAAAGACACAGTTTCTACATTCCATTTTTGTAAATCTCTATTTTCTTTGAAGCATGAATATGCTAGAGTAATCAAGATGATATTCAAAAAGGATGCTTAAAATTATGTTCTCAGACCCTGCAGTCGAACCTCAGCAGAAGTGAAGAATTGAAAGAGACACTTAGGCCAGATTATGTTCTATCATTTTTCCTAGAATATTTCCAAAATTCAAAAAAGCACCCATATGCAGCACCAAGGTATGTTTCTCTTTTTTCTGGTATTGGAAGCTGTATTCACATCCCTCTGAAATAAATATAACTAATATCTACAATTTTTTCTCATGGAAATGAAATAGTTTTACAGAAAAAAAACTAATTTTAGAATAGATAAGTTTAGGTAAATGAGTCTTCTATACCTTTGAAACCAAAAGGAGAGAATTTGGGCTTATATACAAAAGTCTTATATGCTCTCAACACTCCTCTCTCTGAGTAGTTATGGAGATTAATCGTGACCTAAAACATAATTGAATAGAATGTTCTTCATTCTTCTGGGTCACTCCAATGCCAATGCTGATACAGCTTAGGCATCTAAATCTCTAATGTGGCATCTTGTAAAAACAAATTTTAAAAGTCTCCATTTAAAATAATTCAGAGCCATTTTCTTTTGTTAGAGAACTAAAGCCATCAAACTGAATTATCTTATGTAAAAGAAGAAAACTACAGCTTTGGCTATATACAATGGCTATACCGAATCTTACTTTCAACTCAGAGCATCACTATGAATCTTTGAGGCTCTAATTCTGAAAACCCTGTTCTAAGACAATGACCTTTTGGCCTTGCCTTTCTCCCCTACTCACATCTTACTTTTACATATCCTCCAACATAATAAGCCTGCCACCACTAATGTTATAAAGTAGTAATTGTTCTTAATTGGTAGGGAGGCGACAGACCATTCTGGTAATGTTGTGAAACTGTAAGAAAGGGGGAGTGAGAACATTCACAGGCCCAGCAGTAATTATCCACTAATTTGGCCTGTTTGTGTGGGGACAGCTCATTATAGCCCTTAAGAAACCTCAGAATAAAGAGGGAAAGTAGGTAGGAGGCAAGGTTAAATAATTAGTGTTGCACAGATTTTTTTCTTTTAAAGATTCAAAGAGTGAGATTAAGGGTTGTAAATGTGACCAGAGTAACAATTAAGAAATGCTAGAATGTTTGGACCAACTGGGGTTTATGATTTTGTGTGAAAAGGGGTAAGTTGAAGTCCTACATTGGGACATAAAGATAACATCATGCCAATTTTATTATACTTTTCCAATTCTTATACCCTTATCATCACCTTTCATTTCATGGTGCAATTTCATGCTTAGCAGTTATTCTCATGAGTAATGAAAAGATTTTCAGTTTCATAAACTAATGTGCAAGATGTTTTCTTACTATTTTATCTTTAGAATTTATAAACATATTTGGGCTTAAAACATTTGTGTACCATGCACGGACAGTAAAATACAAACTAAATTAATGTTCAATTTCTGCTTTGTAATAAATCTGAATTTCTACATTTCTCACATATTTTTCATATATAGGTGTACTCAAATTTTAATACATATACATACCAATTTGGTAAATAGTTTTGATAGACTATTTTAAAGATTTAAAACTTCTCCATATAAAGAACCTACTTTGGATTCACCTTTCAATCCATTTGGATGATTGCGATAAAATTGTTGCTTTTCTTTTCTTTGTTTTGTTTTTCTAACTCATTGAAAGTCAAATAAGGGAATTGAGTGTTCTTAATTAAATGATTTGTATAATTTAAATTTCTCAGAAAATATGCACATATGTTTAAAGTATACAGTCATTAAAGGATTTTAAAACAATTCAGGACATTATAAACCTCTCCCCTCACCTAAGAAGTTGTACTCCTGTAGTATATAAAGCAACAAATTATATTGATACAGATGTATGATATCTAGGCTCCAAATGATAAACACATTATCCTTATAAACACAAAATAGTTTTTTTTCCTTTTTAATACAAAGAAATCTCCCCTAAGTATGTTCTACATTGACAAGGAGTATGGAAATCTTGCAGAAAAAGAATCATGATGCCAGACTGATTAGATTCTTGAAACATTATCATCAATGTTTTTGTTGCTGCTGTTGTTGTTTGTTTGTTTGTTTGTTTTTTGAGACAGGGTTTCTCTGTGTAGCCTTGGCCATCCTGGACTCACTTTGTAGACCAGGCTGGCCTCGAACTCACAGCGATCCGCCTGCCTCTGCCTCCCGAGAGCTGGGATTAAAGGTGTGCGCCACCACGCCCAGCATCATCAATGTTTAAAAAATAAACTGACTGGGCTGTAAACTGTACATAACAATTGACTAAATATGGAGCTTATTGAAAAATGAAGGATTTCAGTGTTGGAATGATTAAATTCAGTGTTATCTGTTCCTTTCTCTTTAAATGATGGGCTAACGTTATACAATAGTACTTCACCACTTTAAGTTTGGTATATTGCTTTGATTACAAGAAATAAACTGGGAACCCCATGGAGCAGAGAGGGAGATTTTAGGGATCAGAGGGGACAGCAGACACCAGGAAAGCATCGTCTACCAAGTCAACTAGGCAAGGCTCACGTGGGCTCAGAGACTGAATTGCCAAGCACAGAGACACATGAGTCTGCACCAGATCCTCTGAATATATGTTACGGCTATTAGTTTGATATTTTTGTGGGACTCTTAACAATGAGAGCTTGTGTATCTCTATTTTGACTGATCTTGAGACACTTTTTCTCCTATTGTGTTACCATATTAGGCCTTGATATTAGGACTTTTGTCTTGTTTTAATGTATCTTCTTTTGTTCTATTTGACTGTTATCTCTGGGAGTCCTGCTCTTATCTAATAAGGAAACATAGGGAGAGTGTATCTGAGGTAGACAGGAGGTAGGGGAGAGCTGGGAGGAGTGTAAGGAGAAGATACTGTGGTTGGAAAGTGTTGTATGAGAGAAAAATATTTTTTCAATTAAAAAAAAAATCTAACAACTGAAAAAAAGTTAAAAGAAAGTAATTTACTGGAGGGCATTTGTTCAAATATTTTAGGCATTGTATTAGAGTAGTAAATTTTAATTCTGAAAATTACATTGATTACTATGCTTAATATTAGGCTATTTTCTATTTTTTTGTGATTGTAAGAAAATTTTATGTGCATGACAGTTAGTTTATCTATACAAGTATATGTACACCACCATGTATACCTGGGACCTGGAGAGAGCAGAAGAGTAAGCTAGAAATCCTGAAGCTAGAGTTACAGATGGTTGTAAGCCACCATGGGTAAACAGGGAATTAAACCTATATCCGCTGTAAGAACGCAAAATGTTTTTAAGCACTGAAGCTATCTAAGTCTCATAAGTTATTTTCTTAATCTGTATGTCTACATACATATATATGCGCCCTCATTCTAATTAAACTGTTGGTAGCTACTGCTAAGGTCTCTGTGTCACAATTGAATCGTTAGGGATATATTGGCATGTTGGTCACTGTGGTTTATAGATATGGTTACTTCCTAGGACCTAGTGTTTCTTCCCATCCTAGGAAGCTTGCCTAGCATCTTCAAGTATTAGAAAGACAAACTGCAGAGAGGGGACTTTCATGTCAGAGGAATCTCAGTTCTTCCAGATCTTGTCTAAAGGGTGTGATGTTTTGAGCAGTAAAGATTTACCTTCAACCTCTGGGAAATATGAAAACCGACAAAAGTAGCTTATATTGTATAAGGAGTCTCTTAGACTCCCCTGACAAGCAATTTGTTTTTTTTTTTTTGTTTTTTGTTTTTTGTTTTGTTAGATATCATATGGCCTTTGGGGGAAGTGTCATCCAAAATGGGAGATCTGCATTTAAGTACACACACATACACACACACACACACACACACACACACACACACACACACACACACCACATATAATACACACACACACACACACACACACACACACACACACACACATATATATATATATATATACATATATATGTATGTATGTATTTACACACAGTATATACTCACATATACATAGATGTGTGCAAGGCATATTTTAATATGTAATTTTTGGTTTTTACAGACACCCTCAGTGTTTTTCCTTCTTCCCCATCTTTCTCTTTCTGTATTAGTCTCCCTCTCAAGTTCCATAAGTTATATTCACTACAATTTTTCTATTTCTCCTTTCATATCATTTATATCCAGTTGTGCCTTTCCCTTCTCTCTATGGCACTGGTTTGTTTTCCCGATGTTCACAGTTACTCAAGGTTGTGTACTCACTTTCAAAGATTTGGATCTAGGAACTACAGATGAGGAGAACATAGAGATTATGTCTTTCTAGTTCTGGGTTACCTACAATATTTTACCAATGTACTTTCCTATTCCTGTCCAGAAGTTTACCTACAGAAACAACAATGTGAAAATTTTTACTAACTGACTAAAAAACATCAACACAAAATTTGAAGACCAGGCTTTTTATAAACCACTTGTTTAAGAGTTACTTAATATTGAACTCCTGCTTTTATTTGGAACTCCAATTTTTATGAACATGTTATATCATAAATATTTGATGCACAATTTAGCAGTCCACCTTAGCCTTCCTCTGAGAGGTTATAACTAGCAGTGGACTCAAAAGCAAAGACTGGACAAAGCATAGGGAGCTTTGTGCAAAAGTAGCAGATGGATAGAAGGACCTGAAGGAGACAGGAGCTCCACAAGAATACCAATATAGCTAACTAATCAGGGCCCAGAAGGGTTTGCAGAAACTGAAGCCCAGAATAAAAGTCTGCAGAATAATCAGTCCCAAGTAAGGCTCAGAAAGCATTGCTGATGAGGTAGTGGAAGGAGTGTAAGACTTAGTAAAGAATAAGAAGGAAAACATTCTAATTAAAGGAACAAGGAAAACTATGAAATTATTTCAATAAAGAAAAATAGATTGCTATTTATATCAAACATAAATAAGCTCAATACACAGATTTTAAAATGTCCTGAATGAACTAAAATGGAAAGCCTAATTATACAGTGTTTAAAGATTTCTATTCTAAATATAAAGATGAATAAGTTAAGAAGGATATAACAAAAGAAAATTCCTGTTAACTTATTAATGTCAAAAATAGATTTAACAAATCATGTCAGATGTAAAGTTGGTAAGTTTATAATATTTAAAAGAACAAGTAATCAAGGAAACATAAAGATTATAAATGCATCAGAACTTAATAATACAGCTAAGAGAGATGTTACACAAACAACATCTAAATTGAAAGTGTAACAAAAAAATCATATCAAGGTAAAAGACTTTCTAGCTTACAATAATGATAGAAAACAAAAAAAAATGTTAATAATAAGAAAAAAAGAGAATTCACTAATGTATCTAGTTGGTGTTGGTACAATAATATGGCTAGTAACAGAACACACTTAGAAATATTAATTCAAAATTTTAAAAAATGTCTGATACTAAAGGAAATCTCATCAAAATCCAAAATACATTTAAGTATTCTACTATTGTAGGAAAATTGACATTTCAAATATTTTGGAATACCAAAATTGTATTTAGGATGGTCTCATAAAGGACAATTTGGCAATACCAAAATTTTATAGTAAATATAAGCCTAATGTGTAGTACTTTGAAAAATTAATCCACCAATACACTTCAGAAATAAAAGGAAATGTACAAATTATTAAAAACTACTGTCAGAAAAGGCAAGATGAGAAATAGTAAACAATAGTAAATGAAGTGCATCATTTTAAAACATACTCACAAATAGAAATAAAGAAATCCAAAATTTTCCTAAACATTAAAATTAGTGAATTATGTCATATGCTAATTAAAATGGAAGAATTATCACTATGTCACCATGAAAAAAAAAAGAGTTTAAGAGTAAGACTTTGTAAAAGCAACAAAAGTAAATTCTGTGTAAATACATTTACTCACTCAAAAGAAACAAAAAACAGCAGACAACCTTAAAATTCATTGGGGATGGCAGTGATGAAAAGAGCAAGGCGGGGACTGTAAGATATTGGCAGTCACATACTTTTCACCTGTCATTCTTTACCCTGGTGCACTCATAATTTAAGGATTCATTAATGTTGCTAATAAAAAACATGTGAATTTTCTGTATAAATCTGTAATTCTAAGTAACTCTACCCCCACCCCTAGAGGATGTGTACAATCTAAGAGACTTTTTTTTTTGTTTCTCTCAAATTTTTGAATGTACTACTGGCATCTAGTGGGCAGACACTGGGGGTGCTGCTAAGTATTCCATAGAACAGGAAGCAGTGCCCCTCTGCAATGTTTCCCAGTTCAAAATGTCAGTAATTCATTGCTAAGGAAGTTTGATGCATAGCATAGAAAGTAAGAAAAATTTATTAAATAAAAGTCATGCAAATATCCTAGGCTTGTGTGAAATACATAAGACTAGTAGTATCAACTGATGTCATGTAGAAAATTAATATTAGAAAATATATGGGATAAGTACACTAAGATCATAAGATGTGAGTGGTTAATTTTGGATTTCAGAAAGACCCAATAATAAATGTGGATTTAAATTTGTTTACCATTATGTACTCAGTTTATAATTCATGTGTGAGGATTTAAGAGGGTATCTAAAATTACATTAGCTAAAGAAATAGAGAAGTAAATATGTTCCAAACTGCACAAAATTAACAATAATCTGATAATTGATGCCAAGATTAAATTTTTTTATATGAGGCAAGTAAACATATGCAATCTTTACCATGTGATGAGATGCTGCATACTAATTATCCACATATTTGCTCTCACATGTTTCTAACACTTCATTTTTTTGGGGGGGTTCTTCATTTTTTTTTCTTAAAAACAGAGTTTCTTTGTTTTGTCTTGGCTTTCCTGAACAAGCTTTGTAATCTAGGCTGGTTTAGAACATACAGAGATCCACCTGCCTCTGCTTCTTAAGTGCTCAGATTATAAATCTAACCCTTCATCATAAAGGAAACTCTCAGATAGATAATCTGTAGTGGGTCATTGTCAATATAATACTGACTTCAACATTTTTTTAATGTACTATGAGTGGTTGGTTTATGCATGCCACAGTACGCATAGGAAGGTCAACACTCTAGAGTTGTTTCTCCCTGGCATCGGGTGGGATCTGGGATTGCACTCAGATTATCAGGCCTGTATGCGAGTCTGGTACTGACCCTTAAGGTTCAGAAAAAAAACTACTTAAGAATGTAACTTTATCTTTTCTTTTAAAATCAAATCTTAATTGAAATCAAGATAGAGGCAAGGATGGAAGTCATTTTGAAGAACCAAGGACAGTGATGAGTTCGGGGTGGCCATGGATATTAAGTGCTAAGGTACAAGATCAGAATCTCCTTTTAAGGGGTTGACTCATGTAAATGATCTCTTATAAGAATTAGCCAAATTTGGAACACCACCTATTTTAAGCTTTATCTATAATTTATATCTATTCATTTATTTATATCTATATAACTACATACAATCTCAGCTTTCATACTATAATGGCATGAGTGGGTAGTTGCTATGAGTGAATATGTCCCAAAAGTTTAAAATATAGCCTTTTAAAAAAAAACCCAGTGAGCTGATATCTACAGAGGAATACATTCAATATTTCCTCCATAATTCAAGTGTCAACAAGAGATAACATTTTTGACCAGAAATATAGCTGATAGTTTAAGTTCTGTTAAAATAGAAAGTGTGAGATGTTGCATTATTAATTATGGAGTAGTATAACACCTTACAAGGTCTAGAAAGTTGCCATGTATTCCTATGTAAGAAAGTAATCCAAAAAGTTCAGAATAAGAAATGCAGTCTCATCTATATACTCATATGGTCAATAAGTCTTTGGAAAAAGAGTGTTATGCTAAACTTCCAAATATCAAAATAAAGAGCTTGATATAAATTATAAAATTGGTAGATCAATTTTGAAGATGCCATCTCATTTCCTTAATCCTCCAAGAATTCCCTGTCTTCCTATGAAAGGACTTTTGTAAACAAAATTGGGATTACTGATCATCTGATATTAAAATACATAGATTGTAGGATATTTTTTTTGTTGCTGCTGTCTAAAGAATCCTGTCATCATATAAAACATTTAATGTACCACAAGATTGTATAAAGTCAGCTAAAGTCAAAGGAAGAAACATAAAAGTCAAATTTAAAGGTTAGAAAAAAAATTGAAAGTTGAGAATGCTACTCACCACTTCTGGTTTTTAAAGTGTAGGTTATAGTCAGATGTCACTAACATGGACAGTCATTGGAAGCTGAGAATAATATTCTATCAATAGCCCAAGTGTTATAACCTGAATTGAAATGCCCCTTATAGGGTCATGTGTTGTAATACTTACATACTCCCCAGTTGGAAGTACTGTTGGAAATGTGATAAAACCTTTAAGAGATAGATCCTGGTTAGAGAAAGTATCACAGGCTAGACTTTGAAGTTTTGTTGTTTCCTATTATTACTTCCTGTTCTCTCTTTCTTATTTCTGGGTGTGGATAAAATGTAATGCTGGCCTTCAGTTCCTTGACATAATGGAGGCTGCATTTCCTCTTGTATTAGTCAAGGTTCTCTAGAGTCACAACTTATAGAATAATAATTACTTACAGCCTTCAGTACAAGTCCTGTAATGGCCAGCTGTCAATGGAAATGCCAAGAATATGCTAGTTGTTCAGTCTCATGCCAGGTGTTTCAACTGGACTTCTGTATAAACTGGAATCCTGAAGAAACCAGCTTCAATGGATGGTTGGGTAAAGTGGGTATCAGCAGGCAAAGGAATATCAAACTCTTCCATATTCCATTGTCCTAATGTAGGCTTCCAACAGAAAGTATAGCCTCAAAATCTGGATTAAAATCATTTTGTCTTCTTCCCTCAAGAACAGAGTCACATGTATGCTTCCAACTCCATATTGTAGTGCATTTCAGATATAGTCGAATTGACAACCAAGAGTAGCCGTAATAATCCATCCCTTTCCAAGATGACATATAATTGTATCTCCTCTTGTCCAAATGAAAACAATAATCAAGCCATAATAATGCCTACCATGATATAACTCCTGTCTTAGGTAAGTTTCTATTGCAAGACACACCATGAGCAGGGCAGCTCTTATAAAGGACAACATTTTTTAGGGGTTAGTTTAGTTTCAGAAGTCCAGTCCATTATTATCATGGAAGAAAGCATGGCAGTATGCAGCCTGACTTGGTGATGGAGGAGGTGAAAAATTTACAACTTGATCTGCAGGCAGAAGAAGCTGTAAGATTTCCCTGACCACCATGGCTGCCTCAGTTCTCCTTCACTGACTTCTTATCTCCTCTCAGGAACCTGTCAACTCCTATGGCTGATCCCTGGCAACTTTGGAATGTTGGGCTAAAAAAGTTATTAAGTCCTAAGAGCAGAAGTTAATGAGCCATTTTTTGTAGAAGCTTAGAAGGCAGGAATAATGAGATGAATATTGACATTAGAGGCCCATTTTATGATGTTTCAAAGAAAAAGGGACACTAACATGACGTTTTAGCCAAAAATCTGGCTGCAATCTGCCCCAAATCCTGAGAGTTTCCTTTAATTGAAAAAATGTGACAGAGGAAATTTCAAGACAAAATAAAATTCAGTCTCTGTGGGTCTTCAATATGTAATAACAAAAAAATGGGGCAGAAATAATTATTTAAATGCAGTTTGAAAGTAAAATAAAAATATCAGAAACTCTAAGATTGCAACCAAGATATGTATTAAGTGTGAAGCTATAATTGGCAAATAAGTTGGTATCATTAAAGAGCAGCCTCTTTCACTGCATAATTGGCAAGGAAATTGGTTAAAGAGCAGCCTCTTTCACTGTATGAGAGGAAATGTCCTGTGAGTATGAGAAGATACTAGAAGGAAAACTCCAACTCAAGAAAGCCAACTACACACAGGGAAACACAGCAAATAAACCCACATCCACAATGCCAAAAGAAAGGACACACACACACACACACACACACACACACACTCTTCACCACCACAAACATGAAAAAAGAAACTAACAACCCCTGGTCATAATTAACTCTCAACATGAGTAGCCTCAACTCCCCAGAAAAAAAAATAACAGGCTAAAAGAATGGATGCAATAACAGTATCAATCATTCTGCAGCATACAAGAAACACACCTTGGCAATAAAGGTAGACACTATCTCAGAGTAAAGTGCTACAAAAAGGTATTCCAAGCAAACAATTCCAAGAAACAAGCTGGAGTAGCCATTTGACTACTAATAAGATATCTCATAAAATGAACTTTCAACCAAAATTAATCAAAAGAGATGGGAACGTCAAGTCATACTTTACAAAGGAAAGATACACTAAGAGGATGTCTCAATCCTGAACATGTATGCCTCAAATACAAGAGCATGCACCTTTGTAAAAGAAACATTATAAAATCCTAAATTACACAATGAACCACACATATTAATAGAGGAAGACTTCAACATTGCACTCTTACCAATGACAGATCAAGACAAAAAGTAAATGGAGAAATAATAAGCTAATAGATCCAACAATGGAGCAATTCAATGGACCCAACAAATATCTCCAAGATATTTCACCCAAACAGGAAAGAATATATTATTATATTAATATATTTATATGTTATTGATATAATATATATTAATATGTTATTCTCAGTACATCATGGAACCTTCTCCAAAACTAACCATATATTCAGTCACAAAGCAAAATTCAACAAACACAGGAAGATTGAAATAACCCCTTACATCTTATCAGACCACCATGGATTAAAGCTGGAACTCAACAAAAGGTAATGTAAAATGAACAACTCCCTACACAATGAACTCTGGGTCAGGGACAAAATTTTAAATAAAAAATTAAAGACTTTATAGAATTCAATGAAAATTAAGGCACAACCTACCCAAACTTATGAAACACAATTAAAGCAGTGCTAAGCACTAAGCTCCTTCATGAAGAAATAAATTAAAAAGAGATCCCACACTAGCAAGTTAACAACATACCTGAAAGCTCTAGGACAAAAGGAAGCAAACACACCAAAGAGATGTAGATGACAGGAAATAATCAAACTCAGGGATGAAATCAATACATTAGAAACAAGGAAAACAATTCAAATAATCAAGAGTTGGTTCTCTGAGAAAACCAACAAGATAGACTAACCCTTAGTCAAACTAACTAAGAGGCAGAAGGAGAGTATTCATAGAAACAAAATCAGAAATGGAAAGGGAAACATAATGACAGACACCGTGAAAACCCAAAGAATCATGAGGTCTTACTTTTAAAGCCTATGTCACAAAATTTGAAAATCTAAATGAAATGAAAGTTTTGGAGAGATCAGAAATAGAAGGCACATATCTAAACATAGTAGAGGCAATATACAGCAAGCCTATAGCCAACATCAAACTAAATGGTTAGAAATTTAATCAGTTCCACTGAAATCAGGGGCATGACAAGGCTATCCACTCTCTCCACATCTCTTCCTTATACTACTTGAAATCCCAGCTAGAGCAATAAAATAACTACAGAAGATCAAGGGGATACAAATTGGAAAGGGAGAAGTCAAAATATTGCTACTCACAGATGATATGTTAGTGACCCAATGTTTTTTAGCAAGGAATGCCTACAGCTGATAAACACTTTCATAAAAGTAGCTAGATACAAAATCAAATCAAACTATTCAGTAGCCCTTCAGTATACAAATGACAACCAGGCCATGAAAGAAATTAGGGAAACCACACCCTTCACAATAGATACCAAACAAAACAAAAACAAAAAACAAACAAACAAACAAACAAAAAAACATAGAGTATTTTGGAGGAACTCTAACCAATCAAATGAAAGACTTGTATGAAAAAAAACTTCAAGTCTCAGAAGAAAGAAAATTGAAGATTTCAGAAGATAGAAAGATCTCCCATGCTCATTTATAGGTCAGATTAAAAGCTATTAAAAACAAGGATGTCTTGAAATTTGAAGGCAAATGGATGTAACTAGAAAATATTATCCTGAATGAGGTAACCCAGACCCAGAAAGACACTTAATGGTATATAATTATGTATAAGTAGATACTAGCCATATAATTTTGGATAACCCCACTACAATACAGACCTAAAGAAGCTCAATAACAAGAAGGACT
This sequence comes from Acomys minous, assembly GCF_964271855.1. Classification (NCBI taxonomy): domain Eukaryota; kingdom Metazoa; phylum Chordata; class Mammalia; order Rodentia; family Muridae; genus Acomys; species Acomys minous. The sequence continues at coordinate 81,913,670 of NC_140492.1, read as the reverse complement.
CTAGGTTATAGTAAATATAAACATATTTTTTGTTTTGATCCCAAGTGTGGGATGTGAAACAGAATTGTGTATGGGTTTGCAGTGGTTTTCCACTGAAAATAGACTTGTGGAAGAATGGGTGGTGTTTGTCCACTGGAAGAGGAGCTGCCTCTTTTGAGGGCATGGTCTTCGCCAACTGATAAGCATCCTCATATGGACTCTGAGAGGACAGATAAATATGAGCCTGAAACAAGGAATGAGGCTTTTTGGTCTTGGCTGTTTATCATTCCACTTCAAGGCTCTCCTAGAGAGAACCACTCAAGTGAATGCTTTGAGGCTCTGCATTCCACCTGCTGCTTCAGGCTCCAGTGGTTCCTCTTGTTCCAGCAGCCACAGATGCAGTCACCCTTGCTGAATTGCTGGTTTGCTGTTTAACACATTATAGTCAAAATATCAAGTCAAAATGCAAAGAAAAAAATAATATTAAAAGTTGTGTGAGTCAATTCAAAAGGCAAATAAATCAGAATAATATCATCCCTCTAAGATAAAACCATAAAGCCCTGTAGAACATGAGAGGACATGTGTCAACTCTAGAGTAAGTTATTGTAAACCAATATGTCTATTTTATGTTTTCATTTAAAATTGATGGAGAAATAAACCATTTCATAACAAGCACAAATAAAGTCAATTTGTGACCACAAAGTATTACTAAAACTGGAACCTGTTTCAACTATAAAGCCAGCAGAAAGATTAAATTCTCTGAAATATATAAATAATGGCTAATTAGAAAAGTCAAATCAGTAAACAAGACAACCCATAATATAAATATAAAAGGAAAAAATCAACAACAAATTATAAAACAGACAACTTATAAATATCACAAGAGCACTCTTGATAATAATTCTAAGTGTAAATGTTGTTATCTCCAATGAACATATACAGACTAACTGAAGCTCCTAGCAGTGGGGCTTAAGGACCATGGAGTCGTCACCACGAGTGTCCTAGTCAGACTGCAGTGAAAAGAGGGGAACATTAAGCCACCCACAAATTCCTGGATGCCAAAATTGTCTTGTCTACAAGTAGTGTAAGGAATAAACCTGTAGTAAAGACTGAGGGAATGACAGAGCGATGACTGGCCTAACTTGAGACCCACCCCATGGGAAAGCACCAACCCCTGATACTATAATGATGCTCTGCTTTGCTTGCAGATCGGAGCCTAACATAACTGTCTCCTAAGAGGCTTCATCCAGCAGCTGATGGGAACATATGCAGATCCCCAGAGCCAACCAATAGGCCGAACTTAGGGAGTTTTGTGGAAGAGTGGGAGGAAGGACAGAGAAAGCCAGAGGGGACAAAGACACCACTAAACGACCTACAGAGTCAACTAACCTAGGCCTATGGGGCTCACAGAAACTGAACCACCAAGCAAATAGCAAGCCTGGGCTGGGCCTAGACCACCTACACATATGTAGCAGATGTGCAGCTTGGTCAACATGTAGATCCCTAACAATGGGAATAGAGGCCATATCTTACTCTGTTGCTTGCCTTAGGATCTCTTGCTCCTTGCCTTGTCAGGCCTCACTGGGAGAGGATACATTAAGTCCTGCTGCAACTTGAGATGCCAAGGTGGGTTTGTACCCCTTAGGAGCCTCCCCTTCTTGGAGAAGGAGAGGAAGAGTGGTAAAACTTGGAGGAGAGGGGGCATATGACTGATCTCAGGCTGTAAAGTGATTAAGTAAATAAAGGAAACATACTAAAAAATTTAATCTCTGAAAAAGCTCTTGATCACTAAGGGTACATTTTGGATGCCTATCTTTAAATATGGAAAATCTAGGTGAAATAGATAGATTCCTAGATCCATAACAGCTTACCAAATGTAAATTTAAAAATACATATGGGAATAAGTGATGAGTGAACAGCTAAGGCTACTTCCTACAATTCCAAATGACTCAAGTTTAGTTCCCAACACTATACAAAGTGGTTCACAACAACCTTTAACTTCAGCTCCAGGAGTTCACATACTGTATTATGACCTCTTTGGATACTGGTACACATGTGTCATATGTTTACACAGTATAGAAATACACTTATGTATATATGATATTAGTTTATATAACATAAACACACATTCATGTTTTCATGCACACAAAGATAAATAAAAATATTTAGTAGAAAATAAATACACATAATTTAAGCCTATTAATGATAATCAAGAAGTTTGAATATTAATAGAAAAATTCTCCCAAAAAAAACCCCTCAAGATCAGAGATAGACTATTGAAAACTAGTAGAAGTTTAAGAATATTCCTCAAGTCATTTCATAACCTATAAATGAACGAACCACTATGAAAACCATAAATAAATTTATACTAAAACCAAATAGGGAAACAATAATTAAAACAGAAAATTATAGATCATTGCTCTTCACAAATATACATATAACTATTCTACATATAATACTTGAGTACCAAATTCAATAAATACTAAAAGAACTCACGCCATAATAAAAACCACTTAATTTTGGAGATGCAAAAATTGTTCAGTACATATAAATAAATAAACTTAATGCAATATCTGAATAGGAATATGCAAATTATATGATCACATAAGTAGGAGCAGATGAGGGCACTGACCAAGCTCAGCCTCTTTTCATGATAAAAGAGTGGAAAAAATAGGAAGAGCATAAACATATCTAAGAATATAAATTCTATATAAATAAAGACTCAATATTGTACCAAATGATGGAAAATTGAACTTATGAATTTCAAAATCAGGGGTGAGTCAAACGTGTTCATAACTCATTACATTCTCATTCAATGGATGAAATCTTATGCAGTAAGAGAAAAGATATACATGCAAAATAAAGAAACCTATGTATCATAATTTCAAACAACATTATCCCACTTTAAAAAGGCTAGAGATTCTGCCCTTGTTATTTTTGTCAACTTGACACATTCTAAACTCACCTGGGAAGAAAAACTTCATTTAGAAAATATCTCAATAGTTCCTGCCTCACAAATATGTCTGTCAGATAGATTGAGCCAGAAGGCTGAAGATCATGCTCCAACGTTATAAAGAGTTATAAGTGACTACACAGGTAGCAAACTGTCTCTGTCATAATCTTATTTGGGAAGGTGCTAAGATGCACCTCCTGAATATTCAGGAAATTAATTTTATTCTTTCTCAAGTCTCTGATGGGGTAGAAGAGCGGATAGTTTATTTTTACAATTGAGCTTAGTTCTTTCATGGTTAAGATGTTTTTAGGTCTAGACACATGTTTTGATAATGACGAGATATGATAGATATTGATTTATATTCAGAATTTTAGATGCACTGAGATTGGAAAGATGTTTCTTCAAGGACGTAGGTAGTTTATTGTGTATATGTGTAATAATATAACTGTTTATGTAAAAAGTTAAAAAACATATAATAAAAAAAAACTATCTCCATCATATTGCTTCCATCCTACATCGACAAGAATGTTGGGCATTTTCTTGATTAGTTATTGATGTGTTGGGCACAGCTCATGATATTCATGTGTGTTTCCACCCTGCCTTGTTTTAGTGACAGAATATGATGTAGAAATTTAAGCCAAATACATCCATTTCTACCAAGAATTTTTTTGGTCATTATTTTATCACATCAATAGAGACACTGGAAAAGACTGGTGTATCATGCCAAAACTTTCATCAAAGTAACCAGAATACAAAATGCAGATACCAATTTTTCTTTCATTTACAGTGATTTTTCTTTTATTTAATTAAATATTCTTTATATATACATTTATATTATTACATATATATACAATAAACTACCTACAGCAAGAAGAACCATGAGACAATCAGGAACTGTATAAATATTACATTCTTTGTGTTTTGGCTATTTGTATTTGTCAGTCTTGAAGAAAATATCTTTCTTATCTTGGTGCATCTAAAATTCTGAATGTAAATCAATATCTATAATATCTCATCATTATCAACTTAAAACATTTATCTAGACCTAAAAACATTTTAACCACCTAAACAACTAAGCAACATTTCATACTGGACTCTAATTAAGCCTGGAATTTCTCAGCATTTGGAAACTGGGCCTAGGGGAGTGGAATAGGGTGGGAATGGGAGGGAGGGAGGAACAGGAGGATATAAGTGATGGGATAACAATTGAGTTGTAAGTGAATAAATTAATAAAAAAAAGAAAACAAAGAAAGAAAGAAACTGGACCATAAATGTTATTCCTGGCTTGTTTAGCCATTTCCCCAATTTTATGTGGGCTCCTACAAAGGCATTATTCATGCCAAATCAGCCAGAAGAAATCTTAAAAGAATGACACCCCATTTCCTTCAAGGGGTCGGGTAGGTTTTTGGTTGCTTTTCAATGCAATTTTGTTACAATTTACCATTTGTCTTACTTAGAAAACAAAGTTGGACTCAGGGATGACTTTCTTTTCCTTTATCTTACATTCTTACGTTTGGAGATAGGGAATGAAGAGAAAGAAGGGAGAATATAGAAATATATAGCAAAGATAGAACAAAAAGGAGATTAGTGAATCTATTCCTGAATCTAATGCCTTAATTGTCACTCACAAGATTATTTTTAATTCACTGGTATAGAATTTTTATACAGATGCAAATTAAGTTTAATCTTAGATCAGGGGTATAGAATTCAAATTTGAGATTATTCTTCACACACATTATATATAGTTCTACTCTAATATGAGGTTTTTCTACCCAGATACCTCAGTTATAATACAAGGTTTCCTTCCAGTACTTTGAAAGTTGCAGGCCGTTTAGGATAAATAAATTGTACAAGTTAATTGTTAGTTGATCAAATCATGGTTATATCAATTACTAGTCTATTATTAATCACAAGAATATACATCTTAGGTGCAACAGATAGATATGATTCCATTGAAAGATAAGGTAAAATAGTTAAGGTCTTCAAAACCTCAGAGACATGGAGAATATGGCATTTAAATTTTTTTTATTATTTTAAAGATTCACTGACAATGAGACAGTTTAACTCCAGCCTACCTTAAAGAGGATGATTAGCATCAAAGACCCTTCTTATGGAGATGGCTTCAAATGTGGCAAAACAGCCACTGGGCCAAATATCCTCATTCTGCTGCAGACAGAATTCTGCCTTAAAAAGGACAAGCTTGGATGCAGGCAATGTTGATGCCCAAACTCTGCTAAGACAGGGTAAGGAAATCCTCAATAGTTCCTGCCTCACAAATATGTCTGTCAGTTATATTGGACCAGAAGGCTGAAGAAGAGGCTCCAGTGATATAAAGAGTTTTGTGATGACTATTCAAGTAGCAAACTGTCTCTGTCATCTCATTTGCAAAGCTACTAATCTGCTTTCCTGGTATGCTCACGTAATCAAGTTTATTCGTTCTCAAGTCTCTGATGGGGTTGAAGACCAGATAGCTTAGTTTTACAACAATTTAATTTTTAAAAGCCAAAAGTAGAAAAGAGATAGGGGGTGTATGTGGGGAACAAGCAACAACACACACTCACACAAGAAAAAAATAGGATGCAATTGAATCATCAAGATGAAGGAATTCTAAAATGAAAATAAACAAGCAAACAAAAACTAAATAGAGAAAATTAGGATGACAAAAGAATATGCAAGAATCTGAAAAGAAAAAAGCAAAATAAAAAACAAAATCTATGAATAGATTGAACTAACTTATGAAGCTAGAATTATTTTTTTCTTGTCAATTTGACATCATCAAAAGTCTCAAAAAGAGGGAGCTTTCATTGGGAAAATTCCTGCATCAGTTTGGCCTGTACGTCAACCTATGGGGCATGTTGATAATTAATAATTGACATTGAAGTGTCCAGCCTACATTGGGTGATGCAGTCTCTGGGTAGGTCGTCCTGGGGTATATAAGAAGGCAGAGTGAGTAATCCTGTAAGCAATGTTCCTACATGGATTCTACCTCAGTTCCTGCCTCCAGATTTCCATCTTGAGATTCTGCTTTGGTTTTCCTCAGTGAAATAATATCTGGGATTTATAGGATAAATAATCCTCTTCCTTCCCAAGATCCCTTTGGTCACAGTGTTTTATCACATCAATAGAAATCTATGATACTTCTACAGTGAAACATTTCTTTAAAAAATAAAGCAAGGATATGAAACAATCTCCTTCATGACTTAACAGAATTAACATTGAGAAAGTACCCATGTTGTTAGAAGTTGTCCTCAAACTCAGTGTAATTCTATACAGCATTCCAATAGCATTCTTTACACAAATAGAAAAAAATTAAAAATCAACTCTAAAGTTGATTTAAAAAAGTTAAAAAGGACTCTGGATAACCAATGAAACAATAAAAAAATGCTGTTGTGATTCCTAATTTCAAATTATAATATAGAATAATAGTAATGTAAAAAATATATATTGTGCTGGCACAAAACAGATACATACTCATGTAACAGTGAAACTGAACTGGTGACATGAAAATAAAACCTTATAGCTACAACTACCTTTTTTTTTTTAAAAAAAGGAAATGTACAAAAATACAAATGATAAAATATACTGGTCTCCAAGAAGTGTTATTCAGAAAACTGGATATATAGATAAGGAATAATGAATATAAATTCTTACTTCAATACATTCTAAATGCAATAAAGATATTAACATAATGTGAAGGTTGGGAAATTTTTGAAGAAACTATATGAATGTCACTTTAATATGTGGCATATGTAAAGACTTTCCAAAAAGAACTCCACTGTGTTAATAAATAATAGCAAGAATTGATAATAAAATTACATTAAATTAAAATTTCATTGCACAGCAACAAAACAAAACAAAAACCAAACAGACGAACAATTATCAAAGAGAAGATACAGTCTATGGGATGGGAGAAAATATTTTACAGTTATTCTTCTGATAGAGGATTAATATGTAGAATCTGTGAAGAATACAAAAAAAACTAAATATGAAAAATAAATCTAGCCAAAGTGATGGACAAGTGTAATAAACAAAAGCAGTTCTCAAAAGAAAAAAAATGCCAAGGTCAATAAATATCTGAAAAGTATCTAACATTTAGCCTTCTAGTAAAGGCCATTTAAAAATATATTATATGTGACCTCAGTCAAAATTATTCTTTTCACAAAACAAACAAAACAAAATAGCAAGTGCTTGACAGTATATGGTCATAAAGAATGCGTTATATCTAGCTGGGGATTACAGGCTTTGAAAACCACAACGGAAATGAGCATGGAGTTTTCTCTAAAACAGTGGAATGCAACTCCTATATTATTCAGTTACCTCACTCTTGAGTATGTATTCATAATGAAATCCAAGTTAGTATATCACAATCAGACATGCACATCCACGTTTATTGCAGCACTATTCGTGATAAGCAAGGTATACAAACAGTCCAGATGCCCATTACCAGATGAAGGGATAAAGAAAAATGTGGTGAATATACACAATAGAGTTTTAGAATGTTGTAAAGAATAATGAGATCATTGGAAAGAAAATGGATGTATATGGAGATCGTCATTTTAAACAAAATAAGCCACACTATAGAAATACAAATGACTCATATTTTTGTGTGTGGAATATAGATTTTTATTTATCTGTATTTTATTATCTGTGTGTGTGTGTGTGTGTGTGTGTGTGTGTGTGTTTGTGTGTTTTTGCAGTAACTTTTTCTCAGTACTTTGACCAGTCGTGAGTCTCTGAATTAACCTATCTTTTGCATAAGGAAGCTCCCCTGACCTGCGTTCAAGGCAGCACTGGTCTGTGGAAACAAACATACATATTGAAAAGGCAAATTGACTATTGGTAAAACATTAGTAGTGGCTTTTCCCCTACGGAAAAGCCTGTACTCTCCTGTAGTCTCCTCAGTGATCAATTTCTGACCAAGTTTACAAAGTCAAGCATGCATCCCTGCCAAAGAAGAGGCTTCAGGTGTAATCAGAAAGAAGTATCCTATCCGCAAACCTGCGATGTCACTGTGGCATTGATGGGTACATCTTGACCGATGGAGCAATATCAAAACATAAAGGCTCATAGCTGGATTTCCTCTCCTAGATGACAGTTATAGTATGATAAATGCTAGGCAGCAAGAAAGAGACGTCCAGCTTACTTCTAGTTTGATTTCCTGTGTCCTGAACTTGAAATGTGTCATCTTCAACAATCAGATCTCACCATCTAGTCTTGGTTGGGAACCATGAACAAAGGCCTCTGGGGCTTTCAGGCCAACAGCATGTAAGATGGCATCCTGTTCCTCGCACAGAGATTTCCATTAAACATCAATGCCTCCTGTGAGCATTAGCATTACTCACCTATGCAGAGTATCTCACTCTGATATTTGCTTTTGTTGAGATTAGAATATAATTAAATCACTTCCCTTTTTCCTCCAGGTACCATTTACTGTCTTTCAATTTTTTAAATTCATGGTCTCTCACTTTTTCTTTAACATTTAATATTCTTACAGACACACATATGTATATATTTGTATGTAAATCTTCTCAGAGTTGACCATGTGGGGTTTTGTTTTCTAATACATTGGACAGAACAGGATAATACCATTATATGTACTAATGCGGACGAGTGCAAGCTTTCTAGGCTTCAACCCTAAACAAAGAACTTCAGGCCACTATAGAAACATCTTTTTTTTTTTTTTTTTTGGTCCACTTGATTTATTATTTTTAATTAATTTATTCATATTACACTCTCAATTGTTAGCTCTTCCCCTGTTTCCTCCCATTCTTCCCTCCCTCCCACTTCCCCCTTCTCCCCTCCCCTATGTCTGTGATTGAGGCAGACCTCCTCCCCCTATATATGCTCTTAGAGTATTGAGTCTCTTCTTGGTAACTTGCTATCCTTCCTCTGAGTGCCGCCAGCCTCCCTATCCGGAAGACGTGGTAAGAAAAGGGACACCAGAGTTCGTGTGAGAGTCAGATCTCACTCTCCACTCAACCGTGGAGAATATCCTGTTCGTTGGCTAGGTCTTGGTAGGGGTTCAAAGTTTACTGCCTATATTCTCCTTGGCTGGTGCCTTAGTTTGAGGAGCACCCCAGGACCCAGATCTGCCTGTCATAAAGTTCTTCTTTTAGGTTTCCAGGACCCTGTGGATCCTATTATTTCCCCATTCTTCCATGCTACTCTCACCTAAAGTCTCAATAGGATGTCCTCTCCTCTGACCCACTTTTTTGGTAAGTAAAGTTTTTCATGGTATGTATCCCTTGGACTAGTGTTTTTATATAAGTGAGTATATACCGTTTGTCTAATTTTGTTTCTGGGTGAACTCACTCATGATAATTTCTAGATCAATCCATTGTCCACAAATTTCAGGAATTCCTTGTTTTTAATACCTGAGTAGTATTCCATAGTGTAAATGTAGCACAGTTTCTTAGTTCATTCTTCTACTGATGGACACTTAGGCTGTTTCCATGTTCTGGCTATTATGTATAAAGCAGCTATGAACATGGTTGAGCATATGTCCCTGTTGTGTGGTAGGGCATTTTCTGGGTATATTCCAAGGAGTAGAATAGCTGGGTCTTGAGGAAGCCCTATTCCCATTTTTCTGAGAAAGTGCCAGATAGATTTCCAAAGTGGTTGTACTAGTTTGCATTCCCACCTGCAATGAAGGAGTGTTCCTCTCCCTCCACATCCTCGCCAACATGTGGTGTCATTTGAGTTTTTGATCTTAGCCATTCTGATGGGTGTAAGGTGGAATCTCAGTGTCATTTTGATTTGCATTTCTCTGATGACTAACGAGGACAAGCATTTCTTTAAGTGTTTCTTGGTCATTTGATATTCCTCTGTTGAGAACTCTCTGGTAAGTTCCAGAGACCTTAATTCAGTTAGAGGAAAAAGTGGGGAAGAGCCTGGGACACATAGGCACAGGAAACAACTTCCTGAACAGTACACCAACAGTCCAGGCCTTAATGTCAACAATTAATAAATGGGACATCATGAGGCTGAGAAGCTTCTGTAAGGCAGGAGACACTGTCAAGAGAACAAAGAGACAGCCTACAGACTGGGAAAAGATCTTCACCAACCCCACATCTGATAAAGGTCTAATATCCAAAATATATAAAGAACTCAAGAAATTAAATACCACAAAAGCAAACAACCCAATTGCAAAATGGGGCTTGGAACTTAACAGAAACATCTTTTTTTAAGTTACATTTTTAGTTAGTTTATAAAGTGGATTTCTAAGTGTATTTTTGCATACATCCTGAGTTTAATTGATCTCCCCAATGTGTCTTCTTTTCTCTATTCCAAACTATTTGAACTTCCCCCCTCTACTTTCCTGTTGCCTATGCTTGGATACCCACCAGAATTTCTCCCTCTCTGTACATCTTCCTGGTCCTTTCTGGCTTCCTGCTTTCTAAAAATGTTCCAACTTAAACACAAATCTTAGAATTTAGAGCTAAGCTCTGCATATGTGAGCAACAGCATTCCTTGTTTTTTTCTTTCCAGGCCTGTCCTTACCTCAACATAAGATTTTTCTAGTTCATCTATTTTCATAAATCTATAATATTCCTTTAATGATAAACACATGTATCATATTTTCATCATCAGTTAACCATTTCGTGGGCTTCTATGCTATTTCTTACATATTGATAGCAGAGGAGCAATTAGCTTAGAGCTACAGGTAGGGTTTAGAGTCCTTCAGGTATATGTCCAAGAACAGTATAACTAGACCATGGAATAGTTCTACTTTTAGCTTTTTGAGGAGCCTCCTCACCGGTTTCCATAGTGTTTGTGCTAATTTACAATCTTCTCAACAATAAGTAAGTTCTGGTTTTTCCTTGTATCCTATCCACTATGTGTTCCCACTTGCTTTATTGGATGAGATGGAATCTTATGTCAGTTGTACTCTGCATGTTCCAATTTGCTAATTGTAAGATGATATACACCCAAATTCTTGGGCTCACAGATAATCATTAAGATAACTGAGAATGTTAAACACACAGGATTTTTCCATCAAAGAAGTGATACATAACATGATTGTTGCCCCAGAAGGCTGGGAGTAGGCATGGTCAATAGCCACATTAACTTTCTTTTATCTGTGTGTCCAAGACCGAACCTGATGCTGCCACAGGGCCCTTATGGTGAGTTTGTTAATCTATAAGGCCTTTCTTAATGGATGATGTCACATGTGCTTTACAAAGCATTTTGAGGTAGTCATGTCTCGAGTTTTATCCTAGCACAAATCGAGTTATTATCACCAGAAATGTTTTTACCAAATTCTGTTAGGTTTAAATATGCAAACAAACAAACAACAAAAACAACAACAACAACAACAACAACAACAACAACAAAAAGCTACTCAGAGTAAGACTCTGGAATTTTAAACCAATACCGACTACTTAGTACTGTTGAACCAAACTGCCTTCTTACCTTTCATGAATCATTACTCTTCTGGCCATGGTGGACACAGAGACCAAGCCACAGCTAATGTCATTAAACAACTTTTAAATGTTTATTAATCATTTGTATTTCTTTCATTGAGAACTTTCTGTTTATATCTATGGTCCATCTTCTATTAATTTTCTGATATTTGTTTTCTAACTGACTCTACGTTTGAATTCTTAGTATAAGTTAAGTATAAGATGGCTGGAAAATATTAGTATCCTCTTACAATTAACCTTTGTCCTCTACATATTGAGTCATGTTCGAACAACTGAGGATGATAAACTATATAAAGAGTTGAAAATAAGCACTCATCTATGTTCATTAAAACTAACAATAAATATATTATGACACAGCTATGTCTTAGCACATATGGGATATATCCATACTCAAATGGTAACTATGATAAAAAGAAATGCACAGTGAAAAATGACACCAGGCATAAGTTGTTGTTACGTTTTGGCAAATCCGCATGTTGAAAGGATCACACTCCAAGCAATGACAATGAGGTTCTCTGAAGTCCAAGTAAGCACCACTTACTTATGAATTTATTAGAGGTGAATGTAGTTATTTTTGTTCAAATATTTGTGGTGAGTCATATTTATGAAAAGTTGTGTTTCTACTGTACTTAGGAACTTAGGTTAAACCATACTTTTTATCATCAGCAAGGAAATGGTGAAATAATTAGCCATTCATGGGAATACTTTCCTACTTGCTGTACTTACAAAAGATAACTGATCAAGGATGTCACTTAATGACTGAATTTTCTTTATATTGTGGGAAAATGTTGATTTTGTTAAAAACATAATTTTAAAAGGGAAAATATCCTATATATATATATATATATATATATATATATATATACATACATACATATATATACATATATATTACTTAATTCATCCTATTATTTCTTCTCTAAGCATTAAGTTATAATGAATCCAGAATTGGTTAAATGTATGGAAACAATTTTTATATTCTAAAATAAATATGCATCCTTATGTTTCAGTGCACACTAAAAAATGTCAATCAGTATTTGATAACAATTTGAAAAATTTTGACAGAAAATCTCTTAGGAATTTTAGAAAATAATTTTAACTTGGACAGTAAAGTGGTCAAGTGGAACAGACAGATTGTGTAACTTCAACTCACTCACATAATTTTCCTTTTAAACGACTTCTTTCTTTAATGTAAGAGGACAGAAGTATTTACAAATAGTACTAATGGGATTGGGAATATGGTACTTGAAGCTGCTTGAATCTAGGAAATATTCCTTTGAAACAGTGAACATCTAAGTATGACATTCAGTGTTCCTGTAAAGAATGGATCTTACTATTGTTGGTTCTTGTTGGTGGTATGTATTTTTAACTGAAGAAAATATAAAATAACTTTTTACATTTTCTCAAGTTTTTCTGTTAGAAATATGTTTATTCACAAGTACTGCATTTCTTTTGTGGTATAAAACATACCTTCTATATGTTTAAGTGATGTGGATAACTTCTTTTCTGAAAATAAGAGATGAAGATGGCAAGGAAAGGAAAGAGGGAGAGATGAAACCAGAGACTGGAAAGAAGGAAGAGAGGAAGGAAGGAAGGAAGGAAAGAAGGGAGGGAGGGAGGAAGAAAAAGGAGAGAAGGCATGGAGTAGGGGAAGATTGAAGGGAATGAGAAAAATATGTGATAAAGAAAATTGGCTTATTTTATTTGTAAGTAATTGCATAAACCAATTATTTGAAAGAAGAAATGAATGAGTGTGAATGTGCGTATGTTGTATATTTGTGTATTTATATGTGTACATGCATATATGTCTATGTATATGCATTGTACATGTGTGCTCTCAAATTTAGAGAAGAAAAGTTGATCAACTAAACATAAAGAATAGCATGAGATGGTATTTTGAAAACAGAAGCACATGAGAAATATTTTTTATTTTAAAAATATGTAACTATTTGCCAAATGTTTAAGTTGAGTGACTGCTACAATATTTAAATTTTATGTGAAATTACCAGTCTTTTGGCAAAAGAATTATACAAGACAACTGCCAGATTAAAATACATACACTCAATCTGTCCTTTAACTCACCACTTACTCCCTCCTCCCTTTTGTTTTCTCTTGCTTTCTTTCCTGTTCCTTTAATCAGTGAAATAAAATCTCTTTTTATCATCAGAAGTGGAAATAAACTCTCAGAGTGTGAAGACTGAACAAAATGATTAATCACAGACCATTCTGGGTTTATTAAAAGCATTCTGCTGTGATTTTTTTAAATCTAGAAAAATATATTTCTTGTTTATAGAGAATCCAAAATAGCTCAGAAGGAGCATATGTTCAAGTACCATTTTTAAATGTCCACATTAGAGATTCCTGCTTGTTAATTTCCCAGATCACTGTAAGAACATTAGGAATAACTGTTATAAATTAAATCTGGTCTTTTGCAAAAACAGATAGAGGAGGATTTGAACAATTTGACCTTTCCATCTGAGTATATTTTCCTGAAAATTCAACACACACACACACACACACACACACACACACGCACACACACACACACACACATGCACATGCACACGCACACACACACTGAGAGAGAGAAAAAGGAATTTATCATGTATGCATATTCATACATTAAGAACTATATTACTATTATTCTTTTATTGTTTGTTTCATGAGATTCCAGTATTATTACACCATTTCCCCTTTACTTCTCCTCCCTCTGAACTCTTTAATATACCCCTTGTTACTCTCCTTCATGTTCATAGCCTCTTTTTGATTAATTGCTGCTACATGCACATATCATATGTTCCTACTCAGTCTGTATAATATTACTTGTATGTATGATGCCGATTTGGTATTGGATAAGCAATTAGTGTTCTCTTCACTGGAAAAGACTACCTCCCCTAGTTTCTTCTTTCCTTGGTTGTTTTAGCTCTGTGTACAGGACTGAGGTCTCACAGTCTTTCCCATGTCCACTTTAGCATGTAGACATTGCATTCTATCGTTGTCCTTAATCAGTTTGTATTTAGGAGGTAATGTTGCTGATATCATGTAAGTAGAGCTTCTGACATTATTAGAAGGCACAGTTTCATAATAAACTTCCTGATGCTCTGGAACTTACAATTACACTGCGCTCTCTTCTACAATGTTCCCCAAAGTGTAGGCGCATGAGTTGTTTCAGAGATACACCCATTGAGACTAGGCCCCACAACTCTGCATTTTTGATTGGTTATGGTTTTCTGTAATGGTCTTCATCTGGTACAAATAAATGTTTGCAAATGTTGCAAAAACTCCTCAGCAAAGGGAAGTCTGCTTAATGAAGGATGATGTCTACACTTATCTGTGGGTATAAGAACAAATGTTTAGATGTTATTGTGGTTTACAAAATTGGTGATTATAACATTTCCTCCAAATCTCCTGACCTCAGTAGCCATGGGTAGTTGGTGAGATTTTCAGTATTAGATACAGTTTTCCTCTTTTTAAGAAAGTCTTAAGTCCAACCATACGCTATTGAATTTTATACCCCCATTATTGAACTGTCTCTGAACAAAAATACTGAACACACACAAACACACACACACACATACACACAGAGTGTGTTCTCTGTAATGACTCAATGATCAGTGATGAAACACAGAGGATTATGAACTATCCATAAGATAGTTTGGCATTACCTGCCATCTGCTGACATACAATCATGTAACAACATATTAACTGTGTGTTTCAAAGTACTAGCCTAGCATGGTAGCACACATCTTTAATCCTAGCACTCAGGAGGCAGAGGCATGTGGATCACTATGAGTTCAAGGGCAATCTGGTCAACACAGTAAGTCAAGGACAGCGACAGCTTCACAGAAAAACCCTGTCTCAAAAAAAAAATCTTGGATGTAATGTATTATACATAAATGATGAGTATAAAATACTCAGTAATAGTGACATGAGAACTATTTTTACATTTCTAAGGTAAATCAATTTCAAATAATGAAGACAAGAAAGAGGTCACTTTAACTCTCAGCCTTGAACTAAATTTAATGGGAAAAAAGTAAAGTAAGGAAGTAGTCATTACACATTCCTTTCCTATATATTTGGAGTTCTCCATTATGGCCACATCTATTTCTGCTTAAAAACTAAGGAACTGATATTCAATATGTAGCCAAAACATCTCTTCATGGACTGACTTCATATAAAAGGTTCTTGCCAACAACACATTGCCCTTCCCTATTTTCTAAAGCCAATGATGGTTCAAACACCGATTTGTTATTATTCTATTAAATGTTTCTGAAACATTCTAGCCACTTTAGAGTTCTTCTCAGCAGCTAATTGCTTAGGGGAGTTGTATTAGGTCATTTGATCTTCTGGCCAATCTTTGTGTACTTTAAAAAGCTTTAATCGAAGACAACTTTGAGTCTCAAGAGTTTGACAACAATCACAATGAATAGCTGTGTTAATTATTTGTAAACATAATACACTACATTTATTTTATTTTAAATGAATTCTTTGTTTTTTAATTTTCCAACCCTCCAAACCCTCCCATATACTCCTCCTTGCCCTCTTTCAAATTCATGGACTGTTTTATTAACTGTATTTATATATATAAATATATATTATATAATATGTTATATGTATCAACATTGTATGAAGAAGGAGTATCAGTGTTGCTTATTGCTTATCTGCCGTGCTTGGCCAATTCCACCATAGTTATGATGTAGACAAGAAGGACAGTGGCAGGCTGCTGGCAGTGAAGAAATAAAGTGAATAAAATTTTAAGAAAGGTTAATGTAACATTTGGAGAAACTTCTTATGACGTAGACACTAGGAAAAGAGGTACACTTCTCAGGCCTCAGACACTGATATAATCATGGTCAGTGCAAAAAAAAAAATATTTTCCTACATTATTAGGCCAAAACAAACTGGATGAGTAATTCAGTACTAGTTCTGTGTAGTTTAAGTCATTCAAGAATCATTACTCATTGAACAACATGAAAGTAAGTAATTATGGCTTAACTGAAAATAATCAAGCACGTTGGAAAGCAAAGCTGAACTGAACACACAGGAAACCTACTGACCAGAGTGTGTGCTGATTATAAAAGAATCCTATGTTATTATAACAGGCTTATAGGTGAGTAGATCACTCACAGCATTCTCTGTCAATTAATGATTAACATTGATTAGTATGCATATGCATGTATGTAAATGAATAGATGTGTTATATATTTTATATTGTTTTCACATGTAGTTGTTTATAAGGATTGTATTGGATAACATCAAATAATATGCTCAAGTTTATATCAGTAAAAATGACATTCTTAACACATTTGTTAATACTGAGTAATAAATGTACACATAATCCATCAAGTAATTAAAATGCATCTGGATTATATTTCATATGATTCTATGAGTACTGATGATCTGTTATTATTCTTCCTACTGTTATTTTAGTCTTACCTTTCTTAATTTCCATACTGTTATTCTTATATGTATCAGCATGACTTATTAGAAATGCAATGTTTTGTTTTCACATTTATTCTGTTTTTTCTAGGATGAAGCACACCATTTCTTCATGTATCAAAAATGTAAGATTTTATTGACTTCAACTTCCCAAATAATACATCTTTTTACAGACTTTACTTATGAAATTGTGTTAATATTTAATCTTTCATTTGTCTAACCACTTCTGTTGGCTTTTGTAGATGTTTTTAAA
This sequence comes from Acomys minous, assembly GCF_964271855.1. Lineage (NCBI taxonomy): Eukaryota > Metazoa > Chordata > Mammalia > Rodentia > Muridae > Acomys > Acomys minous. Next base: position 81,896,623 of record NC_140492.1, on the reverse strand, counting down.
AAGGTCGGACTTCTTTTTTCCAAGATGGCAGTGCCCAGCACTGTATCTGATCTACTGCATGGAGACCAGGGACTTGAATGGAGCCACACACTGCTAAATCTAGAAAGCAATAGGTGAGTGGGGTCCTGCACAGCACAAATGACCAGTGGGCCTGGCCCTGGGTCAAGCAACAGACCACAGAAGTACTGAACCCACTAGCCAGACGCTTGAATGGAACCTACCTGTGGGCTGCAGCAGGCAGATAAAGCCTGAATGCAGTGTGTGGATCAATGCTGGAGCCCGTGCCCTGTGGAGGACACAGGGAAACAGGAGAAGCTGCCCTTGGCCCCATCCACCCACCCCACAAAAATTTGCTGAGGACCCTGCCCCATGTGGAAACCTAGCTCAGAGAGAGCAGAGTGTATCCCATGATGCCAAATAGGCCCACATTGGATCAGAGCACAAGGGACAGAGCCTTCAGATCCAAGTAGTTAGAACCCAGCCTGAGAACATCACACAGCCTCAGCAGCATTTCCCATACTCTCAGAAGAGGCTGAACACCCCTGAGGTGTCTATATGCTGGTCTGAAAGGTGCCCATAGTACAGTGGGTCTGAGCCGGGAGAGGTCTGGACTACAGGACAGCAGGAAGTGTGGGCAACTGGGAGCAACTTGCCCAGCCAGAGCTTTCCAGCCTAGAACTGAGACACCACAACAGCTGGCCTGAATCGCAGCACTAACATGAAAAGGACCAGTCAGAAGCCTACCTCTGCTGACCCAGCCCAGAGGCCAAGGTGTACAGCAAATTCTCCAGGAGTGGAAATTAGGTCACCTGCTTATTCCAGGGGAAAACTCTCTGATCAACACAGGCAAGAGCACATGGCCTATAATCATTCACCAAGTATCTACTCTCAACAACCAGTGAAGGACACCAGAAGCCATATCCCATCAACAGAAACAGCAAAATGACTAAAGGACAATGTAAGAATGCAAACAACAAAAACCAAAACAGCTCAGCATTTCCAGATACCAGCTATCCCAAAGAAAACAACCCAGAGAACCCAAACACAATCAAAATATAAGAAAACGACCTCACGTCCTTAATAAGGAAGATGATAATAGAAGAAATGAATGAAATCTGTAAACAACTGCAGGAGGATGCAACCAAGCAGGTTGAAGACATAAAAGAGACATATAGAGAGCCACTTGAAGAATTTCAGAAAAATACAGATAGATGAAGGAAATCAATAAAACACTTCAAGATCTGAAGACGAAAATGGAATCTATGATAAAAGAACACAAAGAAGAAAAATGTGACCGAGAGAACGTAAAGAAGAAAGCAACCAACAAAGAGATGACGTTCTCTAACAGAAGCCAAGAAATGGAGGAACGAATTTCAGGACTTGAAGATACAATCATAGAACTCGAAACAACCATCAAAGAAAATGCTAAATCTGAAAAGTTCCTGACACAGAACATCCAAGAAATTAAGGACACCATGAAAATAAGAAACCTGAGAATAATAGGCATTGAGGAAAGACAAGATGTCTGACTCCTTGGCTCAGAAAATATATTCAACAAAATCATAGAAGAACTTTTTCCCAACCTGAAGAAGGAGATGCATGTGAACATACAAGAGGCCTACAGAACACCAAATTGAATAGACCAGAAAAGAAAATCTTCCCACCACATAATAAATCTACGGAACACAGAAAAAATATTAAAAGTGGCAAGAGAAAAAGGCAGAGTAACATACGATGGCAAACCTACCAAATTATACCCGACTTCTCACCTGAGACCATGAAAGCCAGAAGGGCCTGGACAGAGGTCCTGCAAACCCTGGGAGACCACAGATGCCAGGCTAGACTACTATACCCAGAGAAATTATCAGTAACCATTGATGGAGAAAACAAAATATTCCATGACAGAAACAAATTCAAACACAACCTATCTACTAATCCAGCTTTACAGAAGTGACTAGATGGAAAACTCCACCCCACAGGGATGAGTTACAACCAAAACTAAACAGGAAATTGATAATTATACCACAGCAAAATCACAACCTCACAATTTCTTGACTGTAACAGTCTCCACTATATTTCTCCATATCAATGGTCTCAGTTCTCTAATAAAAAGACACAGGCCAACCAAGTGGATGTGTAAACAAGACCCAACATTCTTGTGCATCCAAGAAACACATATCACCCACAAGGACAGACATTACCTCAGGGTAAAAGGCTAGGGAAAATATTCCAAGCTAATGGTCACAAAAAGCAAGCTTGTGTAGCCATTCTGATATCCAATAAAATAGACTTTCAACCAAATTTAATCAAAAGGGATGAGGAAGGACACTTCATACTCATAAAGGGTAAAATCAACCAAGAGGACACCACAATTCTGAACATCTATGCTCCAAATACAAGGGCACCCATATTTATAAAAGAACTATTAACAAAGCTTAAACCACTAATCAATCCCCATACAGTAATAGTGGGAGACTTCAACACCCCACTTTTACTGAAGGATAAGTTAGTGAAACAGAAACTAGGCTGAGAAATAACGTCAATAACCAATGTCATGAATCAACTGGATCTAACAGATGTTTACAGAGCTTTCCACCCAAACACAAAGGACTATATTTTCTTCTCAGCACCCCATGGTACCCTCTCCAAAATTGATCACATAGTGGGTCACAAAGCAAGCTTCAACAGATACAAGAAGTTTGAAATAATACCTTGTATTTATCAGATCACCATGGTCTAAGGCTGCACTTCAACAACAACAGAAATAACAACAAGCCTACTCACACATGGAAACTAAATAACTTCCTGCTTAATGCCACCTGTGTCAGGTAAGAAATAACGGAAGAAATAAAGGACTTCCTGAAATTCAATGAAAATGAAAGAACAACATATGCAAATTTGTGGGATGCATTGAAAGCAGTGCTAAGAGGAAAATTCATAGCACTAAGTGCCTTTAAAAAGAAATTTAAAACATCCCACATAAGCAACTTAATGCCCAAGAGGAGTAGACATCTTGAAATAATCAAACACAGGACTGAAATCAATAAATTAGAAAGAAAAAGAACAATTCAAAGAATAAACAAAATCAGAAGCTTCTTTTTTTTGAGAAAATCAACAAGATAGACAAACTGTTAGCCAAACTAACTAAAAGACAGAGAGACAGTATCCAAATCAACAAAATCAGAAATGAAAAGATAGACATAACAACAGACACTCAAGAAATACAAAGAATCATAAGATCCTACTTTGAAGGCATATATGTGACAAAAATTGAAAATATAAGGGAAATAGATGATTTTCTTGATCAATTCCACTTCCCAAATTGAATCAAGATCAGATAAACAAACTACGTAGTCCTACTTCTCCTATAGAAATAGAAGCAATCATTGATAGTCTCCCAACCAAAAAAAGTCCAGGATCAGATGGTTTCAGCACAGAATTCTACAAGACTTTCAATGAGGAGCTAATACCGATACTCTTCAAGCTACTCCAAAATATAGAAATGGATGGAACATTACCAAATTCTTTCTTTGAGGCCACAGTCATGTTGATACCTAAACCTCACAAAGACTCAACAAAAAAGGAGAACTTCAGACCAATTTCTCTTATGAACATAGACACAAAGATAATAAAATACTCCCAAAATGAATACAAGAACATATTAAAAATATCATTCATCATGACCAGGTAGGCTTCATTCCAGGCATGCAGGGATGGTTTAATATATGGAAATCTATTCAATGTGACACACCGTATAAACAAACTAAATGAAAAAAAAAACACATAATCATCTCCTTAGATGCAGAAAAAGGACAAAATCCAACACTCATTCATGTTTAAAGTGTTGGAGATATCGGGATATAAGACACATATATAAACATAATAAAGGCTATATACAGCAAGCCAATAGCGAACATCAAATTAAATGGAGAGATACTCAAGGAAATTCCTCCAAAATTGGGGAACAGACAAGGCTGCCCACTATGTCCATACCTCTTCAATATAGTTCTTGAAGTTCTAGCCAGAGCAATAAGACAACATAAGGAGATCAAGGGGATCCAAATGGGAAAAGAGGAAGCCAAATTACCCCTATTTGCAGATGATATGATAGGGTACATAAGTGACCCCCAAAATTCCACCAGAGAACTCCTAGAGATGATAAACACATTCAGCAAATTTGCTGGATACAAAATTAACTCAAATAATCAGTAGCCTTCCTATATACAATTGACAATTATACAGAGGAAGAAATTAGGAAATCTACACCTTTCCCGTTAGCCACAAGTAACATAAACTATCTAGGAGTTACTCTAACCAAGCAAAGGAAGGACTTGTTTGAAAAAAACCTTTAAGCCCCTGAAGAAAGAGATTGAAAATGACTTGAGAAAATGCAGGGATTTCCTTTGTTCATGGATTGGGAAAATTAACCTAGTAAAAATGGTCATATTACCAAAAGCAATTTACAGATTCAATGCAATCCTTATCAAAATATAAACACAATTTTTAAAAGAATTTGAAAGTCACTTCTCAACTTCATATGGAAAAACAAAAAACTGAGAATAGCTAAAACAATCTTATACAATAAAAGATCCTCAGGAGGAATCTCCATATCCAATCTCAAGCTGTACTATAGAACAATAGTAATTAAAACAGCATGGTACTGGTACAGCAATAGGCTGGTTGATCAATGGAATTGCATCGAAGACCCAGATATGAATCTGCACACATAAGGTCACTTGATTTTTTACAAAGAAGCCAAATCCATTCAATGGAAAAAGTATAGCATCTTCAACAAATACTGCTGGTCGAACTGGATGTCTACATGTAGAAAAATGCAATTAGACCCAAATTTGTCACCAAGCACAAAACTCAATTCCAAGTGGATCAAAGACCTCAACATAAAACCAGAGACGTAAAATTTGTTTGAGGAAAAAGTGTAGAAGAGCCTGGAACACATTGGCACAGGAGACAACTTCCTAAACAGAACACCAAGAGCCCAGTTCTTAAGGTCTACAATTAATAAATGGTACCTCATGAGGCTTAGAAGCTTCTGTAAGGCAGGGGACACTTTCAACAGAACAAAGTGATAGCCTACAGACTGGGAAAAGATCTTCACCAACCCTTCATCTGACAAAGCTCTAATATCCAACATATTTAAAGAATTCAAGAAATTAAACACGACCAAACCAAATAATCCAATTGAGAAATGGGGCTCAGAACTAAACAGAGAATTCTCAACAGAGGAATATCAAAAGGCTGAAAAACACTTAAAGAAATGCTCAACATCTTTAGTCATCAGAGAAATGCAAATCAAAATGACTCTGAGATTCCATTTTACATCCATGAGAATAGCTAAGGTAAAAAATTCATGCTCATGAAGATGTGGCGAAAGAGGAACACTCCTTCATTGCTGGTGGGAATGCAAACTAGTACAGACTTTGGAAATCTATCTGGTGCTATCTCAGAAAACTGGGAATAGGGCTTCCTCAAGACCAAGCTATTTCATTCCTTGGAATATACCCAGATGATGCTCCAGCACACCAAAGGGACAAATGCTCAACCATATTTATAGTGGCCATATTCATAGTAGCCAACATAGAAACAGCCTAAGTGTCCCTCAGTAGAAGATTAGATAAAGAAATTGTCGTACATTTAGACTATGGAATACTACTCAGCTATTAAAAACAAGGAATTTCCAAAATTTGTGGGCAAATGGATTGAACCAGAAATGATCATAATGAGTGAGTTAACCCAGAAGCAGAAAGACTCAAATGGTATATACTCACTTATATATGGACACTAGCCCAAGCCATATGTCCCATGAAAGTCTTTACTTATCAGGAAAATAGGACAGAGGGCAGGACAGGTTATTGGGACTTTAGGTGAGAGAGGCATGAAAAATGGGGAAATAGAAGGATCCAGAGGGTGCTCAAAATCTCCAAGAACATTACAACGAGGTGAATTGGGCCCAGGGGTCCTGCTGAAACTATGACACCAGCCAAGGACATTACACGCAGTAAACATTGAACCTCAGCCCAGATCTAGCCATTCTCCACAGTTGAGTGGAGAGTGGGGACTGACTTCCACACGAACACTGGTGCCCCATATTTGACCACATCCCCTTGATGGGGATGCCTGGTGGCACTCATAGGAAGGATAGCAGGCTACTAAGAAGAGACTTGATACTCAATGTGCATATAAAGGGGGAGGAGGTCCCCCTCAGTTACAGTCATAAGGGAGGGGACTATGGGGAAAGCAGGAGGGAGGGAGGAATGTGAGGATACAAGGGATGGGATTACTATTGAGATGCAATATGAATTAATTATTTTAAAAAGGGAAAATTTTAACATCCACAAAAAAGGTCAGAGTTCTTTTTGTTATTGTCTATATTATGTATGACATTTCTGCTCAACTTATTTTTCTCAATATCTACAAATTTTATTTCAAAGATCCTAGTTAACTAAGTCCTATTCTCATCTTGAAAATATTAGGTTTAGCTTTATCACTTTGATAAATCTAAACAGATAGTTTTAAAGATACTTTCAGGTTTCTTCTCTCATTAGCATTTTGGGAAGCATTTATAAGATTGATATACTGACGTTTCTAAATAATTCCACATTTTCAGACAATCTATGTATCAAAGAATATTAGTAACCTGATAAACTATATCATATATAAATAGATGAGTTAGAAAGATGTGATGTTAAAATTTTAAGTATACAATAGTTTCATGAAGTAATGAACAAAAAATTTCAGACATGTACCAGTCCACAGTTCTTGGAAAATAGCTTATAGATCAGACCTTAAACACCATGTTGTTGTACTATAAAATGATCAGACCATGGTAGTATACAATTTAATTATATAGATATTTTAGTTAGGGTTTCTATTACTATTATAAAACACCACAACCAAAATCAACTTGTAGAGGGAAGGGTTTATTTCAGGTCATACATTTCACTTCATGCTCTATCACTGAAGGAATTTGGAATAGGAATTCAATGTTGGAATATGGAGGCAGAAACTGAAGCAAAAGCCATGTAAAACACTGCTTATTGGATTGCCTCTCATGGTTTATAGTACACAACAACACCAGCCCAAGGGTGTGCTCTCATGAGTTGGGCCCTCTCACATCAATCATCAATCAAGAAAATGTTCTGAAGACTTGTCTGCAGACATCTGGATAGAAACACTCAATTAGATTCCTTCTTCAGAGATGATTTAAGCTTCTTCCAAATTGACAAACAAATATAGCTAGCACAACAGGTTTATGTGTAATACATCCACAATTAACTTCTGAAATGGGTTTAAGTCAGTACTGAAAAAGAAAAAGGCAGGATTCTTGGTATTATAACACTACTGAAATAAATAAAAGGCAATGGAAACACCAATCAGATTCCCATCATTGACCATTAAATTTATTAAGGATATGCAGTATAAATTTGTCTTATTCCAAAGGATAGATACTAACAGAATGGGAACCAGAACCACCATCAAATCCTTAGTCTATTACTTGCCTATAGTGTGGCACTGAGTGGCTCTTAGCTGAGTCTGAAATGAAAAGCTGTTCTGGAACAATATAAAATAACCTTCCATGAACTATATAAAAATTGTGTCTACAATGACTGCAAATTCACACATAGAATTGGGGAATTATTAATCTCCTAGTGTCTTCTTCAATGTTATAAAAATTGTTGCTATAAGATCTTGTAGGAGTCTTTCACTTACTTAGTTATGTTTATTCCCAAGTATATCTTAAGGTACTGTATATGAGATCACCCATTGGCTTTTTTTTTCTCACCAGGTTCACTGCAGCTATGTGAAAGTGCTAATTCCATTTGTTATTGACAAATGGGATTGCATGAAATTAAAGAGCGCCTGCAAGGCAAAGCAAACAACCAAAAGAAGAGGGATCCTAAAAAATAGGAGAATGTTCTTTCCTAACTGTATATAAAACAGGGCTATTATTATTTTATTATTATTATTATTATTATTATTTTACTTAATGGTGTTTCCAGCTACTTAGCTCAATGTGTTTGCCATCTGTCATAGTTCTCTGGTAGAATTTTGGGGTTAATATGCATACTATTGTATCTTCTACAAATAATAATATATTGACTAATTACTTTCCAATTTGTATCCCCTTGATCTACATTAGTTGTCTTACTGTTCAAGCTAGAATTTCAAGTACTGTATTGAATCGATATGAAAAAAGTGGACAGCCTTGTGTTGTTCCTGCTTTTAGTGGAATTGCTTTAAGTTTCTCTCCATTTAACTTGATGTTGGTTACAGGCTTGGTGTATGTAGGAACCAGGCCCAACTGGGCTGCCTGCCTGTCTTGCTGTTTCATGTCCTATTTCTAGCAGCTTCCATGTCTGTGTTTATCTTGGTTAGCTAGTCATGTTTACTGCTCTGAGAACGCGCCCCTCCCATCCTCGAGACTTTTCCTCCTGTGTGCTATCACCTCTTGAGGGATTTCGCCTGAGAGGAGGATTCCTGTTTTGCTGCCTATAAGAAGGCTCTTTGGAACTCTGGAGGAAAACGAGAGGAATAAACCACTGCCACGGCTGCTTCTGTGGCTGCTGCTCTCTTAGCATGAAGGACCCTCTGTGTTATTGTGTGTGTATGTGCTTGTGTGTGTGTGAGTTAAATCCGCAGTCCCTCGCCCTCGACTAGGTATCGCAGTGGCGTGAGCGCCAAAAGTGGAGGTCCGACCGAGATCAGGGAAGGAAGGGAGGAAGCTGACGGATCATCAGGGGAAGCTGGCCAACGCCTCAGGGAGGTAGGAAATGGGCGTATTGGAAATGGGTGCCGCAGGTTCATCCACGGTTCTGGTGGACTAGTGATTAAGACACCGGGATTAAATGGGTGCCACAGGTTTGTCCACGGCTTTGGTGGGCTAGTGATTAAGGCACTGGGAAAATAAGTGCTGCAGGTTCGTCTACAGTTCTGGTGGACTAGTGATTAAGGCACTGGGATTAAGTATGAGAGTGTTAAAGATTTTATAAAAACAATAGAATTGAGTAGTCCTTGGTTTATGGTATTAGGAGAGCTAAATATCCAAGATTGGGATCAGGTGAAGTCTGATCTCCAGAGGACTTTACGAAATGAAGGGTCCAACAGTGTTCCTATAGCTACCTTTTCATTATGGCATCTCGTTAGAGATACACTTAGGAACAAAGATAAGAAAATAAGAGAGCAGATAGGAAGTTTGGAATTTGCCCTAAATGAAGTGCAGGAGGAACAATCTGTAAAATCTTTGGTCCTATCTGAGATTGCCTCTGATATACCTTCTTCTAATTCTGAGGAGGAAGAGGCAACTTTAACCTCTGAGATACGGGCCCTAAAGAAGAAGTTGAAAGAGTGTAAGATTGAAGGAAAATAAACTAGAGGAAAGCGGCCCCTGGCGTATAACCCAGATTATCAAAGTCAATTATCTTTGGCAAAGCCTTTTGCTCCCCCTCAGGGAGTAGTCTTTCCAGTAGTTGAAGTGCCTCACCCAACTAACCCAGGGCAAATGCAGAGACAACATGAAAGCCTCCAGTTTAAAGACATAAAACAGCTTAAGGAAGCAGTTATGGCCTATGGTCCACATGACCCTTTTATGATTGCCATTTTTGAATCCTTCACAGGACAATTCTTAATACCTAGTGATTGGCAACAAATGTGTAGAGCAGTCCTCAGTGGAGGGAGGGGGCGGTTATTTGCTTTGGCGCAGTGATTATCAAGAACAGTGTATTCAGACCACTGCACGTAATGCAGCGGCTGGGGTTCCACAGAGAACGTGGATATGCTAGCAGGCATGGGTTTGTATACTGAACTTAGTGCCCAGATACAATATGACCCAGCTGTGTATGCGCAGATTGCAACTTGCGCCACAAGGGCTTGGAAGTCATTGCCTAATAAGGGGGCAGGAGAACAGCTGTCTAAAGTGGTCCAGGGACCCTCGGAGCCCTTCCAGGAATTTATTGATCACCTTTTGCAATTGGCAGGAAGGATTTTTGGAGATGTGGAAGGAGCCATGCCTATTATTAAACAACTGGCCTTTGAAAATGCTAATAAGTATTGTCAGGAAGCCCTTTGGCCTTATAAATTTAAAAGTGTGAATGACTATCTGAAAATTTGCCGAAGTATAGATACTACTCACATAATGGGAAAAGTAATAGCTTCTGCTGTTCAGGGAATTTCACAGGTGTATTCTTCCTTTATGTTTTTATGTATGTGCTCTGTATCCCTGATCTCTCCTATACTTTTGACATGAAGGGGTGCTGAATTTTCTCAAAGGCCTTTTTCAGAATCTAATGAAATGATCATGATTTTTTTCTTTCAGTTTGTTTTTATGGTGGATTACATAGATGGATTTTTGCATGTTGAATCATCCCTGGGATGGAGTCTATTTGATCATGGTGGATGATGTTTTGATCTGTTCTTGGATTTTGCTTGTGAGTATTTTATTGGGTATTTTGCATCAATGTTCATAAGACAGATTTATCTGAAATACTCTTTCTTTCTTGAGTCTTTGTGTGGTTTAGGTATCACAGTGTCGTGGCCTAATAGAATGAATTTAGCTATGTTCCTTCTCTTTCTATTTTGTGAATACGTTGAGCAGTATTGGTATTAGTTCTTCTTTGAAAGTCTGGTAGAATTCTGTGCTAAAACCATCTGGCCCAGGCCTTTTTTTGTTTGAGAGATATGATGACTGTTCGTATTTCTTTAGTGGTTATAGGTTTATTTAAATTTTTACTGGATCTTGATTTAGCTTTGGTAAGGGATATATATATATATATACACATTTTGGTTAGAATTCCCAATTTTGTGGAGTACAGATTTTTTTTGGAGATACCTCATGAATCTTGGGATTTCTTCAGTTTCTGCTGTTATGCCCCCCCTTATTTTTGATTTTATTAATTTGGACACTGTCTTTCTTTTAGTTAGTTTGGCTAAGGGTTTGTCTATCTTGTTGATATTCTCAAAAAAAGTAGCTCTTGGTTTTATGGATTCTTAGTATTGCACTCTTTGTTTTGAATGTATTGATTTCAGCCCTAAGTGATTATTTTCTGCTGTCAACTCCTCATGGATGTGTGTTCCTTTAAATTGCTAGTTTGAGATCCTACTAATTTTTTATGAAGGCAATCAGTGTTATGAACTTATTGGGCCCATAAGTTTTGGTTGTGCCCTCAATTCATTGAATTCTAGAGAGTGAACTAGTTGTCCTTGAGTAGAGAGTAGTATTAGTTTCCATGAGTTTTAGACTTTCTGTTGTTACTGTTGAATTTGAAGTCTAACTTTAATCCATGGTGCTCTTATAAAATACAAGGAGTTATTTCAATTTTCTTGTATCTGTTGGGGTTTGCTTTGTGACCAACTGTGTATCAATTTTAATGGAGATTCCATGAATCTTTATGTTATAGCCTACAATATTTTCGGGACAGAGACCATGAGAATTATATCTGGAATATTTACAGTGAAAGTATAAGAAAACTCATTGCAATGAAGAACTTAGAAATATGCTAGTGTCAATCACTATGTAACTAGCCAAATAACAGCATATTCACATAATGTAGCTGCAAAATTTTCAGTGCAGAAATTCTCATGTGGTGATATTGGGTAATATCATGGTTATGTTAAGTAAAAGTAACATGACTAAGCTAACAACTTTTGGCATGAACAAAAACTGGTACATATAGTAAGATATTTTGTTCATAAGGACGAAGAATACAACTTGTTTTATATGCAGGCATGTATTCTAAGAGACTATGCATGAAATTTATAATAGCTTTTAACAATATGGTTAAAACCAAAGGCTAATTGAGAGACGCAAATAAAATGTTTACTGCACAACCTTGTTTTGAATTGTAAGACTTCCTTTTTTATCCAAATTTGAAAGCTATAAATAAAATTATATTTATATTTACCATATTTCATAGGAATACATGGATTTGATAACTATTTAGAGAATGCTAAAACCTCCAAATAAGTCTCATGCCAATTTCTTAATTTTTTAAAAAATTTGTCATGAACATCATGAACTGAGATATTACCTTCTACAAAGAAAACCAAATGCCTTAAAAAGCCATTGCTTTCCGACACCTGCATAGCCTGAAAGTACTAGAGTTCAGATGGGGTATGGAGAGAGGACTTTAGTTAAGGGACCATGTTCACATGCTACTTGGAAAGCTGTAAGCCAAGATAATTTTAAGCACTTAATAGTATTTAGGAACTAATAAAGGAATGTTAACAGAAATAATTTTATTTGTACCTACCTCATGAAATAAATGTTTTAACTTAAAACAATGATGTCAACAACATCTTCATTACAGTTATTTTGTTATTATCTAGATAACTGAGAAGGTGTTAGAAGGATATGAGATCCTGTGTAAATAATTATCAATCTACTTAATCATTTATTAGTGTGACAGGGTTGCTGTTCTTTTCCTCATTTTACAAATATAATTATCAATAATGAATGAAATTTTCATCTTGCTTACATTGATGCAGTACTGTCCACACTGTTAAAGCTGAAAGATTATGCTTGTGTGTCTTTCTGGTTTAAAACTGTAATGGCCTTCAAGCAGTGATCATTAGTGAGAATAATTTGTGCTGACTGGTGGTATATGAAGACAATCTGAAATGAAATGGTTAGATGTTTTGTCTGGATGCAGATTATTTGTGATTCACATAAAGAAATGATGAGAAGTAGATGACAAGTATAATGCAGGCAGTCTCAGTCTCTGGGGTGTGAAGAAATGTTTGTGTACAATAAATTGATACACTTCATTTTTTTTAGAAAATGTCCAATAAATGCCCAAGTTTGAATAATAATCACCCGCATTTTAAATACATACTGCTATTGTGCACGGAAAAGCATCTGTTAACGTAGGTCACCTCACAATTAATTAAAGACTTGCTTTTGAAACTATTATTACACTTTGGTAGGGGTGAAGGTGTTACACATACTTTTGTTTTGTCCACAGTTCTAGAACAATCTCTTGTCGAGCACTTACTGTTTAACAAAGGCAGATATTACTGCTTCATCAGAGGAACCAAGCAGAGCAGGATCTTCTTCTCTTTCTCAGTGTTACAGCAACACCTAAATACAGAAACACTAGACTCCAACACATCCAAAGTGGGACTGCAGATTCCTTTACAAGTCAGAAGACAATCTTTTCTTAGGAAATCTCCTCATACAGACGTTCTGAGACTCACAGAAGTTCAAGGTACTGGCTAGAATGCAAACCATGAGTTTGAAATGAATTCTACTTGAGGCAGGAGATATGCAAAACAAACCCTGGAGTAACTGCCAACCCGTTCCTATCATTCTGTCCCACACCAGCTCCTCCCTGCAACATATTTGCAACCAATAATCAGAGTTCACTTTCTGTCACACTCGACAAAAGCATCAATGTCAATAAAATAAAATTTTATTTAGCTTTTTTTTTTGCAAGCACCTTCTTAGATATAAGTTTAACTATACAGATATAAAATAATAAGTTTCTCTGCAATTGTTTGAAATTTTTAAATCTCTGAACATATCTGTTTTAGACTATTTTAGTGAGATGAATAAGAGAGAAAAACAACCAACAAACACTGAGGAATACTAAAATCATGAGATTATGGCAACTTCAGCTAATATCATTTTGTTAAATTTCCAAAGGGAGGAAAATGTGTAAACTGTTATGTATATTTTTTCCAAAAATAAATTATCCCTTCCTGCTCAGAGATAAATATCCCAAATACCATGGTCCTAAATCCTATATGTTAATCATAGAAGAAAAATTTTTATGATATTTTGACACATTTGTACTGCTAGACTTCACTAAAGCATATGAAGCACACATGTTACCCTGACAGCAAAGAAATGAAAATTATGCTATATATATATATGTATTTCAGTGGCATCTTTGTAGACATTGCCAGTGTCTGAGCTGTTAGAACATGGTTGAATGTCAATTTTGTGCAGTGATGTTAAAGCAGGTTTATAGAGCTGAATATATCTGGTCATAAATTTTACTATGCAGAAAAAGCAAGCTTTCTCCAAACATGACATTTTGCAAACATTTGTTAATTCGTTAACACAGGATAACATTTATGTTATATACATACATTTTATTACTGATATGATATTTCAGAGGTTCTCCACTCAAAAATTTACAATCTATTAACATTGTGGTTTTCAGTAAATAGTTCAATGGCAATATCCTTTTTCTGCCTAAAAATCAGAGTAAAACTATCATGGCCCAGTTTACCACGATTTAGGATCTTATAAAAGAAGTCAGCTCAAATAAAAGAAGTGAAATCAAAATGATTATTGAAAAATTTTTCACAGTTCTACCATTTTATTTCACCCCTTTATCAAACTTCTCTTAGCTATTTGTCAAGAATGACACTCAAATCACTGATAAAATCTGACACAAAGTAGACAACACATTTCTATATTATTTGTAAAACTTACTTCCTACAGATATCACATGGTAATTTTAATAAAATAATTAATATTCAGCATAACTTGGATACTTCCTATACTTGAAGACTTACATGTTTAGATTAACCTTTTGGAATATTTTCACAAGTACACATATATACACATATTACACATATGTAATAATATACTTATGTACATATATAATGAGTTCTATTTGGAAATAGAAAAAATATATAAATCCAATATTCTTACATCTTAAGAAAATCTTAAAATGTATCCTGAATTTTACAGTTTTAATTTTTAAAATTTTATTAATTTATTCATATTAAATCTCAATGGTTATCCCCTCCCTTGTAACCTCCCATTCCTCCTTCCCTCCCATTTTTCCCTTACTGCCCTCCCCTATAACTGTGACTGAGGGGGACTTCCTCCCCCTGTATATGCTCATAGGGTATCAAGTCTCTTCTTGGTAGCCTGCTATCCTTCCTTTGAGTGCCACCAGGTGCTCCAGCACACAACAAGAAAATTTGCTCAACCATGTTCATAGCAGCCTTATTCATAATAGCCAGATCATGGAAACAGCCTAAGTGTCCCTCAGTAGAAGAATGGATAAAGAAACTGTAGTACATTTACACTATGGAATACTACTCAGCTATTAAAAACAAGAAATTCCCAAAATTTGTGGACAAATGGATTGCACTAGAAATGATCATACTGAGTGAGTTAACCCAGAAGCAGAAAGAGTCAATGGTATATACTCACTTATATCTGCATACTAGCCCAAGGGGCATGTCCCATGAAAGTTTTCACTAACCAGGAAACTGGGACAGAGGGGAGGACATCCTATTGGGATTCTAGATAAGAGAAGCATGGGAGAATGGCAATGTTGAAGGACCCAGAGGATTCTAGAAATGTACAAGATGAACATTATGATAGGCAGATTTGGGCCCAGGGGTCCCACTCAAACTAAAGCACCAGCAAGGACAATACAGGCCGTAAACTTCAAACCCCCTACCCAGATCTAGCCAATGGACAGGACATTCTCCACAGTTGAGTGGAGAGTGGGGTCTGACTTTCACACGTACTCTGGTGCCTCATATTTGTACAATTTTAACTTTAATTTACTTTTTTAATTGTTTTATTTAGATTACATCTCAAATATTATCCCCTTGCTTGTCTCCTCCTGTTCCTCCCTCCCTTGCTGTTACACTGTTTCCCCTTCCTTAGGTCTGTGAAAGAAGGGGACTTCCTCCCCCAACATATGGCCACCACTTATCAAGTCTCATCTTAGTAGCCTTCCTATTCTCTTTCTGAGTGCCACCAGGCCTCCCCACCAAGGGGAAATGGTCAAATATGAGGCATCAATGTTCATGTCAGAGTCAGTCCCCACTCTCCACACAACTGTGAAAAATGTCCTGTCCCTTGGCTAGATCTGAGTAGGGGTTCAATATTTACTACATGTATTGTACTTGGTTAGTGCAGTAGTTTGAGCAGACTGCCCTGGGTGAAGCTCTGCCTGTCATGATGTTCTTCATGTATGTTTAGGAATTTTAAAAATTTTTTAAAAAATATTTAATTATTTTTCTGCATGATATAACTTCATAGTATGAAATATTCCAAATGAACATTACCAAGACTCATAATGTGTGAGTTCCGGAGTATTTGGTCTTCAAATATTTTTATTAGGGACAAGTTCCATTAAACTAAAAAAAATAAAAGGAGTACTCTAAACTAGAGAAAATTTGCCTAATTAAAGTAAAATTTTGATGAATCTGTTTTCCTTACACTTTTACATATACATAAGTATATTCACATTATAAAATAAGATAAGTTTGACAATTTCACTTTTTAAATAATACTGGGAAAAGTAAACATAGGAGAGTTTTATTTTTATCCATGTGAATAAAGTCCAGTAAGACAAAACCATGTTGCAAGATCTATCTAAACCATTTTCAAACCCTTTTAGGACACAGACTTTGTTGTCATAATCCATTATAGTTTACCTGGATTTCATATTGTTCCAGAAAGTAAAATAGCATTGCCCACTGAAAGGAAAATATAAAGCACATCAATAAAACATACATGTATAATGTTAAATTCAAGTAAGCCATGTTGAAAATGAAAAGCAAAATTGATTTTATATATATATATATATATATATATATATATATATATATATACACACACACATATATATGTATAACCACGTATGTTAGTCAGTGTTCTATTGCTATGAAGAGACACCATGACCAAGACAACTCTTATTAAAGGAAGCATTGAATTCATTGAACTAAGGTTTTACAGTTTCAGAGGTTAGTCCATTGTCATCATGGTGAAGATCATGGATGCATGTAGGTAGACATGATGCTGAAGAAGTAGCTAAGAATTCTTGTCCCAGCCCAAGGGACATATCAAAACAATGTTCACCTGAAAGAATGGGTGCGAACTGGAAGAGACAGAGACATGTGGGGTATGAAGCCAAGCTGGATTTCTATCAAGGCTCACTTGGCTCACTTTATTAAAAAGTGAGTACAGTTTATATAGCAAGGGCATGGCAAGATCTATTACAATCTCACTTCCTTTAGCGCCCCTCCCCTCTTCCCTCCCCCCCCCAGCAAGAATACAATCCTCTGAGTAGTTCCCTGTAAGAACTTCCTTAGTCCTCTGGGTAGTTCCCTGTAAAAAAAATTCCTTGTTCCTTATTTCTTTTCAAAGGCAAACAGTCCAAAGATAGCCTAAATACAATAACTTTTTCAGCAAAGGTCAACAACCTGAAGGTCACAGCATGCAGCCTGAGCACAGGATTCCTAACATGGCTGAATTTAGCATGGCTCCCCACAAGTTCTGCATCCTGATCTGCAAGCAGCAGGAAGAGAGAGACTGGTCCTGGCATGTGCTTTTGAAACCTCAAATCCATCTCCAGTGGCACTTCCTCCAACAAGGCCACACATCCTCATTCTTAGAAGAGTGCCACTCCCTGATGACTAAGCACTCAAACATATGAGCTATAGGGCCATGTTCCACTTCCTGCCTCCCACAGACATGAAGCCATATCATAATGCAAAAATGCATCCACTCTAAAGTTCAAAAGTCCCCATAGTCTCACCGTCTCAAGGCTGCTTAAAAGTTCAATGTTTCTTCTGAGAGTCAAAATAATTTGTTAACCACAACCTCCAGCTAAATAACAAATGGCAGATCATATACTTCCACCGTATAATATCACAGAATATACATTAGCATTTCAAACAGGAGGAAAGGAAGCATAGTGAGAAAATTCTGTACCAAAGCAAGATTAAAAATTCTGCATCTCCCTGAAATCAAAGTATGCTTCAGATCTCTAACTCCTTCTAGCTGTGTTAACTGGAACATACTTCTCTCTCTTGGGCTGGTTCCTTACTCAGTCTGCTCCTTTTTTTGGCAGGTATTTCTTCTCTCTGGCATTCCCGACATTTTGGAGTGCTCCTTGTCTCTTCACCTCCACATTTTCTGTTTCTCTTTTCCAGCTTGTTTCTTTTCATTATAGGTCTTCCTAAGTGTAATCACTAAAAACCACATGAAACAGTAAATAAATACTAGACTGTCTTTAAATCTCCTCTGCCAAAGCCATTAGGCCAAAACTCTTCAATTTTGCCTCAGACGGATTTTTTTTTTGAACAAGGCCAAAAGCAGTCAATTTTTTTTTTTTTTTTGCCAAAATATCACAAGAATGGTCTATGGCCACTAACTAATATGTATCTCCTCTGAATCCTATTGAGCAAAGCTCCTATTACTCTGCATGGCTCTCAGCACTACTATCTTCCATGATCCTTCCAGGATGCCCCATTACATAGTGCTTTAAGTGTCCGACAGCTTTTCTAGTCCAAAGTGTCAAAGTCTTCCATATTCCTTCAAGCAAAAGCATGGTCAGGCTTATCACAGTAATGCCACAATCCTTGTTACTAGCCTCTGTCTTAGTGTTTTAATGTAACAAAGGGACACCACGACCAATGCAACTCTAATGAAAGAAGTAATTTAATTAAGGCTTTCTTACGGAGTTCATTATCATCATGGTGGGGGATGTGGTACTATGCAGGCACACATGCTGCTGACGAAATAGCTGGGAGTTTTACATACTGATCTGCATGCTGAGTCTGGCATAAGCTTTTGAAACCGCAAAGCTCACCTCTAGATACACATCCTCCAACAAGGTCACACTCACTCCAAAAGGCTGCACCTACTCCGACAAGGCCACACCTTCTGATCCTTCTCAGGCCATTTAACTTCCTGATGACTAAGCATTCAAATATACGAGCCTATGGGCACAATTCTTAGTCAAACCTCCACAACCTGTAAAGTGAACGGCAGAGTTTACTTTCCTATTTACATACTAATGTCTTCAGGATACAGTTTGTACTTCATACTTTCAATTAATTCCACCAATAAAATAGCCTGTTTCAAGTGTTCACTGTTGGCTTATTTGAATTCCTTTTTTCCTATCTCTTACTGTGTTCTTATTGCAGCAATTCTTCCTTAGAAGTCTGGCAATGCATCATTTCTTAGGAATATTCTGAGACATTTCCTTCATTGGATCATTTGGTTCTGTTTCATATCTTTATGTTGAATATTTCTTTTGACTTTGATCTAATTCATACTGTTCTTTATTTTTCAGTTTAATTTTTTAAATTTAATTTTGTTTTTTTAATATTTTTGAAGTAAAAATACAATTAATTATTTACCCTTCAATATCTTTTCTGCAACCCTTCTGCAAATATATATATTTGTGTGTGTATATATATATATATATATATATATATATATATATATATATATATATATATAATGCATGTAATAGGTGCACACATACATATGTATATATATATATATATGTGTGTGTGTGTGTATATATATATATACATATATATATATACATATCTATATTGTAGTATATGTTACTTATATTAGTATAATTTGGCTAAGTGAGTTACCAGTTGTGAGAATATTTCCTGATGAAGAATATTTCTCCTTATCTCAACATTTCTTAGTTTTTGCTGCTTCTTTGTGTAAGTATGGGGCATTGTGAGATTTCTTCCTTCCATGTTAGCATAAGTATTTGCATTGTTTCTGTTCAAATGTTGTTTGAGCAGTCATATTTTAAGGAACTCATGCATATAGCATTCTTAACATTTCTAGGTGACATAATCTCACAGCTGACATTCTCTTCCTTTGCCCTCTCTTCCTCTATGTTTTATTACTAGAGTTGGTGTCAGAATTTTGTTAGTGATATATATCACTTGGTGCTGGGCACTTGTTCTCTGTATTTTTATTGGATGTGGTTTTCTTTAATGATCTCCCCATGTCTGTTGCAGAGAGAATACTTTTGATGAGTGCTAAGTACTACACTTATCTGTGAATACATTAGAAGGCAGGTGCGAACTATTGGTTTAGTAAAACGTGGCAATAGGTTGTCTTCCAAGATCCATGACCTCACCAATCTTGACTAGTTGGCTAAGTTTTCAGTACTAAATATGGTTTCCCTCTTACTTACCAGGCCCTAATTCAAACCAGAGAGTGGTGCAAGATATGTGTGCTGTTATTTCACAGTCAGGGTTATCATATCATTCTGGTCATTGCTGTAGTTATGGGTATCATATCTGGATAGCACTATTGACTGTTCCCCTCTCTTGGAAGCTTTCATGGCACTCCCACCTCAAGAAGGAAGCTTTCAGGTGAGCTCCAGCTCAGATCTTTAGGTTCCTGTCTTCAGAAACAGGTATTAACACAAACCATTCAGAGGTAAATATGAATAATAGCAAACCCTATAATGTTTTGGGAGTCCCTTGTACTTAGTTCCCAGAACACCAACTCAAAAATGTGCTTCTTGGTGTTTTCAAATTTGTCTTCAGTTTCCACCTGACTCATCAGGTCAACAAGCTTAATTTGTAAACTAAATAATCACAAGTATTGGTTTACCATAAATTTAACTGAGGAAATAAGGAAAATATTTGTCACACAACAGAAAGGATATGAGATTAAACACATTATTGGTGATCTCTTTACACTTAAATGAAATATGAATATGGTAAATAATATAATACATCAACAAAATCATGTTAAGACTGTAGCCTACAGCAGAGCTGAAGCTAGAGGTAGCACATTCACTTTCAAGTTGTGACTTTCTTTTCCTCTGCTACCTCAGCTCTGCTGTAGGCTACAGTCATGGGGGACAAAGAGTGTTTCTGGCTTAATGTTTTCTTATTTTGAGGACCAATAGGTCTTCCTTGCTCAGGAGGCTGATCTCTTTAGGGTTGTAGGAATGGGAGGGATAGGGAGAGAAAAGACTTCTTGCTTGAGAGACACTTCAGAAGTGATGTATTAGCCTTGTCTGGACTTGTCAGAATTTTAAAGTGTATTCTTTCTTTAATGGAGCATCTGTGGAATTCCTCTCCCTCTGTTTCATCTGCAGGTCTCTGAAGTGAACTAATACAGTTTTATTCTGGCTCCACACCACTGAAACCTCACTGTTTCTGGAAGTCTACCTCCAACTTCCTCCCCCCCCCCCCCCCCCGTGACCTCCTGGCCTCTCCTGGTACTTGTCTTGCAGAGCTCACTTTCAAGTAGTCTTTTCATGTTGGAGAAAACAGCCAATCATGATATTCTGCAGTCCTAGGGCTCCGGGTGCTTTTCAACATCCAATTACTCACTCTCCTACTTTAGTTCCAAGTAGACAACTTCTAGCCCATTGAATTCCTCAGCTGGGACTCAGAAACAAACTCACTGTGCTCTTTTACACTGTGGATAGGAGCTGACAGGATAACTCACACTAATATTCTCATAGCTACCTGCCATCTCTGATATCCTATTTACCCCCTCTTGACGTAAATGGAAGTTCCTCACACTTACTACTGATCGTCGGGACCCTGCACTGCAATTAGCACGTTTTGTATAATGTCATTTTGGATATATTTTGAGTGAAATGTCCTATTTAAACACGTTTGTTATCAAACTATATTTTGTACAATTGTCTATCACAAAAAGAAAAAAAAACTACTTCAGAGTTGAAGATAGAATTTCAATAACCTTTCTAAATTCATTTCTGACTTCGTATCTACTGGCCTATATTTAATCCTTCCTCATCACTTAATATTAGCCTTCCATAGTCTCCTTTCAAAATGTTATTAACACCATTCATTTCTACCAATGAATTACTCTCAAAAAAGAAATAAAGAAACTATTCCATTTATCATAATTGCTCCAAAAATTAAGTACTTCAGAATATACATATCCAAAAAAATAAAAGACTTCTACTTAAAAATCTATAGGACTTTACAAAGGATATTTGACACTGTAAAGGTTTTTTATAATTTGTAACTGGCAGAATCAATACAGTGAGAATGTCCCTACAACCAAAATTTATGTACACATTTAATGCAATAAACAGTAAAATTCCAATGTCATATTCCACAGCCCTAGAAAAAACAATGTAAGAATTTTGGGGCTCGCAAAAGACAGCTAATGGCCAAAGCAATCCTAAAGAGTGAAGATACTTCTGAAGATTAAAACTTACCTAACTAATTAACTTACAGAAAAAATATTTCTTTTAAAGAAAAAAGTCAATTGACCTTAAATTATCTATTTTAAATTTGATATCCATAGTGACCTATTTTTTTTTTAGTTCTATTTACCTAATACTAAAAAAAAAAGAATCCATTTACGTATTCAGTCACTCTCTATGTCTGTATAGCTACTCCTCGATCTTGGAAAAGGCAAGTAGTCTTGCCTTCATTGTGCTACAGAGTAAATGAGGCATAATAAGAAAATAGATATTATTTCTACTGCTTTGTTGATATAAATAGAAAGAAATACATAAATACTAAATAAATACATAGATATAGCTCAAGGAAATACATGCTCCCTTTGCACGAATGAGTGAGTTAGTAGAGCCTGCTTCAGGTATTTATATTAGTAATTCTCCAGTATTTATATAAATATTAAAGAGCCTGCTTCTAACATGGCTATGGCATAACATGAAGCTATCATTGTGATTTTCACACAGTATTTATGTAATCAAATGTATTATATATTTGATGTGAAGATCTTTGAGAGCACACAAACATTGCTTTAGGAAAGTGAATATGCACCTTTATTAATTAAAAAAAAAATATATATATATATATACATACAGATAGGACACTAGTCACACGTTCTTGGTGATTCCTACGACCACCATGTTTAAGAAAAAAATAGTCACCATGCTGATGTCATACTCACCATCCTATGATCTGCACTGTGCTCCTCGGGACTGGCAATGTAATTAATTTATTTACATATCATTGCCTTAAACTTATTACACATATAGTTCTGTATTTTTATTATTTAATCAACTTTTAGTTATCTTTAGATTAGTTAATGACAAACACATTTCAGCTGGAGGAACTGGCCTACTCAGTATTCACCAAGAACTACAGAAGTTCTTTAATTATGAACAAACCTTTTCACTCTAATCGGTAATCAAGTAAGAAAAAGTTTAAACTCTAAAGTCAGATAATTATTTTTTAGAAGTTGACTGAATTACCAACAGTAGGAGTGTAAATTGATGTCCCATGGAATTAAACTGTCAAATAAAAATTTCCCCATGGTACTCATATTTGAAATTACATGAAATAAATATGCTTCTTTCATCACTGGTGGTTCATGGAACATTTATGTCTTAACTAGGCCTTTGTATTTATTGTATGCAAAAATATTAGTATGCCACTAAAACTTTTATTTTTTCTGCAAATGTCATAGCATAAGATATAAAATAGCATAGCATTGCCTTGACATAAAATATTCCCATGTAATTTAACCCAAATTACCTTTAAATATCAATAAAGATAACATTTGGAGTTTCTTATGAACAGTAAATATATTTACCTCATTCTTTTATCTACTGAGTTCATCTGCTTTTGTTTCCTTTAACAAATATTCCTTCATTTCACCAATAAACCAACTGCTGATATATCTTACAATTAATAAGATTCTAAGGCTAACAGTAATCCATAAAGATTGTTACCTAGTTAGACACAATTAGGTAAATTTAGGGTGAACACTTCTTTAGAATGTAGTGCAAATGAGTCCTAAGTCTGAGGTTAGATTCTCCAACCTCAACATTAGTAGCTATATGATAATGTACAAATTATTCACTCTTAATTGAATTCATGTCTTCAGGTTTGGAGGTAAGCACTCTACCAATTGAGCCATCTGTGATCTTTCATGAACTTTTATCATGATGTTCACAAGAAAAGCAACATACATTGTTCTCTCATCTACTTTATTAACAAGATAACAAGCTGTTTTAAGAAGGTGTTGTTTTGTTTTTTTTTTTTTTTTTTTTTTTTTTTTTTTTTTTTTTTTTTTTTTTGTGTTTTATCCCACTTTTTGTTTACATTTATTCAGGAATATTTGTACATATTATTATTTTTTTTTTAA